>NC_069500.1:1241068369-1241393369 GCF_027579735.1 Bombina bombina | reverse complement strand
GTTCCTCTCAACAACCTCCTGGGGGTGTTTAGTTACCAGGAGATTTTGCTGCTCAGATAACTTCTGTGGTTTCTGTTGCTTTATCAGCATTTCTTGTTGCTGGTAAGTGAAAAAGGAAATAGAAAAATATTTGTTATCAATGGTTCTGAATTGTTGTCCTTCCTTTTGTCTGAATCCTCCTTCTCAGAAGGAACGTCTGTTACACAACCTGGATGTTGTGCGTGCTCTAACATTTTTATCTACAAGTAACTAAAGATTTTCGGCTGTCTACTGCCCTGTTTGTTTTTTTCTCTGGTAAGGGTCAGAAGGCCACTTCTACTGCTCTTTCTCTCTGGTTGAGAAGTGTTATCCGATTAGCATATGAGACAGCTGGACAACAGCCTCCTGAGAGAATTTCGTCTCATTCCACTAGGGCTGTCTCTTCTTCCTGGGCTTTCAAAAATGAAGCTTCTGTGGAGCAAATCTGCAAGATGGCCACTTGGTCCTCATTTCATATTTTTTCCGAATTCTACAAATTGGATACTTTTGCTTCGGCTAAGGCTTCTTTTGGGAGAAAAGTTCTTCAAGCGGTGGTTCTTTCTGTTTTGGTCCGCCTGTCTTGTTCTCCCTCCCTTTCATTCTGTGTCCTCTAGCTTGGGTATTGGTTCCCACTAGTAATTGGAATAAAATCGTGGACTCTCCATGCCATAGGAAAGAAAACAAAATGTATGCTTACCTGATAAATTTCTTTCTTTCCAGGCATGGAGTGTCCACAACCCGCCCTTATTACATTTAAGACTGCAAATTTTTTAAATTAAAACCTCAGGCACCTCTATACTATACTATATATGTGTTATCTTATCTTATTTTTCCATTTTCTTTTGGCCGAATTTTGGGTAAGGGAAGTGACACTTAACAGCTCTGGTGGGGTGTTCTTTGTCTACTCCTGCTTGCCAGGAGTTGAATTCCCACTAGTAATTGGAATGAAATCGTGGACTCTCCATGCCCGGAAAGAAGGAAATTTATCATGTAAGCAAAATTTTGTTTTTTTGGACTCCACATGGACGCCATAACGTTATGGCATAGGGCCATGCCTTTATATATTTTTATCGAATAAAGACTTTTGTTATGTACCTGTGATTGCCTGTGTTGTGAGTACCTGTGAATATGGAAGCAAGCCGGGCCTGTCTTCACTACGACTATACTTATTTGAGCAGCGCACCGGGAAGTTGTTACAGATGTTGTGTGCAGATTCTTAAAGGGACTGTGTATATAGATAGATAATATAAATAGATATAGATAGACAAAGATATAGATTTATAGAATGAGTAGAAGGACGATAATAAGGTGCTGTATAGTTGAAGCCTGACTCTAGGAATCAGTAGAGATAGAATTATTCTAAATAGCTTCCAGATCCTGTTGTATGCTGTATATATTCTCCCACTACAATATATATTTAGCATGTACTAAAAACAGATATGTTATACAAGATTTAAGATGGCACATAAATTAAAAATCACATATGCAAATTTTAGATTGTGTTTGCACAAATAAATAAATATCAACAGTTGTTGGTACATACACACGCATATATATATATATATATATATATATATGTTTAAATTTAAAAGTCAAGAGGGGGCACCAGCGCTAAAAACTATAACACTTCTTATTTTTTAATTTGATTTCTGTGTTGGTTACTGTTAAGTGTTCACGTGCTGCCTATGATGCAGTGTACCCTTGTCACTGTAGTTAATTGTTAATAGAAAGAGAAAATCAAGTAATGGCGCACAGCTGATTGCTATTGATCAATAAATTGAAGTATTGTAAATATCAATGTATTGCTGATTGATATGTCATACAAATAAAAGTAAAAATAAAGTACATATGTCCATAAAATTGGTTTTGAGCTCAAGTTATTTCTTATGCTTCAACAGTTTTTATCCTTCTAGGGTAAGTAAGATGTGCTTACCAGAAAGTACCTCAATCCTATGAGGTAAGGTGTCAGCCTTTTTTGGGGGTTTACAGATGGTTCTTGGACTCTTGTCGAGATGAAAAAAACTTTTCTTTTCTTTTGAATTGTGTAGTCTTGCAATTTCTGCAGTATGCCTTTAATGGAAATCCTGGACTCTCTTGTGAGGATGTTACAGCTGGATGTAATTTGACAAACAGTAATGGAGACTCCTGGACTCTTTTCTTTTCTTTTCCTTATGGTGGTAAGGATCTTTATCTTGTATCAGATCATTCCATGGATCCTTGGAAACCTTTCCTGAGACCCTCCGTACAAGCAAACTATTAACTTCCCATCCAGAAGCGCTGATCTCCGGACCCAGACTGCCTGCCTTTAGGCACCTCAGCAAGCAGCGAAAGGGTTAAGGCGGTGCGCTTGCGCGGTGACGTCACGCGGTGTGTGTGTGGTGGCAGCGGCCGCAGTAGAGAGGCGGAGGGAGCAGAGAAGGAGCTGTGCTGGGGGTGATCGGCAGTAACAGGCAGTCTGGGTCCGGAGATCAGCGCTTCTGGATGGGAAGTTAATAGTTTGCTTGTACGGAGGGTCTCAGGAAAGGTTTCCAAGGATCCATGGAATGATCTGATACAAGATAAAGATCCTTACCACCATAAGGAAAAGAAAAGAAAAGAGTCCAGGAGTCTCCATTACGGTTTGTCAAATTACATCCAGCTGTAACATCCTCACAAGAGAGTCCAGGATTTCCATTAAAGGCATACTGCAGAAATTGCAAGACTACACAATTCAAAAGAAAAGAAAAGTTTTTTTCATCTCGACAAGAGTCCAAGAACCATCTGTAAACCCCCAAAAAAGGCTGACACCTTACCTCATAGGATTGAGGTACTTTCTGGTAAGCACATCTTACTTACCCTAGAAGGATAAAAACTGTTGAAGCATAAGAAATAACTTGAGCTCAAAACCAATTTTATGGACATATGTACTTTATTTTTACTTTTATTTGTATGACATATCAATCAGCAATACATTGATATTTACAATACTTCAATTTATTGATCAATAGCAATCAGCTGTGCGCCATTACTTGATTTTCTCTTTCTATTAACAATATATATATATATGTGTGTGTGTTTGTGTGTGTAAGTAAAAATAAGAAGAATGGGGTGGCCTTGTACACGGCTTCTCATTTTAGATGTTGTACACAATATATATATATATATATATATATATATATATATATATATATATATATATATATATATATATAGTGTGGAATGAATATACAACAAAAGTAAATGATTAATTATTAAAGGGACAATATACACCTTAGTCATATTAAAGGCTTAACATAGATTAAACTGCATATAGCCTCCTGCACCCCTTTTGTTATCATAAAGCAGTAACCGTAAAAAAGTTATTTCAAAATGACTATTGTTTCTGGCCACTTTGAAATGGCTGCCAAGCTCCTCCCACTTATGACATCACGATCTGGGTTGCATCTATGCACTAAGCTGAATTGCTGTTGAATACTGCTAGTGAGTCATTTGTGATTGGATGCCATATGCAGCATAGATTGTGATGTCATCAGTGGGCAGAGCTTGGTGGCCATTTCAAAGTAGCCAGAAACAATATTCATTTTAAAATAACTTCTTTACTGTTCCTGCTGCATGATATAGAAAGGGTGCAGGAGGTTATTTGCAGCTTAATCTAAAGTAAGACTTTAAGATAACTAAGGTGTAGACTCTCACTTTTAAATTCTCCACCAGTAAAACCAAACACTGGTGATAGCCCAAAAGCAGATACAGTGACTGCAATTTGTTTTTATAGCGCCACCTTGAGCACTTGCGCCATAGGTATGCAGCTCCTACCTTAGAGTTTGGGTGCTGTCTGCTGGGCCAAGCCCTTGGATGCAGCATCTTTGGTATCCAAATCCAGAGATAAACGTGTCACTGAGAAAACCACAATGGAATTCACAATGTTACTGTGAAAGTAATTAGTCTGTGGCACTAAAGTTGGAATTTCCCCAATATTTGGGTTCAGTATTATGACTACTATCCTTAAAGAAAACCTTAAAATTGAGTTTGAAAATAAAATAGAACTTTTTTTTAAATAGTTGCAGCAGTTTTCACGTTTTTATAACGTATAAATGTTTTGTATTCCTTCTGATTTTGTTTTGAAATGAAAGATTTTTTTGGAAAGATAAAAAGAAAAAGAAAAGCTGCCTTTACGTGCAAAGTCAACAAATCTGTAAAAATGTAACTTGGCATAAGCAAAACAAAGTTATATTTGCCATAACCTGATTTGCAGGCTTGATTAGCGAAACAGATTAGCAGAAGAAAGCAAACTTAACTGAAGCACAGCCAGCATAATTTAAGCCCCTGTTTATGATTTGTATGGCTGTGGGCCTGGCTGTCATTCACAATGTAATTTAGACAAGATTTGACTTTTCTCTTGAAACCCAATGTGCACATTTGTCATCAGAACTGTTTTACAGAAGGGTTAGACACTAATCCGATTTATTGTAATTTTCTCTTGATTTTTGCCTGGAGAACCACTAACAACTTTATAATTGTCTGGTTATAAAGTAGGGTACAATAATCCTTGTAAGTGGAGTAAGATTGCTTGCTGGCTGCTTGCTGGACATGAAATCACTGCTGCTGCTATGTTCACTGTAAACCATTTATTTTTATGGAAAGCGTCCACATAAACCTCCAGAGATTGCCAAAGTATTTGCAAGATAAAATCCGCAATCTGGTAATGATAAATACAGGTGAAAAGGGTAACATTTCATCCATCAAATCATGTTGGGGTTGATTTCTAAGGAAATTGCAGGTTTATAGGGCTGAGATAGTTCATGCAGGGGGCGTCAGTTGCATTTTATGCATTAGGGACAATTTGTCTCTGACTCATTTTATTTTTAATGAAGAGGGCTAAACTGTGAGACGCACGCTAGGGAAGGGAGCAAGGAAGGACAGCACTTGCAACATTTACTGAAACCTCAAATTGAAACTATAGCATTAGCACATGTGCAACGTAATTGTATAAATGCAGAGTCGTACTGTGATTAGGTTTTAATTCTTCTAGTTATAAGTAGCAGGTGACTATCGATAGTGGAGGGGGTTTCTTGCTAACTAAGATGTAAAGGTGGTCAGTAAATGTTATCTTTGTAAAGATGCCAAATAGATTCATAGTGAAGGTAAATGCTACAGCAACTTCAGTCCGCTAGTACCCCTAACAGGCCAGAGTTTCATATCTGAACCAGAGCACGGGAAATAATCAGCTGATTGGTGAGAGCAGCTTAATAATCATGGTTACTGATCAGCTGATTATTTTGCCTGTGCTATAGTTAAAGGGACACTAAACCCAAATTTATTCTTTCATGATTCAGATAGAGCATGCAATTTTAAGCAACTTTCTAATTTACTCCTATTATCAATTTTTATTTGTTCTCTTGCTATCTTTATTTAAAAAGCAGGAATGTGATGCATAGAAGTCGGCCCATTTTTGGTTGAGAACCTGGGTTATGCTTGCTTATTGGTGGGTAAATGTAAGCCTCCAATAAGCAAGGGCTATACATGGCGCTGAACTTAAAATGGGCTGGCTGCTAAGATTTACATTCCTGCTTTTAAAATAAAGATAACAAGAGAACGAAGAAAAATTGGAGTAAATTAAAAAGTTGCTTAAAATTTCATGCTTTATCTGAATCATGAAAGAAAAAATTGGGTTGAGTGTCCCTTTAAGGTATTGTGAAAATCTGGCTTGTTAGGGGTCCTTAAAGGGACATTCCAGCCAAACCGGGAATGTACATGGATGCATTTCAGTTTTGAATAGAAACATTTTTGTTATATACATTAATTAGCAAAAATGCTTCTAATAAAATCTATAGCTGTTTCAAAAGTGTATTTAAGTATGCACCGTGCAATAGCCCCACTGTTGGTCTAAGCAGTGACATTATTTACAATTCAGTTGCTCTAAGAATATCTAGCTATGCTTCACATGCATGTGCAGAGAAAAATGCTTACACTAAAATAGTGATAACTTTTACTAGAAACATTTTTGCCAATACATGTATATTGCAAATATGTTTCTATTCAAAGACATTATTTATGTGCATTAAAATTTTGACCGGAATGTCCCTTTAAGGGCTGGTGTTGAGAAACACTGTGCAACAGGAACTATAGAAGTCAGTTATATTCTTCTTAAACGGGGAGAGTCCACAGCTGAATTAATTACTTTTGGGAAATAAAGAACCTGGCCACCAGGAAGAGACAAAGACACCCCAGTCAAAGTCTTAAATACCTCCCCCACTTCCCTCATCCCCCAGTCATTCTTTGCCTTTCGTCACAGGAGGTTGGCAGAGAAGTGTCGGAAGATTCAAGTTTAGTCTCTTATGGAGGGTAGTACTCTTCAGAATAGGAATGGAGTTTTATGTAGTCCTGTCAGCCTCTCAGTGAGAGCATGGATGAGTCCGGACATGCAGGTAGAGTCTTTCTGCGAAACCATCCCGACTCATATCAACACCTCCTTAAGGAATTAGCGTTGACAAGTTTCGCTGCCTGCTTTCTTCACTCAAGTCCATGTCAGAAGCGGTGCTACTATCTGTCACACTTGAAGGGCCGTGTTCCTGTTCCACAGCGTAGATTCCAGTAAGATCGATTAATTTTACTTTCAGTATGAGAATGTAATGTAAATGAAGAAGTCAGGGTCTCAGTGGGACTCCTTTTATCTTTATGGAATCAAGGACTTATATCTCCTGAGGGGGGTTATTGAACAGGTGGGAATTTAATCATGTTTATGTGATTCTGTCTGCTAATGTGTAGTGATGCTTGGGCTCGTGGCTATTTCGGAACATACCGGCCTTTTTTGTCAGGCTGCCTGGTCCTTGTGGACTGGCGCGCTTTTCTTTGGCCTACACGGTGCACCTTGTGACCAGGCATGGTCATGTTTTCTATCTCCATTTCCATATTCCTGACCGTGAGGCGACGTAGAGTCTGTTTTGCTAGTTGTCTGGGTCATAAGAGGTGGTAAGTGCCCCAGCCATTGGGGGTGTAAGGTGCAGTTTATTTTTTATCCATAATTTCAATCACCGAGTTATGGAGGATTTTGATTCAGATTCTACTTCTTGAGAAGAATATGAAATGGCCTGGGTGATCCATGCCCATCAGTTATGTTCCGAATGCCACTCTAGAGTACTTTTTTCTGCCAAATTGGGTAACTTAGAGTCCGCTGAGCCATCCGCCCCTGAGGATCCCATATCCTGTGAGGCACGCGCCCTAGAACCTTCTTTTGCTATGCAAGCAGGTGTCCCAAATGCCGTTACCCCTTCCTAGGAAGGTGGCTTGTTTCCTTCAGAGGTTACAACACGGTTCCGCATGGCCATATCTATGGCGTTGGCACATTTACATCTTCCAGGAAGATACTGTCCATTCTTTTCTATTAACCAGGGCTCGTCAAGTGTGGGATTGTCTGGATCCGATCAGCTCTCTGGGGAAGCGGTTTCCTCTGAGGCTTCAGGGGTCCATCCCTCGGGACCAGGGTCATAGTCTGCCCGGCGGGGATAAGTCTTGCCTTTCATTATAGACTGGCTTGCCTTCGTGCCCTGCTGAGGCATGACACAAAGTCCTAATGGGTCTATGGATCCTCATTCCTCCGTTCCAGACGGCAAGCAGGGTTAGACAAATGGGGATGAAGTCAATCTCCTTGTCATCTCCATTTTTTCTTTTTTGAGTATCTTATTCCAGTTTTGAGCTTTGGAAGAATTGGGTCTCTGACCGGCTGGTCCTGTTTGTAAGTCCATTTTTCTTGGGCATTCACCTGTGGGTGCTGCCCTCGTTTACTTTGATCTGGTTAGGATGTATTTTATTTAATTTTGGAAAGCTTATGTCTGTTATAGTTTTCTTTTTGGAAAAATTTCTTCTCTGGATTTGATACTAGCGATTTTGTGGTCGCTTTGGAACTTCCGCGGAAGTTAAATAAAGAGTGTTAGGACTTTTGTTATGTCTATCGTTTATTTTGTCTATCCCTACTAGGGCTTTGACTTTTCTATGGCTTGGACAGATCTGAAGTGCCTTATGTATCAGGCTGATCCTGTTCGGGCATTAGTTTTTCTGTTCCTTGAGGTCTATATCTCCCACGTGGTGCCCGTTCTAACTGCCTGGCCCGGTTGGGGTGCTGTTTTGCTTCCTCTGGGAAGAGTTTGTTTTCTTGTTTTTACATGTTATAGGAGGCCTTTCGTTCCTAGACGTCAGGCTGGTCCACGTTGATTCCTTTGGGTGGGGCATCAAAGGGGATTGTGCTCAGTCCCCAATGTCCTGCCCCTGCTTGCTGGCGGGGTTACTGAGATCGGATCCTACCGAGGCATACTCTGGGGGTTACTGAGGTCCTTTGGATCAGGAGCTAGAGTTTTTCTTCTTCCCAATGGGGTTGGAAGTTCAGATAACTCCTTGGAAATTCGTGGTACCAGGCTTCGTTTTTTCGTCTCCTCTATTGGTATTTTTGTTTTTGGATTGTCCTTTTTTAATCCTTTCCTTGTCGACGTTACCTCTTCCTTAAAGGGTAGAGGTTGCTCGTGCCTCTTTTTCCCCCTTCCTTGTGGTTGGTTTTCTGGTCATCTGTTTCTGGAAGTCGTACATTTTAGTCTCTACCCCCCCCCCCCCCCACCTATGGTTCTCATCTACTCCTGTATTTTGGAGCGCTGGAGATTGTGTTGTCTCTTTTTTTCCTTCGGTTGCCCCTGCTTAGGCGTTTTCGGTTTGATCTGTCACTCGCCAGAAGTTTAGGATGCTTGTTCATTTGTGAATTGTTGGGGTTTCCGGGAGGTTGATCCCAAAAGGATATTTGGAGACTATATTTTTCTTCTCAAACTAGAATTTTCTACGTTTTTGAGTTCTGTTCTCTTGTAAGTTTTCCTTAGTCTTGAGACTTTGTGAGTGTTTGTGCTCGATCCTTTAGGGGTTAAGCTCTCTGTCTCTGGGATTCTTACATGAGCGTTCAATGTACAAGGTTGCTTGGATGTCGCTGTGATTGCATCTTCTATGGTGCAGGGTATTCTCCGGAGGGGGTAACCCGATGGTTCCTCAGGGGTTGTTAGTTTGAAGCCGGTTCCAGGTTCTGGTTGTCTGGTTTTCTTGTCCTGGACTCTTTTGGGTTTTCTGTGTTCAGATTCCTTAGGGCAGGACTAAGTGGCCTAAGGGATAACTACCCTGCCTAGCAAGCTGAAGGCTTGGAGTTTGAATCCTGCTGTGGCAGCTTTTTTTTTTGGATCTTGGTGGCCCAGTGTTCTGGTTCCAGAATGTCTTCTTATCCACTTCTGGATTTTTTCTCTGTAACGGAGAATTGGAATTTTCTACTCATGTGCAGAACATTTTAATGTGAAATATTTACAGTAAATACATAGTATAACATTATTAAATATGAATATTGCATAAATATGATTTTATGTGTTTTTATCTACTTAACTGCAAAGGGCTCCAATAGAGCATATTCTGTGTGAAAAACATTGGAATGTGAAATAATCATATTTTCATGTCGGGTTAACGCTCTCAAGAATATGTGAACGGGGTTGCGCGCAAGTAGGGTGTTTTCCCCCCACTTTTTTTGCTCCATTGACTTCTATTGGGGAATACTTTAATATGTGCAATATCCTAACTTCGTCTTTTTGCGCACATTGGTTTAGTGCTTGTGCAAAACAGTTTACTTTGAACTTGTAATACCAACGCGCGCAAAAAGCTTAATTATAACGGAGTTAGAGAGCAGGAGCGTTAAATGCAGCCCTAAGTCTTTAAATGCAGATATTTAGACAGCAATGCTCATCCTAAATTAACAGCATTGACTACCATTTACCCAAGAAATTGCCACACAGGGCATAAGATGAATCATCACTTGTTTTAAGGTCTAGTATTTCCTCAGTTATGGAGTATTACCTATTAATACAGGGAGTGCAGAATTATTAGGCAAGTTGTATTTTTGAGGATTAATTTTATTATTGAACAACAACCATGTTCTCAATGAACCCAAAAAACTCATTAATATCAAAGCTGAATATTTTTGGAAGTAGTTTTTAGTTATAGCTATTTTAGGGGGAGAACTGTGTGTGCAGGCGACTATTACTGTGCATAATTATTAGGCAACTTAACAAAAAACAAATATATACCCATTTCAATTATTTATTTTTACCAGTGAAACCAATATAACATCTCAACATTCACAAATATACATTTCTGACATTCAAAAACAAAACAAAAACAAATCAGTGACCAATATAGCCACCTTTCTTTGCAAGGACACTCAAAAGCCTGCCATCCATGGATTCTGTCAGTGTTTTGATCTGTTCACCATCAACATTGCGTGCAGCAGCAACCACAGCCTCCCAGACACTGTTCAGAGAGGTGTACTGTTTTCCCTCCTTGTAAATCTCACATTTGATGATGGACCACAGGTTCTCAATGGGGTTCAGATCAGGTGAACAAGGAGGCCATGTCATTAGATTTTCTTCTTTTATACCCTTTCTTGCCAGCCACGCTGTGGAGTACTTGGACGCGTGTGATGGAGAATTGTCCTGCATGAAAATCATGTTTTTCTTGAAGGATGCAGACTTCTTCCTGTACCACTGCTTGAAGAAGGTGTCTTCCAGAAACTGGCAGTAGGACTGAGAGTTGAGCTTGACTCCATCCTCAACCCGAAAAGGCCCCACAAGCTCATCTTTGATGATACCAGCCCAAACCAGTACTCCACCTGGAGCTCTCTGCCCTTTACCAATCCAGCCACGGGCCCATCCATCTGGCCCATCAAGACTCACTCTCATTTCATCAGTCCATAAAACCTTAGAAAAATCAGTCTTGAGATATTTCTTGGCCCAGTCTTGACGTTTCAGCTTGTGTGTCTTGTTCAGTGGTGGTCGTCTTTCAGCCTTTCTTACCTTGGCCATGTCTCTGAGTATTGCACACCTTGTGCTTTTGGGCACTCCAGTGATGTTGCAGCTCTGAAATATGGCCAAACTGGTGGCAAGTGGCATCTTGGCAGCTGCACGCTTGACTTTTCTCAGTTCATGGGCAGTTATTTTGCGCCTTGGTTTTTCCACACGCTTCTTGCGACCCTGTTGACTATTTTGAATGAAACGCTTGATTGTTCGATGATCACGCTTCAGAAGCTTTGCAATTTTAAGAGTGCTGCATCCCTCTGCAAGATATCTCACTATTTTTTACTTTTCTGAGCCTGTCAAGTCCTTCTTTTGACCCATTTTGCCAAAGGAAAGGAAGTTGCCTAATAATTATGCACACCTGATATAGGGTGTTGATGTCATTAGACCACACCCCTTCTCATTACAGAGATGCACATCACCTAATATGCTTAATTGGTAGTAGGCTTTCGAGCCTATACAGCTTGGAGTAAGACAACATGCATAAAGAGGATGATGTGGTCAAAATACTCATTTGCCTAATAATTCTGCACTCCCTGTATTCAATAGCATTATCTGTTTTAATTGCAAGTATTCACAACTGCAAAAATGTTTGGGTACTCTTTCCGTCTTAAAATAAAGAACATACAAGTCATAAGCAGGACTAAGCATCCAAAACATACTATAATAAGAACAGTATTTGATAAATTAGATCAACTTGAGCACAATTTAGTTGTCTGCACAATGCAAAAGAAAAACTATTTTCAAGATAGTTTGAAAATGGCTTTGACCTTTAAGTGTAGCAGTGTATATCCCTAATCCCACAGTGTAAACATTCTCTGTTTTGTGAAATGCTTTGATGTTGTATTTTTGTATAATTTGTATCACACCCATACATGATTACGTGGTGGTGATTTTATTCATTTACTATTTAGTATTTCTGTTTAACTCCATGTGTTGTTGCAGGTACTGGTCACTGTTTACTGGCTTGGCAAAGTTGCAAACAGCTGTTCTTCATATGATGGAAAAAATTTGGACTTGAAAGAGTTTGAAGGATTGTTGGCACAAATGAGAAAGGTATGTTTTTTTATGTTCTGTTTTTCTAATTCAATCTGTGTGTTTAAGTGATAAAACCTATAGTTCTGGATGTTGTTACTCAAACTGTATCTGTGGTACAGTGTGGCTTGAGCCTTTGTAGGTTGTTGTAATGGATCTGCTATGGTTTCTCATCGTGGTATTATCAGAGCAGGAAATGCCTTATAGATTATTAGTAGGCTTGACACTTTATTTCATACAGGTGGTGAGAGTCAACAATCTATCACTCCTGGCAATTACTCTTCCCTGCCACTGGGAATAGGCAAACCCCAAGAGCTCTATAAAACCCCTCCCACCTCACTGGCAACTCAGTCTTTTCTTTGCCTCCGCTGGAGGAGGTTGAAGAATGAAGATGTGCATTTAATTCTTCAGTGTGAGGTGTTCTCAGACTGAGATGAGACCCATTTCCCCTGAGTGTACAGTGATTGTTGAAAGGATGTATTTGGAGTATGGGTATTTGGCATATTTTCTTTCCAATGACATGGAGAGTCCATAACATCATTCAAATTACTAGTGGGGATATTCAACTCCTGGCCAGCAGGAGAAGGCAAAGAGCACCCCAGCAAAGCTGTTAAGTGTAACTTCCTTTACCAATAATCCCCAGTGATTCTCTTTGCCTCTGTGGAGGTTTTGCAAAGTTGGTGTCTGAAGATTTTAATCCTTTTATGGGTACTTTTCCCTGCAAGCAAGGATTGGGGTCTAGCTGTGTCCACGTCAATCTCTTGAGTAAGAGTAGTGGTGGCTTTTAGCAGTTAAAAGGCGGCGAGGATGTCTTTGCTTTACTTTTAACACTTATCTACCCCTTTGTAGAAAACCATAGTTGGTTACTCTGTTCTTTCTTTTCCTACAGGTCCATGACAGGGAGCAAAGTGCCTGCCACACCTAAAGATCAGCATCTATCATGCAGTTGGATCTAAGGTAAGTGCATTTGCCTATTAGGTACAGAAGGACAGCAGCACTTAAAAGGTTAACCCTCTTTTTTCAGTTCCTTTTTTTTCTGGGACATAAAAATCCTTATGTTTTTAAGGATTCATATTGGGACAATATATTTGGCACACTTAATATGAGCCATTTTTCAAGTCTCAGTAATGAGACTTGACATTTGGCTAAGGTATGTAAGGGGTTATTGGTAAAGGCTATCCTTTATTCTTTAACATGTGGCTATGTATTGAGGCTATGGGCTATTAAGGGCTTATTTGTGTATTAAACGGAAGAGCCATTTTTTTAACTATCACTTCGCACATTTTTTTTCACTTGGAAGAAATATTGTTCAGTTTATTTTAGCCCTGTCATGTGACGCCCACACTTCCAGTTTAGTGGAGCGGTGCCATTGAGACCACAGTAAACATTTGCTATGGAGGAGAGGATCTCCGGCTCTTCTCATGTCAGCTTTATTTGCATCATCTACCCGGATCGTTTAGGAGGGGAGGATCTCTTCAAGGAGTCATTTTCATTAATAAATCATTTCTTTCATTTTGCAATCACTTGTGTCATAGCCATGGACAGGATCAGTCCATCTCTATGAATAAATGTTTACTTTGTTTAAAGGCCCAAATTATTCTGCCTATGCAATTTTGCTCCTCTTGTTTAACCAAGATTTAAGATTAAAATTTAAGGACAAATTACTCCCTTCTGAGCCTACTGTCTCTCAGGATAATGCTCTACGTGACATGCCTCAGCTTTCTCCTCAAACGTCCCAAGCCTTAATTGTTTCTCATACTGTGCCTTCTGTGTCTTCTGTGTTCTCTCATCCACCTGGGGGTGTTTTTTTAACTGGGAATTTTGCTGCTCAGATTTCTTCTGCAGTAACAGCGGCTTTGTCAGCTTTCCCTTCATAGGGTAAGCGTAAGATAAAATCTAAACATCTGCCTGATAGTAAGACTTCTGACTCTAGGTCTGCATTTGCCAATCTTTCTCAGATGTCTGATGAGGAGAATACTTCAGAAGCTTCTGAAGGTGAGAACTCAGACTCTGACACCTTAGCAGAAAAATCTTCAGAAACTCAAGAGGTTCATTTTAGATGTAAGTTTGAACACCTCCGGTTACTACTAAAATAGGTTCTAGCTACTTTAGACGACTCTGAACCTTCAGTTGCTGTCAACCCCACAATGTCTGAACAAAGAAACACAGAGGCATCCAATCGCCTAATACCACAATACCAAGGGACAATCAAAATATGTAAGACTAATACTCACAAACTAATAGCACCAAAAGTGCAAGGAAGCAGACTGGAACCTCACAGTTGCCCAACAAACTGAACAGACGCAGAGATAATTCTGTAGTAGTTCTTCACCAGTGAGGTCCTCCTGGTTCCTAAAGGTGAGGATATAGAGCCAACATAGCCCAGTACAGTTTGTACAAGTGTATATGTATGCAGGGAATATGCACACTTACATGTAGCAAAGCATCTCCAGGTGCAATATACACAGACTGGGACTTATCAGCCGCCCAGCTGACTGTTTCAAAGGTTTCAGCAGATAACATAGCTCCCAAAACCAATGCAGGGGTATAGATGGTTTCCCAGATAAAATCCAGCAGCAAGTGTATTAGTTAAAAGAAATATTTTTATTTAAAAGCAACGCGTTTCTCAGCCTACAACTGGCTGTTTCCTCAGGCTATGAACCCCACAAAGTCTTCTCAATTGCAAAGAGTTTATGATTCCCCATCTTTTGAGGAGGTTTTTCCTGTCCCAAGGAAGATTTCTGAAATTATTGCTCAGGAATGGGATAAGCCAGGGGTTCCTTTTTCCCCTTCCCCTGTTTTTAAGAAGAGGTTTCCTGTTGCTGACTCTATTCATGACTCATGGCGCACTGTTTCTAAAGTAGAAGGAGCAATTTCTACTCTTGCCAAGTGAACTACTATTCCTATAGAGGATAGTTGCTTTTTTAAGGATCCAATGGATAAAAAGCTAGAGGCTTACTTAAAAAAGATGTACACACATAAAGTATTACAGTGGCAACCTGCAGCGAGTATTGCCACAGTTGCAGGTGCTGCATCTTATTGGTGCAATGCCTTGTCCGATCTTATTTCAGAGGAAACTACGGTAGAGGAGATCCAAGATAGGATCAAAGCCCTTAAACTGGCCAATACTTTTATCTGTGATGCAAACATGCAGGTAATTAGACTGGGAGCTAAGATGTCTAGCTTCACCATACTAGCTTTCCGAGCTCTGTGGTTAAAATCTTGGTCGGCTGATGTTTCTTCAAAGGCCAAGCTCTTGGCTTTACCTTATAAGTGTAAAACTCTGTTTGGACCTGGTCTTTTTGAGATAATTTCTGTGATTACCGGTGGAAAGGGATCTTTCCTTCCTCAGGACAAGAATAATAGACCTAGGGGTAGGCAGTCTTCTAATTTTCGTTCCTTTTGCAACTTTAAGGGACAGAGGTCCTTATCTTCCTCCAGGTCCACTTGGAAATCCAATCAGCCGTGGAATAAGGGAAAACAAAACAAGAAGACTTCCCCTGACTCTAATTCAGCATGAAGGGTCTGCCCCTGGTCCGAATTTTGATCAGGTGGGAGACAGGCTTTCTCTTTTTCGACAGGCTTGGATACACAATGTCCCAGATCCATGGGCTGTAGACATAGTATCCCAGGGTTACAGGATAAGATTCAAGTCTTGCCTTCCAAGGGGCAGATTTCTCCTGTCAAGATTGCCCTCAAACCAGGTAAAGAAGGAGGCCTTTTTAAATTGCGTAAAGGACCTATCCTCCCTGGGTGTCATTGTACCAGTTCCTGTAAGGGAACAAGGTCTAGGATTATATTCAAATCTATTTGTGGTTCCCAAATAGGAAGGACCTTTCTGTCCCAACCTAGATCTCAAGTGTCTCAACAAATTCCTCAGGGTTACATCCTTCAAGATGGAAACTATTCGTTCCTTTCTTCCATTGGTCCAGGAGGGTCAGTTCATGACAACCATAGACCTGAAAGACGAGTACCTACATGTTCTCATTCACAGGGATCATCGCCAGTTTCTCAGATTTGCTTTTCTGGACAAGCATTTCCAGTTTGTTGCCCTTCCGTTTGGTCTGGCTATTGCTCCCAGAATAGTCACAAAGGTTCTTGTAGTGTTATTGGCAGTAATCAGATCCCAGGGAATTGCTGTGGTGCCTTATGTAGACAACATTCTGGCTCAGGCGTCATCAACTAGCCCAATCTCATATAGAGATGCTGTTGTCTTTTCTATGCTCCCACAGGTGGAAGGTGAATTCGGAAAAGAGTAATCTAATCCCATCTACCAAAGTGTGTTTCCTAGGGACAATAATAGATTCCCTGTCCATAAACATTTTCCTGACGGAGGTCAGAAAATCCAGACTTCTTGCTTCCTGCCTTTCTCTCCAGTCTGCCTTTCGTCCATCAATGGCTTAATGCATGGAGGTGATTGGTCTGATGGTAGCATCCATGGACATCATTCCTTTTGCTCTGTTCCATCTGTGATTGCTGCAACTTTGTATGCTCCGTCAATGGAACGGAGACCATTCGGATTTATCACAGAGAATATATCTGGACTCTCTAACAAGAGACTCTCTCTCGTGGTGGATGTCGCCTCAGTGGCTTACATCAACCACCAGGGAGGAACTCGGAGTTCTTTAGCCATGAAGGAGGTGACTCGCATTCTGCAGTGGGCCAAAGCCAACGATTGTCTATCTGCCATCCACATTCCAGGAGTGGACAACTGGGAGGCAGATTTTCTAAACAGACAGACCTTCCATCCCAGGGAGTGTGCTCTCCATCCGGAAGTGTTCTCTCAGATAACCCTCAGGTGGGGGTTCCAGAGTTGAATCTGATGGTGTCCCGCCAAAACGCCAAGGTTCCAAAGTACGGTTCAAGGTCAAGAAATCCTCAGGACGTTCTGATAGATGCTCTAGCGGTTCCTTGGAGGTTTTCTCTGGCATACCTGTTTCCTCCGTTTGCTCTCCTTCCATGAGTCATTGCTCGTATCAAACAGGAGATTGCATTGGTGATCCTAATAGCTCCTGCATGGCCTAGCAAGATCTGGTTCGGGGATATGGTAAGGATGTCATCTCTACCCCCTTGGAGGTTACCTCAGAGGAAGGACCTTCTAATTCAGGGTCCTTTCCTCCATCCAAACCTAGATTCTCTGAAGCTAACTGCTTGGAGATTGAATGCCTAGTTCTGTCTAGACATGGTTTTTCTGAAGCGGTCATTAAAAATATGCTTCAGGCTCTCAAACCTGTTGCTCGCAAGATTTACCATAAGATATTGCATAAATATCTTTATTGGTGCAAATATAAGGGGTTCTCCTGGAGCCGGGTGAGGATTCCCACAGATTTTGTCTTTTCTTCACGATGGCCTAGAGAAGGGTCTATCGGTCAGTACTCTAAAGGGTCAGATTTCTGCATTATCTATCATTTTGCACAAATGTCTGGCAGACTTACCAGTTGTTCAAGCCTTTGTTCAGGCCCTGGTTAGAATCATGCCTGTGTTTAAACCTGTTGCTCCCCCGTGGAGCCTTAATCTAGTTCTTAAAGTTTTGCAGCAGGCTTCATTTGAGCCAATGCATGTTGTTGATATAAAATTGTTATCTGGGAAGGTTTTGTTTCTTGTTGCTATTTTTCTTCTGCTCGCAGAGTGTCTGAGCTTTCAGCTCTGAAGTGTGATTCCCTGTAACTTATTTTTCATGCAGATAAGGCGGTCCTTCGTACTAAATTGGGTTTTCTCCCTAAGGTGGTGCTGGATCAAAACATTATTCAGGAAATTGTTGTTCCTTCTTTTTGTCCTAATCCTTCTCATAAGGAATATCTTTTGCATAACTTGGATGTTGTGTGGGCTCTAAAATTTTACTTACAAGCTACTAAAGATTTTTAGCAGTCTTCTGTCTTGTTTGTTGTTTTCTCTGGAAAGCGTAAGGGTCAGAAGGCTACTTCTACTACTCTGTCTAACTGGTTGAGAAGTTTGATTCGTTTGGCTTATGAGACTGCTGGACAGCAGCCTCCTGAAAGAATTACAGCTCATTCCACTAGGGCTGTCTCCTCTTCTTGGGCTTTCAAAAATGAAGCTTCTGTGGAACAAATTTGCAAGGCGGCATCATAGTCCTCTCTGCATACTTTTTTATCAAATTCTACAAATTTGATACATTTTGCCTCTGCTGAGGCTTCTTTTGGGAGAAAGGTTCTTCAAGCGGTGGTGCCTTGTGTTTAGGTCCTCCTGCCTTTTTCTCCCTCCCTGTTCATTCCGTGTCCTCTAGCTTGGGTATTGGTTCCCACTAGTAATTGGAATGTCGTGGACTCTCCATGTCATAGGAAAGAAAACTAAATTTATGCTTACCTGATACATTTCTTTCTTTCGACATGGAGAGTCCACGACCCCACCCTCTTTTTCATTATAATTCGGCAGATTCTTTTAGTAAACCCTCAGGCACCTTTTCACTCTTGTGTTTCTTCTTTTTCCATTTTACTTTGGCTGAATGACTGGGGATTATGGGTAAGGGAAATTACACTAAACAGCTTTGCTGGGGTGCTATTTGCCTCCTCCTGCTGGCCAGGAGTTGAATATCCCCACTAGTAATTGGAATGACGTTGTGGACTCTCCATATCTGGAAAGAAATACATTTATCAGGTAAGCATTTTGTTTTTCACCTGTTGGGATTTAGTCACAAGCCTTTCTACAGGTGTTACAGGGACTTGTCCTTCGCCTCCTCCTGTTGGTTTGTCAATATACTCTTATTCCAGATCCTCTGCTGTTATGTTTAACAGCTGGTTTTGGCTCCCTACTGGTTTCTCTGAATATTTAATTAGTATACCCCTGAATATTTTAAAAGACTGTCTGGTGAGGAATATGTTGAAACCTATATTAAGAATAACAAGTATGAACTATTTGAACGCTTTCACGTACTAAAATCCCATTTTTGAGTTTGTCATCCACCTTTTTGCATTTTGATTTGATGCACCTGTCTATTTGTATTTTATGAACCTGTGACTTTTAGGTTTTCCCTATCACATTAGATACTGATACATTACTATATTTATATATTTATTATTGTGTTATAATTTTAGAATCATTTGTATATTTATAATTTATATGTTCAGGAGTGGCCACATCCGGATAATTTTAGCGCTTTGTTTTCCATAATCATGCATCTTTGATTTTACCTATTTGTTTATTTTTTAATTAAAGTATATAACTTTTTATTTTGCACTTTTAAGTTGGATCTCATTCTTATATTTCATACTTGTTATTCTTAATATAGGTTTTAACATACTAATTAAATATTCAGAGGTATAGCAATTGCTTTTTCAGCGCTCCCTTATAACCCCCTTCTTTTTTTTTGCCTTATTTATCTTAGTATATGTAGAAGGTCATATACCACAATAAGGGTAGCTTTTTTTTCCTATTTTTGGCGCAGTTTTTATATACCCACTGTATCCACTCCCTACTGGTTTCCCCCAGTAGTAAGGTGCCAAATAGTGAGTTCTATATATTTTGTATTATTTGGCACTGTATAAGCCTCTTTACGGTTATTGCTCTCTCTCTCTCTATATATATATATATATATATATATATATATATATATATATATATATATATATATATATGTATATGACCTTAGGACAGATATATATTTTTTTTGTTATTTCCCCCTTTTAAAAAGTTTTTTTTATGTATTTGTAATTATGCTTTATGTACATTTTTTTTTTAATACTTACTGGGATTTTGCGTGCATATAATTTTAAACCCACACTGAGTTTTTCACGTTCATAGATTTTTTGATGTTGGCTTTTAGGCTGGCATTTTAGCATGCTTTTTTTTTTGTATGACGCCAGATTGACGAGTGCTTCATCTTTTAAATACGCAGTCTAGATAACAGGCTGGGTGTTGCCGCATCTCTACTAGGATTTTTGAATTTGTAAGTTAAGAGTTTCTTTCAGAGGGGCTGTTTCCCTTTTGTCAATAGCTCTTTTAGCTAAGGTTTTACCTCTGGCAAACTTATGGAATAAGGGTCAGATTACAAATGGAGTGCTGCACACATGTCTCCGTGCTCCTATTATTTCTCTTGTAAGGTGTATCCAGTCCACGGATCATCCATTACTTGTGGGATATTCTCATTCCCAACAGGAAGTTGCAAGAGGACACCCACAGCAGAGCTGTTATATAGCTCCTCCCCTAACTGCCATATCCAGTAATTCTCTTGCAACTCTCAACACGCATGGAGGTAGTAAGAGAGAGTGGTGAAATATAGTTAGTTTTTTATCTTCAATCAAAGCTTCTAAATTCCTGCCGTGTTCTTCATTCCATTCCGCGCCCTTCGGTGGCTCAGTGCATGGAAGTAATCGACTTAATGGTAACGGCAATGGACATAGTGCCGTTTGCACGCCTACATCTCAGACCGCTGCAACTATGCATGCTCAGTCAGTGGAATGGGGATTACACAGATTTGTCCCCTCTACTAAATCTGGATCAAGAGACCAGGGATTCTCTTCTCTGGTGGCTATCTCGGGTCCATCTGTCCAAAGGTATGATCTTTCGCAGGCCAGATTGGACAATTGTAACAACAGATGCCAGCCTTCTAGGTTGGGGTGCAGTCTGGAACTCCCTGAAGGCTCAGGGATCGTGGACTCAGGAGGAGACACTCTTTCCAATAAATATTCTGGAAGAGCGATATTCAATGCTCTCCAGGCTTGGCCTCAGTTAGCAACTCTGAGGTACATCAGATTTCAGTCGGACAACATCACGACTGTGGCTTACATCAACCATCAAGGGGGAACAAGAAGTTCCCTAGCGATGTTAGAAGTCTCAAAGATAATTCGCTGGGCAGAGACTCACTCTTGCCACCTATCAGCTATCCATATCCCAGGTGTAGAGAACTGGGAGGCGGATTTTTTAAGTCGTCAGACTTTTCATCCGGGAGAGTGGGAACTCCATCCGGAGGTGTTTGCACAATTGATTCATCGTTGGGACAAACCAGAACTGGATCTCATGGCGTCTCGCTAGAACGCCAGGCTTCCTTGTTACGGATCCAGGTCCAGGGATCCCAAGGCGACGCTAATAGATGCTGTAGCAGCGCCCTGGTTTTTCAACCTGGTTTATGTGTTTCAACCGTTTCCTCTGCTCCCTCGACTGATTGCCAAGGTCAAGCAGGAGAGCGCATCAGTGATTTTGATAGCGCCTGCGTGGCCACGCAGGACCTGGTATGCAGATCTGGACCTTCTACTTTAGGGTCCTTTCAACCATCCAAATCTAATTTCTCTGAGACTGACTGCCTGGAGATTCAGTCAGTCATTGATACCTTAATACAGGCACGAAAGCCTGTCACCAGGAAAATTTACCATAAAATATGGCGTACATATCTTTATTGGTGTGAATCCAAGGGTTAGGATTCCCAGGATATTATCTTTTCTCCAAGATGGTTTGGAAAAAGGATTGTCAGCTAGTTCCTTAAAAGGACAGATTTCTGCTCCGTCTATTCTTTTGCACAAGCGTCTGGCAGATGTTCCAGACGTTCAGGCATTTTGTCAGGCTTTGGTTAGAATCAAGCCTGTGTTTAAACCTGTTGCTCCCCCATGGAGCTTAAATTTGGTTCTTAAGGTTCTTCAAGGAGTTCCGTTTGAACCTCTACATTCCATAGATATCCAACTTTTATCTTGGAAAGTTCTGTTTTTGGTAGCTATTTCCTCGGCTAGTAGAGTCTCCGAGTTATCTGCTTTACAATGTGATTCTCCTTATCTGATCTTCCATATGGATAAGGTAGTCCTGCGTACCAAACCAAGGTTTTTACCTAAGGTGGTATCTAACAAGAATATCAATCAAGAGATTGTTGTTCCATCCTTGTGTCCTAATCCTTCTTCAAAGAAGGAACGTCTATTACACAATCTGGACGTGGTTCGTGCTTTAAAGTTTTACTTTCAAGCTACTAAAGATTTTCGTTAAACATCTGCTTTGTTTGTTGTCTACTCTGGACAGAGGAGAGGTCAAAAGGCTTCGGCAACCTCTCTTTCTTTATGGCTAAGAAGCATATTCCGCTTAGCCTATGAGACTGCTGGCCAGCAGCCTCCTGAAAGGATTACAGCTCATTCTACTAGAGCTGTGGCTTCCACTTGGGCCTTTAAAAATGAGGCTTCTGTTGAACAGATTTGCAAAGCGGCGACTTGGTCTTCGCTTCATACTTTTTCAAAATTCTACAAATTTGATACTTTTGCTTCTTCGGAGGCTATTTTTGGGAGAAAGGTTTTGCAGGCAGTGGTACCTTCCATTTAAGTACCTGCCTTGTCCCTCCCTTCATCCGTGTACTTTAGCTTTGGTATTGGTATCCCACAAGTAATGGATGATCCGTGGACTGGATACACCTTACAAGAGAAAACACAATTTATGCTTACCTGATAAATTTATTTCTCTTGTGGTGTATCCAGTCTACGGCCCGCCCTGTCATTTTAAGGCAGGTAATTTTTTAATTTAAACTACAGTCACCACTGCACCGTATGGTTTTTCCTTTCTCTGCGTGTTTTCGGTCGAATGACTGGATATGGCAGTTAGGGGAGGAGCTATATAACAGCTCTGCTGTGGGTGTCCTCTTGCAACTTCCTGTTGGGAATGAGAATATCCCACAAGTAATGGATGATCCGTGGACTGGATACACCACAAGAGAAATAAATTTATCAGGTAAGCATAAATTGTGTTTTTGCTCTTATTTCTTTTCCTACCTCTTTTTCTTAGCTATAGGTAAGAGTTGCCAGTGAGGTGGGAGGGGTTATATAGAGCTCTTGGGGTTTGGGAATCTTTGCCCCTCTTAGTGGAAGGGAAGAGTAATTCCCTGGAGTAATGGATCGTAGACTCTCACCACCATGAAAGAAATTAATTTATCAGAAAAGTAAAAAATATTTTCCCCCTGCTATTTCCATGTGAGTCACTCGCATGTGAGATACAGAACATATATAATTCCCGATATTACTGTGCGTGCAAGATTGGCAACCAATCTCCCTTCCATGAATGTCAGATCTTCTGAGCATCTGGTGCTCTCTATCCTCCTCATCACTTTAAGCACATGGTACAGAAAATCAGCATTTAGTGTCTTTCTGTCTGCACTGCACCCATTGCACACTCGCTCTCTTCCATACAATTGATGCAGTGTAGCCCTAATGATCTCTCTCTTCCCTGCACTTCAGTTAGAAACTGTCATCCGTATATTAGTTGATTGGGAAAATTTACATTTTCTCTGGAAAGAAGGAATGAGCACAAGTCAGGCAACACATTTGTCATTTTGTAGGTAAAGTGCAGTAATAGGAGGCAGGGGAGGCAGCGCCTCCCCTGTCAAATCATAAAAAGAGGTTTTAATGATTAATTAAAAAAAAAAGTTGAGTGGTTTTCAGTTTTAATTTTTTTTTACCAGGCCCCCCCCACGAGACCACCCCCACACCCCCTCCCTCCGCCGGCGCCACCAGATGCAAACCCAGTATCATAATCTGATTATTCCTCATCCATGTTGCGCAATTAAGAGGCAGTGAACCGTTCAGCTGCCCTGCATTGATTGCGTAACATGGATGCTATATAGTGTTCTTAGCTTACTATGAGCTAGCGCCACCCAGTGGTATCTCACCGGGCCCATACCACGCTCCAATAGATGCGGTTCTCAAAACCGCCTCTATGATGGAGCTAATCCAGATAGCCAATCGGCTATCAGCACTGCCTGGGAGGGGTGCCGAGCTTGGATATGAGTGACGTTGCACGCACTGCTAGTACTGGCATTGGCGGGACCAGTAGTGAATCAGGAGGGAGCTGCAGCAGATTGCAAAATCCTCACGTGTATCGGTGTGTGTCCTGTGTCGTAGTCGCCGGTCGGACAACAGCACTAGTAGTGAGTGAGAGAGAGACACAGCCGTCACTGTGTTGTTGCAGCAGGAGAGAGCTGACAGAGAGAGGGAGAGAGGGTGCTGCGAGCCAATTGCGGTCAGACTTGTGGTGTTTAGTGGACTCCGGAGCTCAGCTGCCCAGCCCCACACCCCAGTGCCCATTACCAGCAATTTAAGCAAAGTATGATATTATGCCTTATTGCCTTTTAACTTTAAGCACTATTAGCAGAGCCAGTTAGTGTAAGTGACTGTTAGCATTAGCAACCAGATTTCATTGCTTAATAAAATTATATAAGTAAAGCAGCCACCATTATGGATATCAAAGGTTCATGCTGTGTTGTTTGAATATCTCACATCACAGCATGAACCTTTGATATTATCCATATAATGGTGGCTGATTTACTTATTATATAATTTTATTAAGCAATGCAATCTGCTAATGCTAACAGCTATTATTTTAGACATGTTCAGAATAGTTGTTGCAACCTCATGTGATGAAAAACTATATCATGTCTATACATGACTGATAGTAAGTTTTTATTCTTTAGGTAATACAAGCATATTCTGTAAAGAAGTAGATAGAATATAGAAAACAGTGGCTTATAGATGATTATTTTATTCATCTATGTCGCAGCATATTTTTGTGTTCCAACTTTAAATATAACTACAATGATTTGAGAGTTTTGATTCTTTCAGTACAAATGGGCACCAGCAGAAACTGTCACTGCCTGTGCTTCATAAACACATGGTTATTAATTCATATAATAGTATTATACAGTCTACCCTGACAATGAAGGAGTTAACACATGGCTACATAAGCCACCCCCGTTCATGTAAAAATTTCAAAATCAAAACTTAACCCATCCTGTTAATATACAGTGTAAGCTATGGTCATTTTAAAAGACAACTCTTTGCTCACCTGAATAAAAAGTTACAACTGGGCTCCAACTCATCTCTTCTCAGATCAGAATAGTGCAGCTTTCCTGCAGGTCTGGCAACTCATTTTTTCAATTAAAAGTTAAACAGTGTATTAAAAATTAACTTATTGCTGGGTGTATGAGGTGAAGTTTGCGTTTCCCCAGGCATGAGGCTACAAGTCTTCACTTCTGCTCATGTGCCTTAGTAAATCTAGGGTTTAGGTGCAAGATTTATTGGTATTTGTTTCATATGAGCCCCCTGTGTAGCCTGTTCTGTAATTAGAGACCATAATTTAAATGTCAAAATATCTCACATGATGTGAGATATTTTAACATTTAAATTATGGTCTCTAATAATAGCTGTTAGCAATTAGCCACCATTATATGGATATCAAAGGTTCATGCTGTGATGCGAGATGTTTCTAACATCACAGCATGAACCTTTGATATCCATAATGGTGGCTGCTTTACTTAAATAATTTTATTAAGCAATCTGCTAATGCTAACAGCTATTTTTAGAGACCATAATTTAAAGGGACATGCAACACAAATTTTTTCTTTCACGATTTAGAAAGAGCATGACATTTTAAATAACTTTCTAATTTACTTCTATTATCTAATTTGCTTCATTCTCTTGATATCCTTTACTGAAAAGCATATCTAGATAGGCTTAGTAGTTGGTGATTGGAGGCTACTCATGTGATGCCTTGTGTGATTGGCTCACCCATGTGCATTGCTATTTCTTCAACAATGGATATCTAAAGAATGAAGCAAATTAGATAATAGAAGTAAATTGGAATGTTGTTAAAAATCGTATTATCTACCTGAATCCTAAAAGAAAAATGTGGGGTTTAGTGTCCCTTTCAATGTTAGAATCTGCACAATTTCAGAGCTTTGTCAGGCTATGAATTTTTTGTCAGAAATTCCTTGGATACTCAAACACCTCAATATGCAGTTGCACAGCACAGTTTGCATTTAATGACAGGTGGAAGGCTGGAAGCAAATAAATAAATAAGTACCACTTTATCTCCTTGTGCAACAACAACAAAAAATCTCAGGTTTTACTATAAAGCGCAGTTAGCTAAGCTTTTATTTCTAGCAAGTGGCATGCTAGATAGTATCTGACAAATATGCTTTAAATACTATCCATAACCAATTTCCTATTTTACATTGCATTGTTGCAGTAGACGGATTGAGTGCCAGTTGCATTGCCACTGTCGAGTCTCGACTCAGCCGAGCTGCCTAGGACTCAAAGAGTAAGAGGAGCTGCTGACCTGCCTCAGTGCCTAGTGCCACTGCCCTAGAGGATGCGGTTATAATTACGTTAACTTTAAGTAATTATTTATTTATTTTTGCTTCCAGCCTTCTGCCTGTTATTAAGTGCAAACTGTGCTGTGCAGCTGCATATTGAGGTATGCACTGTTTCAGCTATAATTAAAACCTGCCCTGTTGGAGGTACTTGTGGCCCACGGTATATGTCTTTCTCAGGTGTATCATATCTAGTGTCTCACCAGCCTCTGACCTCACCGCATGTCACGGCTTTAAAGGGACAGTCAAGTCAAAGTTAAACTTTCATGATTTAGATAGAGCATGTAATTTTACACAACTTTCCAGTTTACGCCAGTTATCTACTTTGCTTCATTCTCTTAGTATCCTTTGTTGAAAAGCATACCTAGGTAGGCTCAGGAGCAGCATTGCATTACCTGGAGACAGCTA
The DNA here is from genome assembly GCF_027579735.1 of Bombina bombina. NCBI lineage: Eukaryota > Metazoa > Chordata > Amphibia > Anura > Bombinatoridae > Bombina > Bombina bombina. The sequence continues at coordinate 1,241,367,002 of NC_069500.1, read as the reverse complement.
ACTGCTGATAAGTGACTAGTGAAACACTGATTAGTGAAACACATTTGATAACAGAGGTAAATTGGAAAGTTGTTTAAAATCACAAGCTCTATCTAAATCATGAAGAAAAAAAAACTTGTTTTTTGTTTCCATTTAAGGATCTTGGAAGCTCATTTACTGTTAGACACTTTTTGCAGAATATGTTGCGTAATGAGTCTGTCTTGTAGGATGAAGGTGCATTCTACACAAGTCTTCCTTAATTTAATTAACCAGGAAATCACATTCATACATGTTTGTTTTTATATTCAGTAGATTTGGGAGTTATTTATATCTTAAAACTCCACACTTTCTTTTTCCGGTATGTTATACTAGTTTGTTATTGCTGTTACACATAGTCAATTATGGGATACCAATTAGTTCCTTACTGTTTAATTTTATTCGGTTGCTATTCTAATCTCTGCTGAGCATTCAGAAACACTGAATTTGTTTGCTGCCAAGCCTCTGCTGATCTTCTCTGGTTCATATAATTTGGCAGATAAAGAGCTCTAATTTGTTGGGAAAGCAGTAAACACAAAGTGCACGTGTTAATTTCGGTTCCCGACAATCACTCAATTCCAGTGCGTAATGGAACAGGATTTCCAAGTTCCTTCTGCAGTCATTTCTGCAAACCTTTGCACATTACCTTTTGCTAATCAGAAGTGAATGGGTTCAAATGTGGTCATGGATGTTAAAGGGACAATAATGCCAAAAAATTTCTTTCACGATTCAGGTAGAGAATACAATTTTAAACAACATTCCAATTTACTTCTATTATCTAATTTGCTTCATTCTTTAGATATCTTTTGTTGAACAAAATAGCAATGCGCATAGATGAGCCAATCACATGAGGAATCTATGTGCAACCACCAATCAGCAGATACTGAGCCTATCTAGACATGCTTTTAAGCAAAGGATATCAAAAGAATGAAGCAAATTAGATAATTTAAGTAAATTAGAAAGTTGTTTAGAATTGTATTCTCTTTCTAAATCATTAAAGAAAAAAATTGAGTTTCATGTCCCTTTAAATACCGCTGTAGTACTGTGGCGAAAAAAAACAATGCTTAACTATGTGGCAAGGGAGCTTATAATTTCAGGTGGTACAAGAGATTTTAGTTGGTTTATTATGGCGTGTATATATATATATATATATATATATATATATATATATATATATATATATATAAAAATCAGGTGTGCAAGACACCTATTATCCATTTGCCAATTACTATTGGGAATAAGTAGTCTCTAGACCAGCAAAACTTTAAAGGGGGAAGAGCTTTGTACTGAATATACACTGGGCTATTATTAAACCACATATATTAAGGTTATGCAATAAGGGGGTGTTAATCAAGGGTTAAAGAGTATACAGGCCCTTCTCAAATCTGCATGACTATAATTATAAATGCCAACACTCTTCTGGGGTAGAATATATATCGGGGGAGTATTAGAATATAACTAAACAGGACCTCCTTTAGGCCTTGAGAGCATATAATGAGGAGAGGGTAAAGAAAAGAGAAAAAATCATAGCATAGTATATATGATATGTATTGTGGGTATCTATACTTAAACCAATCATGCAGTTGAACAATGCTTAACAATTTCTATTTATGTATACACATTTAAATATAATAACTGACCCAATCTGCTAGCAGGGTCCCTTCAATCTTATATCCAGCAACCTTACCATATGGGTATGGGCCCTATACCCCACGGCAAGGCAAAATGCAATATTTGGTATACACGCTATATGCAATATGCAATAATCCCCACTTTTCAACATATAGTCTATGGCGTTCTACATCAGTGTAATTTTCCTTAGCTCTTTATATATAGCGAGTTCAATCCTTTTAATAGATCTAGCGCAAAAAGAATAAAATAAGAAGGATATAGATGCCCCACGTCATACCATGTCAATCCCCATTATATATTGCATATTCTAAACACTCAAAAGCCCCATTGATCTGGAAATTGCAGGTTAAACTATATAAACTACTATAGATTGTGCCCCAAATATACACATTCAACATTGGAGCTTTGATAGTGGGTATGCCAGTGCATATCATATTTTTGTATACAAAATCCCCAATTTTCAAGCATATATACCATCATCAGTCAGATTATCTAGGTGTAGAAGCTGTGGGTGAGTAAGCAGCGACATACCTATTTCTCAGATTTTTGGCATAGGACCATATGTTCAAATCCCTGTCACTTATGTTCGTGAATCCCTTACATATTGTCATATTATGTGTGGTAGGGGTGTATCATTAGAGTACATGAACCAGCATGGTACCTCAACCAAGTTATATAAGGTATGCAGCAATAATCTCAAATTATCTACTACAGGTCTATAGCCAAGTTAGGAACACAACTATGTTTACAGACCTATACATCCTACTTCCATGTATCCTAGCAAGAATGTAGATCTTGAATGCCTAAGCTATAAAATCTTAACAGAATAAGAGTGGAACATATATCAAAGCAATAAGCTTGAAACTTAAGCCAACATTTATAATTGGTGAGTAGCAGTAAGAGAGCAAGAACCGGAACCTAAATTTCGATATACTATCTTACTCTATCGCATCTTTGCTCTACACCTGTACGGACGTTAGAGTACCATCTTCCAGTTTTTATATTAGGCTCTGCTTTCGTATAGGGATAGACGAAGGTAGGTGTGGATCGCTGGTCAGCAGTCCCTATGGGTAAAAACCTTTGTCCACGAGTGACCTCTTCCCCTACTGCAGTCTGCCTTAGGTTCCTAAGCAGCTGTCCTTAAATCTTCGGTTCCCGGATACTACAGGTGACATGCTTTTCTCTTGTAGGGTCGTCTACTGATCCCTCCGTAATTGGCCGCCTTACGGCAGGATCTATTGTCGCTGCTTCTTTATCGTTTATATGTTGCTGTTGCTTTAGTGCAGGAAGGGCCTCATTAACCAATGTTGATCCGCAGCTAAACTTGCCCATTCTTCGCAGTTTGCTATATCAGTCATGGTTAATCTCTGATTGGGAGATGTCGATATGAGAATCTGCTTTGTGTTGTTCTTTGGGATTGTTGCCTTTTCTGTTAAGGTCTCATGTAAACAGTGGCGCAGTGCTTCTTTCTCCAACATTGGTGTGTCTGGTCCACGGCGTCATCCATTACTTGTGGGAATATTCTCTTCCCCAACAGGAAATGGCAAAGAGCACAGCAAAAGCTGTCCATATAGCCCCTCCTCAGGCTCCGCCCCCCAGTCATTCTCTTTACCGCTCTGAACAAGTAGCATCTCCATGGAGATGGTGAAGAGTATGTGGTGTTTAGTCAAGGAACTGCCCCCAAGGGGAAGGTTCCACATGTCTCGCTTGTCTTCAGACCAAATAAAGAGACAGGCATTCTTACATTGTGTAGAAGACCTGTTAAAGATGGGAGTGATACACTCAGTTCCAACTGTGGAACAAGGTCAGGGGTTTTACTCAAACCTGTTTGTAGTTCCCAAAAAAGAGGGAACTTTCAGACCAATTCTGGATTTAAAAATTCTAAACAAATTTCTCAGAGTTCCATCGTTCAAAATGGAAACCATTCGAACAATTTTACCTACAATCCAGGAGGGTCAATATATGACTACCGTGGATTTAAAGGATGTGTACCTACATATTCCTATCCACAAAGATCATCATCAGTTCCTAAGGTTCGCCTTTCTGGACAAACATTACCAGTTCGTGGCTCTTCCATTCGGTTTAGCCACTGCTCCCAGAATTTTCACAAAGGTGCTAGGGTCCCTTCTAGCGGTTCTAAGACCGAGGGGCATTGCAGTGGCACCTTATCTAGACGACATTCTAATTCAAGCGTCGTCTCTTTCCAAGGCAAAGGCTCATACAGACATTGTTCTAGCCTTTCTCAGATCTCACGGGTGGAAGGTGAACGTAGAAAAGAGTTCCCTGTCTCCGTCAACAAGAGTTCCCTTTTTGGGAACGATGATAGATTCTTTAGAAATGAAGATCTTCCTGACAGAGGTCAGAAAGTCAAAGCTTCTAAACACTTGTCAAGTTCTTCACTCTATTCTGCAGCCTTCCATAGCTCAGTGCATGGAAGTAGTAGGATTGATGGTTGCAGCAATGGACATAGTTCCTTTTGCTCAAATTCATCTAAGACCATTACAACTGTGCATGCTCAATCAGTGGAATGGGGACTATGCAGACTTGTCTCCCCAGATTCAAGTAGACCAGGTAACCAGAGACTCACTCCGTTGGTGGTTGACTCAGGATCACCTGTCTCAGGGAATGAGTTTCCGCAGACCAGAGTGGGTCATTGTCACGACCGACGCCAGTCTATTAGGCTGGGGCGTGGTCTGGGACTCCCTGAAAGCTCAGGGTCTATGGTCTCGGGAAGAGTCCCTTCTCCCGATAAACATCCTGGAACTGAGAGCGATATTCAATGCGCTCCGGGCTTGGCCTCAACTAGCGAAGGCCGGATTCATAAGATTCCAGTCGGACAACATGACGACTGTAGCTTACATCAACCATCAGGGAGGAACAAAGAGTTCCTTGGCGATGAGAGAGGTATCCAAGATCATCAAATGGGCGGAGGATCACTCCTGCCACCTATCTGCAATTCACATCCCAGGAGTAGACAACTGGGAGATGGATTATTTGAGTCGTCAGACTTTCCATCCGGGGGAGTGGGAACTCCATCCGGAGGTCTTTGCCCAGTTAACCCAATTATGGGGCATTCCAGACATGGATCTGATGGCGTCCCGTCAGAACTTCAAGGTTCCTTGCTACGGGTCCAGATCCAGGGATCCCAAGGCGACTCTAGTGGATGCATTAGTGGCGCCTTGGTTGTTCAACCTAGCTTATGTGTTTCCACCGTTTCCTCTCCTTTCCAGGCTCGTAGCCAGGATCAAACAGGAGAAGGCCTCGGTGGTTCTGATAGCTCCTGCGTGGCCACGCAGGACTTGGTATGCAGACCTGGTGAATATGTCATCGGCTCCACCATGGAAGCTACCTTTGAGACAGGATCTTCTAGTACAAGGTCCATTCGAACATCCAAATCTAGTTTCTCTGCAGCTGACTGCTTGGAAATTGAACGCTTGATTTTATCCAAGCGTGGATTTTCAGATTCAGTGATTGATACTCTGGTCCAAGCCAGAAAACCTGTGACTAGAAAGATTTACCATAAAATATGGAAAAAATATATCTGTTGGTGTGAATCCAAGGGATTCTCCTGGAGTAAAATTAAAATTCCTAAGATTCTTTCCTTTCTCCAAGAGGGTTTGGATAAAGGGTTGTCAGCGAGTTCTCTAAAGGGACAGATTTCTGCTTTATCTGTCTTGTTACACAAACGACTGGCAGCTGCCAGATGTACAAGCTTTTGTACAGGCTTTGGTCAGAATCAAGCCTGTCTACAGACCCATGACGCCTCCTTGGAGTCTAAATTTAGTTCTTTCAGTTCTTCAAGGGGTTCCGTTTGAACCTTTACATTCCGTAGATATCAAGTTACTATCTTGGAAAGTTCTGTTTTTGGTTGCTATTTCTTCTGCTAGAAGAGTTTCTGAATTATCTGCTTTGCAGTGTGATCCACCCTATCTGGTGTTCCATTCAGATAAGGTTGTTTTGCGTACTAAGCCTGGTTTTCTTCCAAAAGTTGTTTCCAACAAGAATATTAACCAGGAAATAGTTGTTCCTTCTCTGTGTCCGAAACCAGTTTCAAAGAAGGAACGTTTGTTACACAATTTAGATGTAGTCCGTGCTTTAAAGTTCTATTTAGAAGCAACAAAGGATTTTAGACAAACCTCATCTTTGTTTGTCGTTTACTCTGGTAAGAGGAGAGGACAAAAAGCTACTGCTACCTCTTTCTTTCTGGCTGAAAAGCATTATCCGATTGGCTTATGAGACTGCCGGACGGCAGCCTCCTGAACGAATCACATCTCACTCTACTAGGGCTGTGGCTTCCACATGGGCCTTCAAGAACGAGGCTTCTGTTGATCAGATATGTAAGGCAGCGACTTGGTCTTCTCTGCACACTTTTGCCAAATTCTACAAATTTGATACTTATGCTTCTTCGGAGGCTATTTTTGGGAGAAAGGTTTTGCAAGCCGTGGTGCCTTCCATTTAGGTAACCTGATTTGCTCCCTCCCTTCATCCGTGTCCTAAAGCTTTGGTATTGGTTCCCACAAGTAATGGATGACGCCGTGGACCGGACACACCAATGTTGGAGAAAACAGAATTTATGCTTACCTGATAAATTACTTTCTCCAACGGTGTGTCCGGTCCACGGCCCGCCCTGGTTTTTTAATCAGGTTTGAACAATTTTTTTCTCTATACACTACAGTCACCACGGCACCCTATAGTTTCTCCTTTTTTTCTCCTAACCGTCGTTCGAATGACTGGGGGGCGGAGCCTGAGGAGGGGCTATATGGACAGCTTTTGCTGTGCTCTTTGCCATTTCCTGTTGGGGAAGAGAATATTCCCACAAGTAATGGATAACGCCGTGGACCGGACACGCCGTTGGAGAAAGTAATTTATCAGGTAAGCATAAATTCTGTTTTCGTCTCCTCCTCAATACAAGTGAGATGTGTAATTATAAGTTGCTGGAGTGACCTGTAGAATTGATTGTATATCTACCGTGTCTGTAAAACACTGAGCTAGTAATTATATTCAATGTCCTTCAGGGAGGTTATCAACCCAATCGTTGAAGATCAGAGCTTTCAAGCAGCTTGTAGTAGCCTCCTTAACATTGTTGTCCACATTCAGCTTCCTCATGGTCTTTGCCGGAGATCTTAAATCAGGCACCATGCACACTATAGACTCCAAAGTCGCTCTAAAGCACACTTAGGCAGTACATTCACTATAGACAGACGTGTCGTTGGTTTCGAAGTTGTCAAAATCCCATTTTAAACGACATTCAAAGCCAGGAGCTCCTGACTTGCGTGACCTGCCGCTTCGGCTGTTGGCTCCGCCCACTCTGGCTAGATGTATTTTTAATTAAACAAAATAGGCAATACATTAACATTGTATACATATATTTCTTTCGTTTGTAAAATAATTTATAGTAAGACGTAAACATTTTTGAAGTTATATTTGTCCTACCTTGATATTTTGGGCCCATTTTAACAATACGCTGACAGACGAGGTCCGTGTCCACCAAGCATCACAGTCAGCGGACAGCAGTACACTGCCTGCATGAATGCCCGATTTGCTCATGCTAGACTAATTGTGCGTGAGCAGGGACTGTCAATCACTCCGGGCGAACTTGTCTGGGTTGTTCTTAATCCGCCAGCAACCAACTGCAGGCTTCTTCAAGCGACTCTATACTAAAGGCACTCCAAAGCTGCATACGCAGCTTGATAAATGGAGACTTTATGTCTATGTAAAATGTTAAAATCAATAAACAGTGAAGTACTATTTTCAGCAATATATATTACATTGCCTTGCATGTCAAATGAGTGGCCGCCTAAAACACATTTTTTTTTTTTTTTTTAAATCTTCCATCACACGTAGTACACTACTCAGGTTAGCTTACTTTGGCTTATTAAAGTTAGTTATATTCATCCATCTAAATACTTTGCCTTCAATGCTACACATATGGAAGTTGCACTTTATTAAAGAATTTTAAAAAAATGTTTAGGTCCATGTGACGCCCAGGGTTAACCCAACTTATACCAGTAACTTGTTTTGCACAGCAAGGACTAACAGACCCAGGGCTGAGCATGTTGCAGTGTTATGGGATTTGTACCCAGTCCAGTCTGAGAGTGCAGTCCCCTTCCGTGTTTTGTATATGTCTAGGGTGATTACATAAGCCTGTGCATCCTTTGTTTGATTGGGAGCATGCATTGTTTGGCTGGTTTAGGGACACAGATTTTGGAAGGGACCTTGACGTGGTATCAATTTTTGCTTTTAATCTTAGCTGAGAGCTTGTGAGTGCTGGACTTTCTCTGTGTTATATATATATATATATATATATATATATATATATATATATATATATATATATATATATATATACAGGTAGCCCTCAGTTTACGCCGGGGTTAGGTTCCAGGAGGAATGGTTGTAAATCGAAACCGTTGTAAATTGAAACACAGTTTAGAATGTAAGTCAATGGGAAGTGAGGGAGTTAGGTTCCAGGCCCCTCTCAAAATTGTCATAAGTAACACCTAATACATTATTTTTAAAGCTTTGAAATGAAGACTTTAAATGCTAAACAGCATTATAAACCTAAAAATATAGATTGTATCATCAAACTAAGTTTAATAAACAAAAACATTTGCTAAACATCACCTAATAAAATAATCACACAGCAGACTGCATCATCATCAAACTAAGTTTAATGAAAAAAAACGTTCTCTGCATTGTTAGCATGTTAGATAATATTGGGTCTGCACCTATTCTATGCATTTCAATCTGCAGTGATTTATAGGCAGTTAGACACCCTCACCTCAAGCTGCTGGACAGGAAGATAATAGGGAAGTGCCTGCTAAATTTTGCTTGATAGATCTGGTCTGATCTGTGTACACAGATCAATTTAAGGCTGTTAAGTTGCATAACTTTGCTGCAAAACAAGCGGACAGCTCCACCTACTGGCTATTTTAATTAATGCATTGCTTTCCAAAAGCTTTTCAATAGCAGTCACACACTGAAAAAAAGGTTGTTATTCTGAAACGGCGCAAATTGAACCGGCGTAAACCGAGGGCCACCTGTGTATATATATATATATATATATATATATATACACACACACAGGTATATACACACACACAAGATTTAAGATAGCGCATAAATTAGAATATATGTGTGTGTGTAATTAATATGCAAGTATTATTTATATAATGAAAGTTTAATTTTGACTAGAAAGCTAAACCTTGGTAGGCTCAAACTGATTTTAAGCTTCTCTTATTAAACACAGTTACCTCCAGAACAGCAGTTCGTAGTGCATTGCTCCTGGGGATATGCACATATGCTTTTCAACAAAGTATACACAAAAACATAGTGCATTTGCTAATAAAAAATTAAGTGTCTTAAAATGACATCACAAGATTTCACTTCCATATCCCTAAAGGTATATGAAAGTAAAAATGATGGTGAGATGTCTTCCTACTTTTATATTTCTCTGAATTACAGCTGCTGTAAAGTCATTTTATAGGCTCTTCCTATTTCTGAGAGAACACAACTACATGAGCTGGCTGTTTTACAACAACTCTAATTAATCTTTTGTGTTCCACCCTTCTGTACTTCCTCAGTAGGGAATTTTTGTGTTTCTTTAGGTTAGCTGTTTAATCAAATAGCCTTAACATTTCATAATGTTTGAAAGAATTAATTGTTACGTTTCCTCATTTATGTTCTTGTCGTTACTAAGATGTAATTTAATGTATAACGGATGGTTGAAGATGGCTTTTTGTGACCTCTATTCTGCTGTAGATTCACGGTTTTGCTATGTACTTTCATACTCTAGAAGGAATTTCACAAGCAATTCCATTCAAAGGCAACTATTGTTCTTGACTTAGAACACGTGGGTCTTCAAGTGCTTACAGACTCTTGTAGCCAGCTTCTGGCTATGCACAAACATAACAAATTCTATACTCGATTGGCTTGGTTCATATGCATTTTTATATTCAGTCAGTTTCCAGTGTAATTGTTAGATGGAGGTGCAATTTTGTGCCCACAGAACTTGCAAATAGTTATGACAACTATAAATTAAAGGGACATAAAACATTTTTTTAAACTTTTATAATTCAGACAGAGCATGACATTTTTGATCAATTTTCCTTTGTATTGTTGGTATTCCGTATTGTGAAGCATATCTAGGAAGTCTTATGAGCAGCCGTGCACTTTTGGGAGTTTGCTAATGATTGGTTGCTATTCACACGCCTATTCAAATTTGATCAATTGTTTTGACTAGGTCTTGAGCGGACTTTAACCCTTTTGCTCTATCACAAGTCAGTACTGTATCTACCTGGTGAAGTAAGCAGGCTCTACTGCAGTTGAACACTATGTACAGATAAAAAAAAAAAAACATAAAAATTAGACAGCACCTGAACCTACCTAGATATGTTTTTCAACAAAGTATACCAAGAATATTCGGTACATATGATGATATACATTGAAAAGTCTCTAAAAATTACATTTTCTGTTTAGAGTGTTTTTTTTAATTAAAAGTTTTATTCAGCCCAGATTAAATTTAAAGGTCTTGTAATTTTAAATTAACTCAGGAATTGGTAGCCTTTATGAACTTGTGAGCTGAGCATGCATGGGAAAAAGCACTTTTTATTTTGCATTTATTGATTATGAAATGTCCTTTTACAAAGAAAAACAAATGCAAAAAGTGAAGTATATGAGACCTAAATAAAGTACAGTTTAATAGGGCACATTTATATACCTCAAGGTATTAATGCATTTTTATTGTCTTTAATCCCCTCCTACCACAGTACTGTTCCTCTATGAGAGTGTCATAATAATAGCACTGCTTACCCTGGTCTGGGCACAGCCAGTGAGCCAATCAGCAGTTGCACGGCCCCATCTAAACAATTTAGAGCATGTACATTTTTCACTATAGTTAAAATTGTTTTAAAGGGACATGGTACATTAGATTTTTATTTGCATAAATGTTTTGTAGATTATCCATTTATTTATACTGTCCATCTGGGGGTGTTTTTGTAACAATGTTTAGTTTTGCTTATTTTTAAAAAAATATTGTGCTTATTTTTTCCACTCCTAACCACGCTCCAAAGTTTTAGATGTATACTTATGTCTACTGATTCTTGGGGCTCCTCTTTGTGTAATCTGCCTTTTCATATGCAGAGGAATGGGAAGGCAGGGTGGGTCTGCTCTTCATGGTGTCCCAGCCTAACCTCATCAATAGTGCTAAACTGGGAGTTTATAAGTAAGTTTTTAAAGGGTTTATACTGTATTTTTATATCAGTATCTGTGCATATTCTTCTTTAAAGTAGTGTCTATTAAATGCAGTTATATGAACATTGGTGTACACTGTCCCTTTAAGTTAAATGTCTTCCTGTTTTTTATTTTTATGGAGCTAGGAAAGTGGAACCATCACTTAAGAGTGATCTGACCACAGATATCAGTTCAGTGGAGGTCTTTTTTAGGCTGGGTCGAAAAGCCTATCTTTTATTGAATACGAACAATGTAAACAACCTATGAACACAGAAGTGGCTCTAGATTTGTTGAGGCCTTAGGCAAACATGAGGCTTTTCTTATGTTTCATTTTTATTACGTATGCCCCTGTATTCACCTGGTTGTGTACAATAGTTTTCCCTCTTCTCTAACTTTTTTTCTTCATTTAGCTAATTTATATTTTGGAATTTGGACATTTTGTACCAATAAATAAAAAGGTAGACAAAGAGTTAAGATTGTGTGATGAGAGGTAGAGTTGAAGGAGAAACAGACTGAGTGAAAAGAGGGAGAAATGAGAGCAGTGGAAGGGGGAGAAAGGAGAGAGAAAAGGGAGAGAGAGGGAAAAGAAAGAGTGAAGAGAGTATAAAGAGAATGGTTATAGGAGGGGGAGAGAGTGAAGGAGATAAGGGAGAGGGAAAAGAGAGTGAAGAGAGTATAAAGAGAATGGTTATAGGAGGGGGAGAGAGTGAAGGAGATAAGAGAGAGGGAAAAGAAAGAGTGAAGAGAGTATAAAGAGAATGGTTATAGAAGGGAGAGAGTGAAGGAGATAAGAGAGAGGGAAAAGAGAGTGAAGAGAGTATAAAGAGAATGGTTATAGAAGGGAGAGAGTGAAGGAGATAAGACAGAGGGAAAAGAAAGAGTGAAGAGAGTATAAAGAGAATGGTTATAGAAGGGAGAGAGTGAAGGAGATAAGAGAGAGGGGAAAGAAAGAGTGAAGAGAGTATAAAGAGAATGGTTATAGAAGGGAGAGAGTGAAGGAGATAAGAGAGAGGGAAAAGAAAGAGTGAAGAGAGTATAAAGAGAATGGTTATAGGAGGGGGAGAGTGAAGGAGATGAGAGAGAGGGAAAAGAGAGTGAAGAGAGTATAAAGAGAATGGTTATAGAAGGGAGAGAGTGAAGGAGATGAGAGAGGGGAAAGAAAGAGTGAAGAGAGTATAAAGAGAATGGTTATAGAAGGGAGAGAGTGAAGGAGATAAGAGAGAGGGAAAAGAGAGTGAAGAGAGTATAAAGAGAATGGTTATAGAAGGGAGAGAGTGAAGGAGATAAGAGAGAGGGAAAAGAAAGAGTGAAGAGAGTATAAAGAGAATGGTTATAGAAGGGAGAGAGTGAAGGAGATAAGAGAGAGGGGAAAGAAAGAGTGAAGAGAGTATAAAGAGAATGGTTATAGAAGGGAGAGAGTGAAGGAGATAAGAGAGAGGGAAAAGAAAGAGTGAAGAGAGTATAAAGAGAATGGTTATAGAAGGGAGAGAGTGAAGGAGATAAGGGAGAGGGAAAAGAGAGTGAAGAGAGTATAAAGAGAATGGTTATAGAAGGGAGAGAGTGAAGGAGATAAGAGAGAGGGAAAAGAGAGTGAAGAGAGTATAAAGAGAATGGTTATAGAAGGGAGAGAGTGAAGGAGATAAGAGAGAGGGAAAAGAGAGTGAAGAGAGTATAAAGAGAATGGTTATAGAAGGGAGAGAGTGAAGGAGATAAGAGAGAGGGGAAAGAAAGAGTGAAGAGAGTATAAAGAGAATGGTTATAGGAGGGGGAGAGAGAGAAGGAGATAAGAGAGAGGGAAAAGAGAGTGAAGAGAGTATAAAGAGAATGGTTATAGAAGGGAGAGAGTGAAGGAGATAAGAGAGAGGGGAAAGAAAGAGTGAAGAGAGTATAAAGAGAATGGTTATTGGAGGGGGAGAGGGAAAAGAGAGTGAAGAGAGTATAAAGAGAATGGTTATTGGAGGGGGAGAGGGAAAAGAGTGAAGAGAGTATAAAGAGAATGGTTATAGGAGGGGGAGAGAGTGAAGGAGATAAGATAGAGGGAAAAGAGAGTGAAGAGAGTATAAAGAGAATGGTTATAGGAGGGGGAGAGAGTGAAGGAGATAAGGGAGAGGGAAAAGAGAGTGAAGAGAGTATAAAGAGAATGGTTATAGAAGGGAGAGAGTGAAGGAGATAAGAGAGAGGGAAAAGAAAGAGTGAAGAGAGTATAAAGAGAATGGTTATAGGAGGGGGAGAGTGAAGGAGATGAGAGAGAGGGAAAAGAGAGTGAAGAGAGTATAAAGAGAATGGTTATAGAAGGGAGAGAGTGAAGGAGATGAGAGAGGGGAAAGAAAGAGTGAAGAGAGTATAAAGAGAATGGTTATAGAAGGGAGAGAGTGAAGGAGATAAGAGAGAGGGAAAAGAGAGTGAAGAGAGTATAAAGAGAATGGTTATAGAAGGGAGAGAGTGAAGGAGATAAGAGAGAGGGAAAAGAAAGAGTGAAGAGAGTATAAAGAGAATGGTTATAGAAGGGAGAGAGTGAAGGAGATAAGAGAGAGGGGAAAGAGAGTGAAGAGAGTATAAAGAGAATGGTTATAGAAGGGAGAGAGTGAAGGAGATAAGAGAGAGGGAAAAGAAAGAGTGAAGAGAGTATAAAGAGAATGGTTATAGAAGGGAGAGAGTGAAGGAGATAAGGGAGAGGGAAAAGAGAGTGAAGAGAGTATAAAGAGAATGGTTATAGAAGGGAGAGAGTGAAGGAGATAAGAGAGAGGGAAAAGAGAGTGAAGAGAGTATAAAGAGAATGGTTATAGAAGGGAGAGAGTGAAGGAGATAAGAGAGAGGGAAAAGAGAGTGAAGAGAGTATAAAGAGAATGGTTATAGAAGGGAGAGAGTGAAGGAGATAAGAGAGAGGGGAAAGAAAGAGTGAAGAGAGTATAAAGAGAATGGTTATAGGAGGGGGAGAGAGAGAAGGAGATAAGAGAGAGGGAAAAGAGAGTGAAGAGAGTATAAAGAGAATGGTTATAGAAGGGAGAGAGTGAAGGAGATAAGAGAGAGGGAAAAGAAAGAGTGAAGAGAGTATAAAGAGAATGGTTATAGAAGGGAGAGAGTGAAGGAGATAAGAGAGAGGGGAAAGAAAGAGTGAAGAGAGTATAAAGAGAATGGTTATTGGAGGGGGAGAGGGAAAAGAGAGTGAAGAGAGTATAAAGAGAATGGTTATTGGAGGGGGAGAGGGAAAAGAGTGAAGAGAGTATAAAGAGAATGGTTATAGGAGGGGGAGAGAGTGAAGGAGATAAGATAGAGGGAAAAGAGAGTGAAGAGAGTATAAAGAGAATGGTTATAGGAGGGGGAGAGAGTGAAGGAGATAAGGGAGAGGGAAAAGAGAGTGAAGAGAGTATAAAGAGAATGGTTATTGGAGGGGGAGAGGGAAAAGAGAGTGAAGAGAGTATAAAGAGAATGGTTAAAGGAGGGGGGGAGAGAGTGAAGGAGATAAGATAGAGGGAAAAGAGAGTGAAGAGAGTATAAAGAGAATGGTTATAGAAGGGAGATAGATTAAATACAGAATGGATAGAGGAGCGACAGAGAGAGAGACAAAGAGAGCTAGCAGGGAAAAGTCAAGGGAGAGAGCGGAGTCTAGAGGAGCGAGTTCAGATATAGTAAAAATAAGAATAGGAAGAACAAAGGAGGGGGACAAAGAGAGAAAGGGAGAGAAAAAGAGGAAGGATTAATAGAAGAGATAATGAAGATAGGAGAGAAGAAAAAGGGAAGGAGAGTGGGAGAATGAAAAAGTGAGGAGGGGAGATGGCGAAAAAGAGAAGAAAGAGAAGGGAGTAAGAGAAAAAAGGGATGAAAGAGGGAATGAGAGAGAAAAGAGAGAGAGGAGGGAGATGGTAAAAAGACAAAGGAGTGGGCAATAGAGGAGGGAGAGAAGAGGGAATAAGAGAAAAAAGTGAGTGAAAAAAGAGTAAAGAAGTAGAGAGAGCATGAGAGGAGAGTATAAGAAATGTTAATAGCAGCTTAATCTGGTTGTTAAGGGGTTAAAATGCTCAAAGTGCAGTTCCCCTGTCCCTTTTACAAGTTCATTTTGCCCCCCCCCCCCCCCCCCCCCCCCCCGTCTTCTGATTATGCGGAGGCTTACGGCACCGCACAGTGACAGGAGGTTGAATGAAGTGAGGAGCCTGCACTTGACAGCCAGAGGACTTGTGTAAGAGGCTGTGATGGTTAGAATATCCAACTGAGCCAAGAGAAAGTTGGTGGGTGGCAGTAACTAATGTCCCAGGGGCAAAAAATAAACGCCCCTCTGTGATGCCCCATCATTAGTAAGGCCTTGAAGGGAAACTAAACGCAATTTTTTTTCTTTAATGATTCAGATAGAGCATGCAATTTTAAGCAACTTTCTAATTTATTCCTATTATCAACTTTTCTTTGTACTCTTGCTATCGTTATTTAAAAAGCAGGAATGTGACGCAGAGGAGCCGGCCCATTTTTGGTTCAGAACCTAGGCTATGCTTGCTTATTGGTGGGTAAATGTCAGCACCAATAAGCAAGCGCTATCCATGGTGCTGAACCTATAATGGGCTGGCTGCTAAGATTTACATTCGTGATTTTCAAATAAAGATAGCAAGAGAACGAAGAAAAAGTGATAATAGGAGTAAATTAGAAAGTTGCTTAAAATTGCATGCTCTATCTGAGTCATGAAAGAAAAAATTTGTGTTCAGTGTCCCTTTAAGCGGTCGCTTATTGGGCAAAACACTAAGGCCTCCTATGTATGAGCATGAGGAATTAAAGCTCTTCAACTTTCAACCTCTGAGAACTAGTTTAACCAGCAGTTGCAAAGCCCAGTTTAGGGTAGTCTATAAGTTTGTCTCCTATGTATATAATGTAACCTGTCTCGAGACTTTAAAAGAATAAATAAAAAAATAAAAAGTCTGATTTGAATATGGTGCATAAACAGAACAACCTTACTTTTTTTTTTTTTACTTTTTTTAAATTACCTGGGAGTGTCTCAGTGCAAAAAAAAGGAAATACATTTCCGAATCCTGCTTAGTATCTAAATAATTAAGGGAAACATAGGCTCATTTGCCTATTTTATATTGATACTCCATTTAACTTTTGTTGTGAGGAAGGGGGGGGGTATGACACTTAATTATAGAATTATAAAGCCAATCTATTAGAGCAAGAAAATCTAGTAAAACAAATGAAAATAGAATTATCTAATTTGTTTAGAGCATTTTATTATAGCACTGTTGCTTTTACATAAATGTGTTTAGCCCCTGCAAGGAGCAGCAAAACAGTTTTCAATAACTAAACACTATTCTGGTGATATTTTTATTTAGCATAGGTTCAGTTTAAAGGTGTAAAATAAATGCAACTATTTCCTGGATGAATTAACTTGTGAACCAAACCTGCATGGGACAAAGCACTTTAGCGCAAGAGGTGTATAATGTCCCTTTTCTCCAACATAGGTGTGTCCGGTCCACGGCGTCATCCTTACTTGTGGGATATTCTCTTCCCCAACAGGAAATGGCAAAGAGCCCAGCAAAGCTGGTCACATGATCCCTCCTAGCCTCCGCCTACCCCAGTCATTCTCTTTGCCGTTGTACAGGCAACATCTCCACGGAGATGGCTTAGAGTTTTTTAGTGTTTAACTGTAGTTTTTATTATTCAATCAAGAGTTTGTTATTTTAAAATAGTGCTGGTATGTACTATTTACTCTGAAACAGAAAAGGGATGAAGATTTCTGTTTGTATGAGGAAAATGATTTTAGCAACCGTTACTAAAATCCATGGCTGTTCCACACAGGACTGTTGAGAGGAATTAACTTCAGTTGGGGGAACAGTGAGCAGTCTTTTGCTGCTTGAGGTATGACACATTCTAACAAGACGATGTAATGCTGGAAGCTGTCATTTTCCCTATGGGATCCGGTAAGCCATTTTTATTCAGACAGTAAATAAGGGCTTCACAAGGGCTTATTAAGACTGTAGACATTTTCTGGGCTAAATCGATCATATTTACACATATTTAGCCTTGAGGAATCATTTAATCTGGGTATTTTTTGTAAAATAATATCGGCAGGCACTGTTTTAGACACCTTATTCTATAGGGGCTTTCCCTAATCATAGTCAGAGCCTCATTTTCGCGCCGGTATGGCGCACTTGTTTTTGAGAACAGCATGACATGCAGCTGCATGTGTGTGGAGCTCTGATACATAGAAAAGTCTTTCTGAAGGCATCATTTGGTATCGTATTCCCCTTTGGGCTTGGTTGGGTCTCAGCAAAGCAGATTCCAGGGACTGTAAAGGGGTTAAATATAAAAACGGCTCCGGTTCCGTTATTTTAAGGGTTAAAGCTTCCAAATTTGGTGTGCAATACTTTTAAGGCTTTAAGACACTGTGGTGAAATTTTGGTGAATTTTGAACAATTCCTTCATACTTTTTCGCAATTGCAGTAATAAAGTGTGTTCAGTTTAAAATTTAAAGTGACAGTAACGGTTTTATTTTAAAACGTTTTTTGTGCTTTGTTATCAAGTTTATGCCTGTTTAACATGTCTGAACTACCAGATAGATTGTGTTCTGACTGTGGGGAAGCCAAGGTTCCTTCTCATTTAAATAGATGTGATTTATGTCATAAAAAATTTAGTAAAAATGATGCCCAAGATGATTCCTCAAGTGAGGGGAGTAAGCATGGTACTGCATCATCCCCTCCTTCGTCTACACCAGTCTTGCCCATACAGGAGGCCCCTAGTACATCTAGCGCGCCAATACTCCTTACTATGCAACAATTAACGGCTGTAATGGATAATTCTATCAAAAACATTTTAGCCAATATGCCCACTTATCAGCGAAAGCGCGACTGCTCTGTTTTAGAAAATACTGAAGAGCATGAGGACGCTGATGATATTGTTTCTGAAGGGCCCCTACACCAGTCTGAGGGGGCCAGGGAGGTTTTGTCTGAGGGAGAAATTTCAGATTCAGGAAAAATTTCTCAACAAGCTGAACCTGATGTGATTACTTTTAAATTTAAGTTGGAACATCTCCGCGCTCTGCTTAAGGAGGTGTTATCCAATTTGGATGATTGTGATTATCTGGTCATTCCAGAAACACTATGTAAAATGGACAAGTTCCTAGAGGCCCCGGGGCCCCCCGAAGCTTTTCCTATACCCAAGCGGGTGGCGTACATTGTTAATAAAGAATGGGACAGGCCCGGTATACCTTTCGTACCTCCCCCCATATTTAAAAAATTGTTTCCTATAGTCGACCCCAGAAAGGACTTATGGCAGACAGTCCCCAAGGTCGAGGGGGCGGTTTCTACTCTAAACAAGCGCACCACTATACCCATAGAAGATAGTTGTGCTTTCCAAGATCCTATGGATAAAAAATTAGAAGGTTTGCTAAAAAAGATGTTTGTTCAGCAAGGTTACCTTCTACAACCAATTGCATGCATTGTCCCTGTCACTACAGCCGCGTGTTTCTGGTTCGATGAGCTAGAAAAGGCGATTATTAGTAATTCTTCTTCTTATGAGGAGATTATGGACAGAATTCGTGCTCTTAAATTGACTAATTCTTTCACCCTAGACGCCACCTTGCAATTGGCTAGGTTAGCGGCGAAAAATTCTGGGTTTGCTATTGTGGCGCGCAGAGCGCTTTGGTTAAAATCTTGGTCAGCGGATGCGTCTTCCAAGAACAAATTGCTCGACATTCCTTTCAAGGGGAAAACACTGTTTGGCCCTGACTTGAAAGAGATTATCTCTGATATCACTGGGGGCAAGGGCCACGCCCTTCCTCAGGATAGGTCTTTCAAGGCCAAAAATAAACCTAATTTTCGTCCCTTTCGCAGAAACGGACCAGCCCCAAGTGCTACGTCCTCTAAGCAGGAGGGTAATACTTCTCAAGCCAATCCAGCCTGGAGACCAATGCAAGGCTGGAACAAAGGAAAGCAGGCCAAGAACCCTGCCACTGCTCCCAAGACAGCATGAGATGCGGGCCCCCGATCCGGGACCGGATTTGGTGGGGGGCAGACTCTCTCTCTTCACTCAGGCTTGGGCAAGAGATGTTCTGGATCCTTGGGCGCTAGAAATAGTCTCCCAAGGTTATCTTCTGGAAGTGATTCATCCTGTTCCATTAAAAGAACGAGGGATGGGGTTCTACTCCAATCTGTTCGTAGTTCCCAAAAAAGAGGGAACGTTCAGACCAATCTTAGATCTCAAGATCCTAAACAAGTTTCTCAAGGTTCCATCGTCCAAAATGGAAACCATTCGAACAATCCTTCCATCCAGGAAGGTCAATTCTTGACCACGGTGGATTTAAAGGATGCGTATCTACATATTCCTGTCCACAAGGAACATCATCGGTTCCTAAGGTTCGCATTCCTGGACAAGCATTACCAGTTCGTGGCGCTTCCTTTCGGATTAGCCACTGCTCCAAGGATTTTCACAAAGGTACTAGGGTCCCTTCTGGCGGTGCTAAGACCAAGGGGCATTGCTGTAGTACCTTACTTGGACGACATTCTGATTCAAGCGTCGTCCCTTCCTCAAGCAAAGGCTCACACGGACATAGTCCTGGCCTTTCTCAGATCTCACGAATGGAAAGTGAACGTGGAAAAGAGTTCTCTATCTCCGTCGACAAGAGTTCCCTTCTTGGGAACAATAATAGACTCCTTAGAAATGAGGATTTTTCTGACAGAGACCAGAAAAACAAAACTTCTAAACTCTTGTCGGATACTTCATTCCGTTCCTCTTCCTTCCATAGCGCAGTGCATGGAAGTGATAGGTTTGATGGTAGCGGCAATGGACATAGTTCCTTTTGCGCGCATTCATCTGAGACCATTACAACTGTGTATGCTCAGTCAGTGGAATGGGGACTATACAGACTTGTCTCCGAAGATACAAGTAAATTAGAGGACCAGAGACTCACTCCGTTGGTGGCTGTCCATGGACAACCTGTCACAAGGGGTGACCTCCCGCAGACCAGAGTGGGTCATTGTCACGACCGACGCCAGTCTGATGGGCTGGGGCGCGGTCTGGGGATCCCTGAAAGCTCAGGGTCTTTGGTCTCGGGAAGAATCTCTTCTACCGATAAATATTCTGGAACTGAGAGCGATATTCAATGCTCTCAAGGCTTGGCCTCAGCTAGCGAGGGCCAAGTTCATACGGTTTCAATCAGACAACATGACGACTGTTGCGTACATCAACCATCAGGGGGGAACAAGGAGTTCCCTGGCGATGGAAGAAGTGACCAAAATCATTCAATGGGCGGAGACTCGCTCCTGCCACCTGTCTGCAATCCACATCCCAGGAGTGGAAAATTGGGAAGCGGATTTTCTGAGTCGTCAGACATTGCATCCGGGGGAGTGGGAACTCCATCCGGAAATCTTTGCCCAAATCACTCAACTGTGGGGCATTCCAGACATGGATCTGATGGCCTCTCGTCAGAACTTCAAGGTTCCTTGCTACGGGTCCAGATCCAGGGATCCCAAGGCGACTCTAGTAGATGCACTAGTAGCACCTTGGACCTTCAAACTAGCTTATGTATTCCCGCCGTTCCCTCTCATCCCCAGGCTGGTAGCCAGGATCAATCAGGAGAGGGCGTCGGTGATCTTGATAGCTCCTGCGTGGCCACGCAGGATTTGGTATGCAGATCTGGTGAATATGTCTTCGGCTCCACCATGGAAGCTACCTTTGAGACGAGACCTTCTTGTTCAAGGTCCGTTCGAACATCCGAATCTGGTCCCACTCCAGCTGACTGCTTGGAGATTGAACGCTTGATCTTTTCAAAGCGAGGGTTCTCAGATTCTGTTATTGATACTCTTGTTCAGGCCAGAAAGCCTGTAACTAGAAAAATTTACCACAAAATTTGGAAAAAATATATCTGTTGGTGTGAATCTAAAGGATTCCCTTGGGACAAGGTTAAGATTCCTAAGATTCTATCCTTCCTTCGAGAAGGATTGGAAAACGGATTATCTGCAAGTTCTTTGATGGGACAGATTTCTGCCTTGTCTGTGTTACTTCACAAAAAGCTGGCAGCTGTGCCAGATGTTCAAGCCTTTGTTCAGGCTCTGGTTAGAATCAAGCCTGTTTACAAACCTTTGACTCCTCCTTGGAGTCTCAATTTAGTTCTTTCAGTTCTTCAGGGGGTTCCGTTTGAACCCTTACATTCCGTTGATATTAAGTTATTATCTTGGAAAGTTTTGTTTTTGGTTGCAATTTCTTCTGCTAGAAGAGTTTCAGAATTATCTGCTCTGCAGTGTTCTCCTCCTTATCTGGTGTTCCATGCAGATAAGGTGGTTTTACGTACTAAACCTGGTTTTCTTCCAAAAGTTGTTTCTCACAAAAACATTAACCAGGAGATAGTCGTGCCTTCTCTGTGTCCGAAACCAGTTTCGAAGAAGGAACGTTTGTTGCACAATTTGGATGTTGTTCGCGCTCTAAAATTCTATTTAGATGCTACAAAGGATTTTAGACAAACATCTTCCTTGTTTGTTGTTTATTCTGGTAAAAGGAGAGGTCAAAAAGCAACTTCTACCTCTCTCTCTTTTTGGATTAAAAGCATCATCAGATTGGCTTACGAGACTGCCGGACGGCAGCCTCCTGAAAGGATCACAGCTCCTTCCACTAGGGCTGTGGCTTCCACATGGGCCTTCAAGAACGAGGCTTCTGTTGATCAGATATGTAGGGCAGCGACTTGGTCTTCACTGCACACTTTTACCAAATTTTACAAGTTTGATACTTTTGCTTCTTCTGAGGCTATTTTTGGGAGAAAGGTTTTGCAAGCCGTGGTGCCTTCCATTTAGGTGACCTGATTTGCTCCCTCCCTTCATCCGTGTCCTAAAGCTTTGGTATTGGTTCCCACAAGTAAGGATGACGCCGTGGACCGGACACACCTATGTTGGAGAAAACAGAATTTATGTTTACCTGATAAATTACTTTCTCCAACGGTGTGTCCGGTCCACGGCCCGCCCTGGTTTTTTAATCAGGTCTGATAATTTATTTTCTTTAACTACAGTCACCACGGTATCATATGGTTTCTCCTATGCAAATATTCCTCCTTAACGTCGGTCGAATGACTGGGGTAGGCGGAGCCTAGGAGGGATCATGTGACCAGCTTTGCTGGGCTCTTTGCCATTTCCTGTTGGGGAAGAGAATATCCCACAAGTAAGGATGACGCCGTGGACCGGACACACCGTTGGAGAAAGTAATTTATCAGGTAAACATAAATTCTGTTTTTAATGCATAATGAGTAAATGACCTCTGTCTAATGCTGCTTTTTTTTTCTTCTGTTGATGATCTCACATTTTAAATATTCTTGTTGCAGATGATAAAAAAGATCTGTGTGGTAAAGTGAAGATAGTTTATGTAAACCATTGTCTAATGAATATTATTTAACCTTGAAGGAAAATGAAGAAATTGAGAGTCCCAAACGCAGCATTCGGGACAGCGGTTATATAGACTGCTGGGATTCAGAGAGAAGCGATTCCCTCTCTCCCCCCAGACATGGCAGAGATGACTCCTTCGATAGTTTGGATTCCTTTGGTTCCCGCTCGCAGCAGACACCTTCTCCAGATGTTGTGCTGAGAGGAAGCAGTGATGGTGAGTGTAGGACAGGTTATAAACTTGACTATGATCAGATCTCGTGTTTGTTGTCGCACTTTCTCTGTTAGACTCACAAATTCCTCATATAATTGTCTTGTGACAAGGAGCAACATACAGTGATGGATGATACAATACTGAGGGAGAAAATGCCCCCTTATAATATTAATCTTCTGAACAGGACTTTAATCAGAAAATAAACAGTTTTTTTGACAGATACATTTATGTTCTGACTACAAAAAGATGTCTGTTTAAAGTGACATTATGTCAAAATTAAACTACCATGGTTTAGATGGAATATGCAATTTTAAACAGCTTTCCAATGTGCCTCTAACATCAGATTAGTTTTGTTCTCTTGGTATCCATTATTAAAGAGTAAACCTAGGTAGGGTTATAGGAGCTCAGGAGTGTGCATGCGTTTTCAACACAATATGCAGCAGTGTTTGCAACAATATATAACATTGCTACAAACAATTTGCAAAGCACTGCTACAATAGACTACTAAAGACTCATGCACACTCCTGAGCGCCTGAGCGCCTATGAGCCAACCTAGATTTACTCTTCAACAATGGATACCAAGGAAATAAAGCAAATGTGATAAAGGGACATGAAACACAAAAATGTTTCTTTCCTGATTTAGACGGAGCATACCATTTCTAATTTACCTCTGTTATCAAATTTGCACTGTTCTTATGGTATTCATTGTCAAATACATATCTGAATAGGAAGCATGCACATGCCTGGAGCTCTATATGGCTGGGGAGATTGACAACTCCTGCCCACTGGTGATTGGCTGTGCGAGGACAGGGGGTGGGGTTGCACACAATCGCCAGAGGAGAGGAGAAGCCAGGCGAACAGGGGAGACAAATATGTATGCCCCTGTCTGCCCATGGATGATAAATCAAGCCAATAGTGCACGCTCCTTAGCTTACTTTCCTGCTTTTTAACAAAGGATACCAAGAAAATAATAAAAATTTGGTAATAGAAGTAATTTGGAAAGTTGCTTAAAAATGTATGTTCTATTTGAATCATGAAAGAAAAATTGGGGGGTTTAAGTCCATTTTATTGGAAACATTGAAAATGACGTGCTCTGTCTGAATCATGAAAGTTAATATTTGACTTGACTAGTGAGTTAGGGAATATTTATTTCATTTTATAGTTTATGTAATTTTTTTTTAAGAAGAGTTATTCAGTTTGCAGTCTTTAGTGTAATTTAATTTTGACCCCTGTTTTTTTCAGATCCTGGGTCTTATATTTCCTTGATCCCTCTTTGATAGATTTAAGAACTCAATAATAGCTAGTACGGAACTTCTGAGACCTGTGGAGAAGATATACTGTGTGCAATATTAAGTCCATTTCTAATCATTATAATTATTTTAATGGGGTAAAAGACACTAGGCTTCTGGTGTATGTCTCATGTTGTGGTTTTGTTTATTGTAATAAAAGTACAATATTGCAACACTCCCAGCTCATTTCAGCACCAAGCTATGGAAGTCCAAAAAAACTGTTAGCTCTGGCTACACTCTCCAAACATTGCGATATCTTTATTAAAATAACTGTAGCCAAATAGGAGAGGAATGCAATAAAGAAGAAAGGTTCCAAAAAAACAAACAGATGTAGATGAAACAAAAACGCAGTGCAAATCATGAGCTTTGTTTTGCTTTTTAAAGCTTGGCAGGAATAGCCCACAATGATGCAGTGCAAGGTTAAGTGTCATTCTATAAATCTGCCCACACACGAGTGCTGGCTTTCCATGTTGGTGTATACTTTAAACATAGTGAGATCTAAAAACACATACAGTATATGTAATCTGTTGGATCTAGATGAGTATGTTAACTAAATTTCTAGTGTCTCACGTATTGTAGTAGTTACTGTACATTTTGGATAGAGGCATTTGTTACAAATGATCTTTTGTTACATTTTATATATTTTTTTTTTTTAGGGAGAGGAAGTGACTCTGAATCTGATGTGCCACACAGAAGAATTCCAGATGTCAGAAAAGATGATATGTCAGCCAGACGAGTTTCTTTTGGTGAAAATAAAGCATTTGTGCCTTTTAACCAATACCTCCCTAACAAAGGCAACCACACGGCCTACATCCCAGCTCCACTACGGAAGAAAAAAGCAGAGCGAGAAGATTACAGAAAAAGCTGGAGTACTGCCACATCACCACTAGGGGGAGAAAGGCCATTCAGGTAAATTGAGAAAGTGCTTGCACCTGGCTGTATGATCTGAGGTTTCCCTAACACTGACATTTGGATTATAAAATAAATAAATAAATACAAGCCTGTCTCCTTATCCTCTTCCCATTCACTCACAGGTGAAGTCTGTACTTAGATTATAGGCTCTCTTTGGTCTTTATTATTATCAGTTATTTCTAGGGTGCTGCAGTGCTATAAACATAGGCATGAAATGCAGGTAACGTTTATATGGAACAAGTGGGTAGAGGGCACTGCCAAGAGTTACACTGTTGTAGTCAGCTCTTATGAAGGTGATCTGCAAACAGCTGTGCTCATATTCTTTCATGCTTTCAGGCAAAGGAGGAGAGGAACTGTGATTAGAAAATTTTAGTGTATGTTGTATGCGTCCATGAACAAAGTATGGTTTATTATACCTTACATATCGCCTTAAACACTTGGTAAATATAAAAATAATTTAAAGGGACATGAAACCCAAAAAATTTCTTTCATGATTCAGATAGAGCATACAATTTTAAATAACTTTCGAATTTACTTCTTTTATCTTATTTGCTTAATTCTCTTTGTATCCTTTTTTGAAAAGCATATCTAGATCGGCTTAGGAGTTTGGAGCTAGCTGTTGATTGGTGGCTGAACTTGCATACCCATTTTAATTGGCTTAGTGTGTTCAACTTGCTCCCAGGCATGCATTTGCTGCTTTTTCAATAAAAGATATGAAGAGAAGTATAATTGATAACAGAAGCAAATTAGAAAGTTATAAAACAGAGAACGTGCAAATGATGCAAACAACCAAAAATAAGTAGGCGTGAGTGGAGACAAGGCTGTTACTGTCGCAACTTGCAGAGTATGGTTAACTCATGGGGGTTAATAATACCGCTATCCATATATGACAAAATAAGCGGTTTGTGAAGTTTGTTAGTAGGTCCCAGCAGTGGAGCAAATGAAACAAATGAGACAAATGCATGCAATGTTGTGTATAGGAAAAGTTTACTGAGAAAACAGGCAAGCTGCAAGCATCAGGAAAGCCGGGTTCCACTTGTATAAATGCTTAAAGTAACATTCAGGTATAATAAGCATAATCAACTTTCAAGCCCCTTTCGATGCAGTCAAGCAAAAGAAATGCAGTGCGTGTAATCCTCATTCAAAGTAAACTGTTGATGCCAAGTTAGTCATTCATACGTTGTGCATAGCAATAATATAAGGACAAGCATATGAGGCATGTGTAATAAGCAGATATGCCATGCAAAGTAGCGGTATTATAGCAATGTCAGAAAGATAGAAAACCAGGTTTCTAGTAGCTGAGAAAATTGAAAAGTGCAGGGTAGCTGGGCATACATTCGGTAATACAGCTAGGTGCAAACCGATATTAGACAATAAGCCCAAAATCGTAACAGATAATAGTTACCCGGTATTCACAGCGAAATCTTCAAGCTCCTTTTAAAGGTACACTTGCCTCATAACAGATGGTAGTTTGTCCGTTGCTCACAACTTGATCTTTATGTTCCGTTTGGCGATACACTTTAGATGCCTCCGTTGTGGTCCCTTGTCGATATGCTTCCGGCCCCAACTCTGCTCAGCCTGTCTCCATTAGAACAGCACGCCACTCAACTCCTCCGGTGGTGACGTCACCCGGCAGGGCCGTCCAGTCTCACTGTAAACTGTTAGATAGGAATGGAGTCCCAGTACTCCATATAAAAATAGCAAAAAAAGTTCCAAAGAAGTTGCAGCAAGACACCAAGGTGCTTTAGGTAAAAAACGAGTTTATTATATCTTATTAAAAATGAAGTAACAAAAAAGGCAGACTCCGGTAAACAGGTGGGAAAATCAAAAATAGGTCTGACCGGTTTCAGCCTCTCTGGCTGTAGTCATAGACATGTTACACCTGTATAGGTGCAAACTATTTAAAACCCTTAATCCCTCCCTAGGGAGGAGATAAAGGGAAAAGGAAAAAATGATGACTCCCAACATGTTAACCCTTAAAGAGAAACAAATACATATATTTAACTTGTGAATACATAAGTGTACAAACTACCAAACAGATGACTTATAGTAAATATCTTACTTTGGTTAGTACTAAGTTTAAATATTGATAATGCACAGATAATCTTAAATTATGTTAAATAAGGGATATTGATGCATGAGGATAAAAACAATTTGATTGACTTAAAGAATTATAAAATGCACTTAATAAAATTCTAAGTCATGGAACGTTGAATGGTTGAAGTAAGACAAAATGATATAATACAATACCAATAGGAGTATTTAAATAGTAATTGATATTGAATGCCAGAGCCCCCTATATGGTAAATTGGCACAAGCATACTCATAAGTATACACAAGCAAACATATAAATATATACAAGCACATATATACACACATATATATGCCCATATAAGCTTAGTGTACTCCAGGTATCAGAAAAAATCTAACATCTGCAAACTTCAATGTTGCCAGTAGTTGATAATGTCAAATTCTGAGTTGAATCCCCTAGGTAGCAGGCAACCGAGCTTGTGAATCCAATAGATTTCTTGGCGACACAATATGCGAAATTTTCTCCTCCCCTGGGGGGTCTAACAACTTGCTCGATTGCCTGCCACCTAAAGGACTCCACCCGACCGTGATGGACTTCCAAGAAGTGTTTGGACAGGGCTGAAACTGCTCTGTCATGAGAAATGTGAGCTAAGTGCTCTTTTATACGTGTCCCAACCTCTCTAGTCGTTCTACCCACGTACTGTCGATGGCACAGGGTGCACTCTATAAGATACACCACGAATTTGCTACCACACTTCACGCAGCCCTTGGTCTCAAAAGATTCAGTCCTTGTAGCTGAAGTGAAGTGGGTAGCAACTTTGATGTGGTCGCATGATCCACAGGACCTCTTTCCACAACGAAATGTACCTTTGAAACTTAGCCATGAACTCCTACTTGGTTCTTCTCTGAGTAAGCTAGGAGACAGCAAGTTCCCCAATGTCAGGTTCTTCCTATATACAAAATTGCAACCATCTTTTATTACCTTGCGCAGGGATTTATCCCCTCGCAAGATAGGAATATTCTTCTTAATTATGTTGCAAACCTGGTGGTAATGATTAGAATAAGCAGTAATGAGAGTGGGAGCATTACGTGTTCTGGATTTTTTGGATTTTTTACCATCAGGACTGCTTGTCCTATGGAACAGCCTAGACCGATCCATCTGATCAACCTCCTGACGTACTCTGTTAATTACCTTTACTGGGTAATTTCTTTCAAGTAAGCGCTTGTTCAAATCTTCACTTTCTCTAAGGCAGTCCTCGCCCCGGGAACAATTGCGTTTAATGCGCATGAACTGACTCTTAGCAATGCCCCTAAACACATGCTTAGGGTGACTGCTATTCGCATGCAAAAGAGTGTTTCCGGAGATAGGCTTACGATAGAGTGATGACGTGACCCTGTGGGTGTCAACGTCACCCGTCAGTGTTACATCCAAATAGTTCATGGTCTTATTATGCCATTGGTAAGTGAATTTTAAACCTACTTCATTACAGTTCAGTTGGTCGATCAATTTTTGTGCTTGTGTCTCACTCGAGGACCAGATGACCAGAAGGTCATCTATGAACCTCAGATATTTAACGATACATCCAGAAAAAGTATTTCTACCTCCATAGACGTGGAACCGCTCCCACCACCCCATGAAGAGGTTGGCATAGGAGGGGGCAAATTTTGCCCCCATGGCGGTTCCACATCTCTGGAGGTAGAAAGTGTCCGAAAATTTGAAAAAGTTATGTTGCAGTAGGAACCTAATCGCCCTCAACACAAAATCTTTGTGTCTAGAGTCCAGGTCTGTGCACATATCCAAGAAAAATTCAATAGCCTGTAACCCGAACTCGTGGGGAATGCTGGAATACAAGGCCACCACATCAATGGTTATCCAGCTATAATTGTGCTCCCATCTAACTTGTTCAAGTTTAGATAGGGCATGAGCTGTGTCCCGTACATAGCTGGGTAACTTATGTACCAAAGGTTGTAAAAAGTTGTCGACCCATTTAGACAGTGGTTCTAATAATGAGCCAATACCTGCCACAATGGGTCTACCTTGTACATTTTCGAGACTCTTGTGGACCTTCGGGAAGTGGTGGAAGATGGGCATCACAGGACTTTCGACTAATAGACAGTCTAAAGTGTGTCTATCTATGATGCCCATCTCCAATCCATCATCCAGGAGGTCCCTCAGAATATGGCCAAAAGAAATAGTAGGATCTCTGGGCAAGGTAGAATAGGCTTCATTGTCGCTCAATTGTCTAAGGGCTTCCGCAGTATATGCGTCCCTGTCCATAACGACAACACTACCGCCCTTATCCGATTGTCGAATGACAATGTTGATGTTATTCTGTAGGTTGCTGATTGCCTCCCTTTCCTTCCTGGTCAGATTGGAAAAGTGACTATTAGTTGATTGAGAAAGAGTAGTGAGGTCCTCCATGACCCTCTTATGGAACACCTCAAGACTCTTACCCCTGGACTGTAAGGGATAAAAGTTAGATGTAGATTTCAGTTTGTGTTGATGTAAATTATCATGAGGTGCATGACCTATGCTGCCCGATAAGTCTTCCAGACTCATAAGGGCGCATGTGTCAACAAAAGACATACTATCCCCCTCAGTAAATGATGTTTCAGTTATTTGATCAGCAGCAGGACAAAAGCTATCTGCTTCTGGTTCTGGGAAGAATTTCCTAAGTGTTAAATCCCTGACTAGTCTGTTTACGTCCAGGATAGTCTGAAACAGATCAAAATTCCTGGAAGGTACAAATCCTAGGCCATAGCTTAACACTTTTCTTTCGAGGTTAGTTAAATCGTAAGTGGACAAATTGATGACTGTATTGTCTGTCATTGATACCTGTGTCGTGGGGTCCCCCTGTTCTCCCTCACTGGGTATCTCTGTTGTTGAAAATCCCCAGTGTTGGATTTCTGGGTATTTCCTCGCCCCCCTCCCCTGGGTCGTCTCGGGGCCCACTGAAAAACCTGATGTGAAGTTTCTGTGCTTTCACCTGTATGATGGGGATGAGTGGACGTGTGGTAATGAGAGCTTCCCCTTCTCTGGCGTCTGCCTCGTTTAGGCACAGCCCCTGAACTAGCGTGTTCCTTGAGTATACCTTTTGGTGGAATTTCACTTAACATATTAGAGGGTACAGTCATTTGATTAGATGATGTTGCTTCATCCCCCTCAGAGCCAGAGTATCCTTCTGACTCAAAGCTGGAGGCAAACCTCTCCTCGTCTGTCAACTCTGGCTCTGAGTCGGAGAAGGCTACTTTCTTGGTGACTTTGACCTTATGTTGTTGTATTTTCTTAGGTAAATGATCTGAATGTCCCCCCTGACCTGTAATCTGACTATCTGATTTATTAAACTGTAGCTGAGACCAAATCCTACTCCTCTCTTTGTGTCTCCAAATATACACCATGCCTTTGGAATAATCTTTCTGGTCCCTAAGGAACTTGGTATGTTTCACCTGAATAATCAGCTTTCTAGATTCCTCAATCACCTTCCTAAGTGTCTCATCAAATTGAGGGTATACCTCATGTTCTTTAAACTTATTCATATCTGCCTGAAGCAATAGGATCTTATTTTTAACCTCTTTGAGCAACATATCTTTATATTCAATTAGTAAGGCAATACGTTTCAAAGAACAGTCAGTCAGAGCCTGGTTCCAGCGTTCTATAAAGTCCACATCTTTTATGTCATAGGTTGGGAATTTGTTGATCCTTAATCCCCTAGGCACCATTTGCATATTGATATACTTGGAAAGGATCCACTTATCCCACTTCAGTCTTTGTTCTTTCAACTTCAGTATTTCCATGTCATAGAAATTGTCCCCTAATTTAGTATTAGGTGTATCACGGTCAAACACATCTTGCAGTTCCAACAAATCTAAATCCTCATCATCAGACTCTTTAAGGGAATAAAAGGAGTCTTTAGCTGCCATATTGTCCATGGATAGATAAATAAATAAACTGGCACTTGGGTAAATAAATACACTGGACAGCCTTTTTATTATATAGCAAGAGAAAGGCTTAAATATAAGTCACTCCGGGGGGAGAGAAAAGGGGTTGTGTGTACTGAAAAAGGTCTATGTGTATGTACACACACACTCCAATTGTTGCATCAGTCCAGGGAAGATAATTATAAAACAGAGAACGTGCAAATGATGCAAACAACCAAAAATAAGTAGGCGTGAGTGGAGACAAGGCTGTTACTGTCGCAACCTGCAGAGTATGGTTAACTCATGGGGGTTAATAATACCGCTATCCATATATGACAAAATAAGGGGTTTGTGAAGTTTGTTAGTAGGTCCCAGCAGTGGAGCAAATGAAACAAATGAGACAAATGCGATGTGGCGTATAGGAAAAGTTTACTGAGAAAACAGGCAAGCTGCAAGCATCAGGAAAGCCGGGTTCCACTTGTATAAATGCTTAAAGTAACATTCAGGTATAATAAGCATAATCAACTTTCAAGCCCCTTTAGATGCAGTCAAGCAAAAGAAATGCAGTGCGTGTAATCCTCATTCAAAGTAAACTGTAGATGCCAAGTTAGTCATTCATACGTTGTGCATAGCAATAATATAAGGACAAGCATATGAGGCATGTGTAATAAGCAGATATGCCATGCAAAGTAGCGGTATTATAGCAATGTCAGAAAGATAGAAAACCAGGTTTCTAGTAGCTGAGAAAATTGAAAAGTGCAGGGTAGCTGGGCATACATTCGGTAATACAGCTAGGTGCAAACCGATATTAGACAATAAGCCCAAAATCGTAACAGATAATAGTTACCCGGTATTCACAGCCAAATCTTCAAGCTCCGTTTAAAGGTACACTTGCCTCATAACAGATGGTAGTTTGTCCGTTGCTCACAACTTGATCTTTATGTTCCGTTTGGCGATACACTTTAGATGCCTCCGTTGTGGTCCCTTGTCGATATGCTTCCGGCCCCAACTCTGCTCAGCCTGTCTCCATTAGAGCAGCACGCCACTCAACTCCTCCTCCGGTGGTGACGTCACCCGGCAGGGCCGTCCAGTCTCGCTGTAAACTGTTAGATAGGAATGGAGTCCCAGTACTCCATATAAAAAACTTCGTTTTTAATAAGATATAATAAACTCGTTTTTTACCTAAAGCACCTTGGTGTCTTGCTGCAACTTCTTTGGAACTTTTTTTGCTATTTTTATATGGAGTACTGGGACTCCATTCCTATCTAACAGTTTACAGCGAGACTGGACGGCCCTGCCGGGTGACGTCACCACCGGAGGAGGAGTTGAGTGGCGTGCTGTTCTAATGGAGACAGGAAATTACCCAGTAAAGGTAATTAACAGAGTACGTCAGGAGGTTGATCAGATGGATCGGTCTAGGCTGTTCCATAGGACAAGCAGTCCTGATGGTAAAAAATCCAAAAAATCCAGAACACGTAATGCTCCCACTCTCATTACTGCTTATTCTAATCAGTACCACCAGGTTTGCAACATAATTAAGAAGAATATTCCTATCTTGCGAGGGGATAAATCCCTGCGCAAGGTAATAAGATGGTTGCAATTTTGTATATAGGAAGAACCTGACATTGGGGAACTTGCTGTCTCCTAGCTTACTCAGAGAAGAACCAAGTAGGAGTTCATGGCTAAGTTTCAAAGGTACATTTCGTTGTGGAAAGAGGTCCTGCGGATCATGCGACCACATCAAAGTTGCTACCCACTTCACTTCAGCTACAAGGACTGAATCTTTTGAGACCAAGGGCTGCGTGAAGTGTGGTAGCAAAATCGTGGTGTATCTTATAGAGTGCACCCTGTGCCATCGACAGTACGTGGGTAGAACGACTAGAGAGGTTGGGACACGTATAAAAGAGCGCTTAGCTCACATTTCTCACGACAGAGCAGTTTCAGCCCTGTCCAAACACTTCTTGGAAGTCCATCACGGTCGGGTGGAGTCCTTTAGGTGGCAGGCAATCGAGCAAGTTGTTAGACCCCCCAGGGGAGGAGACAAATTTCGCATATTGTGTCGCCAAGAAATCTATTGGATTCACAAGCTCGGTTGCCTGCTACCTAGGGGATTCAACTCAGAATTTGACATTATCAACTACTGGCAACATTGAAGTTTGCAGATGTTAGATTTTTTCTGATACCTGGAGTACAGTAAGCTTATATGGGCATATATATGTGTGTATATATGTGCTTGTATATATTTATATGTTTGCTTGTGTATACTTATGAGTATGCTTGTGCCAATTTACCATATAGGGGGCTCTGGCATTCAATATCAATTACTATTTAAATACTCCTATTGGTATTGTATTATATCATTTTGTCTTACTTCAACCATTCAACGTTCCATGACTTAGAATTTTATTAAGTGCATTTTATAATTCTTTAAGTCAATCAAATTGTTTTTATCCTCATGCATCAATATCCCTTATTTAACATAACTTAAGATTATCTGTGCATTATCAATATTTAAACTTAGTACTAACCAAAGTAAGATATTTACTATAAGTCATCTGTTTGGTAGTTTGTACACTTATGTATTCACAAGTTAAATATATGTATTTGTTTCTCTTTAAGGGTTAACATGTTGGGAGTCATCATTTTTTCCTTTTTCCTTTACCTCCTCCCTAGGGAGGGGTTAAGGGTTTTAAATAGTTTGCACCTATACAGGTGTAACATGTCTATGACTACAGCCAGAGAGGCTGAAACCGGTCAGACCTATTTTTGATTTTCCCACCTGTTTACCGGAGTCTGCCTTTTTTGTTACTTCGTTTTTAATAAGATATAATAAACTTGTTTTTTACCTAAAGCACCTTGGTGTCTTGCTGCAACTTCTTTGGAACTTTTTTTGCTAAATTAGAAAGTTGTTTAAAAATGTATAATCTATCTGAATAATGAAAGAAAAAATGTGAGTTTCATGTCCCTTTAATTTATACATTTAGCAAGATGCTATTACTTGGTTTATATTATTTTCCGAGTGGGAAATATTTTAAATGTACGACTGCACACTTACACCAGAGTTTAAAATGACTTTAAACACACTTTTTTTTTCTTTTTCTTTCGTAGTTCAGATAGAGCTTGCTATTTTAAATAACTTTCCAATTTTCTTCTGTTACTAAGTTCTTCTGTTACTCCATTCTCTTATTATCCTTTGTTGAAGGAGTAGCAATGGACTACTGGCAGCTAGTTGAACACATCATGTGAGCCAATGACAAAAGACATATTTGTACACCAGTTTGCTACCTAAGTATGCTTTTTTCAACAAATAAAGCAAATAAGATAAAAGAAGTAAATTTGAAATTTCATAAAAATTGCGTGCTCTTTCTGAAACATGAAAGAAAAATATTGGATTTCATGTCTCTTTAAGTTCTGAATCATACATCGTAAAATAGTAGATGAGGTTGAAAAATGACAGAAGTCAATAGAGTTCAACCTATACAAATCTTAATATATTTAAAATAAAAGCTCCAGTTGAGCTTAAAGGGACACTGAACCCAATTTTTTTATTCAGATAGAGCATAAAATTTTAAGCAACTTTCTAATTTACTCCTATTATCAATTTTTCTTCATTCTCTTGCTATATTTATTTGAAATAGAAGGCATCTAAGCTTTTTTTTGGGGTTCAGAACTCTGGACAGCAATTTTTTATTGGTGGATGAATTTATCCACCAATCAGCAAGAACAACCCAGGTTGTTCACTATCAATGGGCCGGCATCTAAACTTATATTCTTGCATTTCAAATAAAGATACCAAGAGAATTAATCAAATTTGATAATAGTAGTAAATTAGAAAGTTGCTTAAAATTTCATGCTCTATCTGAATCACGAAAGAAAAAATTTGGGTTCAGTGTCCCTTTAAATTAATAATATTAAAAGGTGACCCATCTAACACAAGCAATCATATCCCTGATTTCTGTTTCTAGACAGAAATGTAGCCAAACCATTTTTAAATGTATCTAAGGTATTGGCATTTACTAGCTCCTTAGGTAATGAGTTTCACAATGTGATTTGTTCTTACAGTGAAAAAAAAAAAGTTTCCATTGCAGGAGATTCAATCTCCTTTCCTCCACCGTTAAATATGGGCCTTTGAACATATTTATATAAAGTAATCATGTCACCTCTCTAGTGCCTTTTTTCTAGAGAAAACAGACACAGTTTGGCTAATCTCTCCTCATAGCTTAAATTCTACTTTCTCCTTATAAGTTTTGTGGCCCTTCTCTGAAGTCTGCAGTGTCAAACATGTATAGGGTTTCTGTTTTTTATATATACAATATGGAATAATCTGCTTGGCTTGTACTGCACATTGTAGTGATTCAGTCTGCAAGCAAAACTATTTGTGTTGGTTTGGCTGATCTCTCATGTTTGTTGTGATAGCACATGAAGCAGAAGATTATTTATTCCCATTGAGAGGTAGAAACTTCAAAACAGAAACACTTCCTCCTCCTCCCCCTTAACTTGAACTTAAGTTTTTTTTTCTACACTGTGAAGGCTGCTGTCTCTCTTCAGAGCTTCTGCTTTGTTCAGTATTGGCTGATTCCTTTATTATGTTTATATAGCTCTGATTCTGAACTGCAAGGGTTGTGTAACAATAACTCATGTTGCTGAGGTTGTCTGGTGCAGGGCTACTCCTGTGCTTGGTTCTGGGACAGGTACGTTAAAGGGATAGGAAACACCAAACTTTTATTTCATCGTTTGGATAGAACATACAATTTTAAACAACTTTTCAATTTACTTCTATTATCAAATGTGTTTCATTCTCTTATTATCCTTTGATGAAGGAAAACATTGCACTACCGGCAGCTAGCTGAACACGTCTAGTTAGCCAATCACAAGAGATGCATGTGTGCAGACACCAATCAGAAACTAGCTCTCACTAGTGTAGGATATGTGCATATTCTTTTTCCATCAAGGATACCAAGAGAATGAAGCACATTTGAAAATAGAAGTGAATTTAAAAGTGTCTTAAAATTACATGCTCTATTTGAATCGTGCAAGTTTAATTTTGACTTTCCTATCCCTTTAAAGCGGTTACATTCTGTATATGAGATCTCCCTCTCTACAGGGTTTTCCTTTTTTTCATGCTTGCACTTTGATTATAATTTTACCCACATGTCCATCCATCATGGTTGACAGCTTGTCATTTTCTTTTGGCTGCACAGTTCTTTTTACAGTGTTTAGATCATTGGCACTATAAGGGCTGAATATTACTTCTTGGCATCTAGTGGGTTCTAATCATGTTCTCCGTTATTTTGCTCAATTTGTTGCTGGCACCCAATAGAGAATCCCTTTTGCTTTGTTCTACAAGTATCTAATTCCCTGTGATGCCTTCTTTCCTCTCCCCATGAGCAGGACCCTGAGGTCTATGACAGCACAAAAGTAGCCTTTCTTTTTTGGAGCAATGAGAAAGTTGGAATTAGTGCATTAGAAACATTGCACTATATCTATATGGCTATTACCCTAAATACATTAAAAGTCCAGTTTGAAAACTACCTTTTTGAACCCCGATGGGTGAAGGTGCTAACATCTTCTCCACAACTTCCCCTATGTCTCGGCAGTTGTTCTTTTGAGCAGTACAGCCAATCAGCTGCTGTATCACCCGCCCATACACAGAAGAGGAGGCTCCTACAGCTGGTAAAATGTATAGCAGTGAACCTTATACTTGACCTGTCTGAGTCTGGTGAAGACTTCACCTAGTGTAACGCTCACCTGTGGAGGAAATGTTAGCATGCATCCATGGAGGTTGCAAAAAGATGAAAAGCATTATGTAAATTACTTTTTAATTATATAATGCCAGTATGTGAAGACTCTACCACTTTTAGTTTGGTGTCCAATGGGTATGAGAAGGAGGTTTTTAGTTGTGGAGGTTTAATAATCATCTTATGCTTCATGTCTTACCCAGAAAATGACAAAAGTTTTAGAGGTAAATATATATAATAATAATAATAATATTAATATTATATCATTTTATGTTTTGTCCCTGCATTGTGGGTTTTATCAGGGTTCCCAGCTTTGATATATGTAAGTGTAACATATTGCATATAAACCAAATACTATTTATTTTTTTGGTCCGAGGTTTAGGTTGCAAACAAATGACACTTTTAACTAATTAACAAATCATTTGTTCATTAATTGTGTCTTTTGTATATTTGATTACCCCTTTAGCAAATTAATTAATGAATACAATATTTTTTAATTAGTTAAAAGTTTAATTCATTATTCATTTGTTAACAAAATCTCCAAATAAAGATCATTTATCAAAAAACAAAACGTGTCTGTAAATGACTGCAACATGTCTAGCTGCTGGCTTCTCTCCAGCACAGTGTTAGTATTCAAAAACGTTTAATAATAATTGTTTATTCTTGTAAACCTCAGATTTTCTCACTCCCTGCCTAAGTAGCTCTTTCACAGTCTCATGCACTTTTCTTTTATATAAATGCTCTGTTTCGAGAAATTAAAAAGAGACTAAAAGATGTAGGAAGCAAACAAGTAGTGTTTTTTAAAAAAAATATGCCAAAACCTGAAAATTCTTGATATTTTGTTTTTCTTTGTATTTCCTGGTAACAGCTTACTAACAGAATATAATTAGTAGGATGCAGCTATCACCAAGGTTATTTTTTACTTTTTATCCCATGTCATGAGAGCAAGTGCTAAGGGTATGCTGCTTTAGGGATTTAAAGAGTTAAAAATGTGTGTTTTGTATTAATTGTTTTGCATATTCTGTTAGTATTATTTAATTGAACTGCAATGATGCCCTTACCTGACCTGACTTGACCAATGGAAATACAGTTCAAATAGTTTCACTGCGTGTGATGTTAACTCCTTGCCTGCCAGAGTGGGCAGCAGTGTTTTGCATCTACACTGACAGCCAACGACCTGATATAAACATCTTCCAAAAACCAAACTTTTATTCTTTCCTAACTGCAGTAGGACCTGGCTATACCTTTACACAAGCCGTTTATAGTAAATTAGATAATCCCAGCACATTAGCACAGGGGAATCCACAGATACAAGGTAAAAATTACACAATTAACATTAATGATAGCACATGTATAGCCTACTGGTAAATAGTAATTGGTCTCTAAAATAATTTTTTGATGATTGGGTCAAGTGGTTTGAAAGGCAAGGAAGCATATTATGGAAATAGAATATCAATGGCAAAAAAATGAAAGGAAAGATAAATACATGTGCTTGGAAGGAAGAATATATGTGCAATATGGTTGCATTAAAACATTTGTATTCACAAAGTTCTAACCTGATCATTTTAAATTTCTTATTTAAAAATTATTTTGTGCCTACGAAAACAAGTTTATTTATGCATTTTTGTTTGGAATTGTCCTTCTATAACTGTGTTGCATAACCCAATAGCCAACATCATCCTGAAACGATAAAGGAGGAACATGACTTACACTGTGGGGAAGATGGAATCAACCAGGATACTCCATGTGACTTGTACAGGCTGAATGTAAAATCTAGAGTCCAAATGATGCAAGCAGAATGTGTGGAAAAGGTGTCATCTCCTGTTAGTGACATTCCAAAAAGCATAGAGGAAGACAAAAAGCTTAAAAACCTTGAACAAGCTGGTATTCGAGTTAGGTCTGCATCAAAGCGATACGGCAGGTCAGCTACATGGTGTGAACGTTTCAAAGTTTGCTGTGTTGATGCGTAACTGTCTTGTGTAGATACCATGGCATGGAACTTGTACTCAAGGAAGCATGCGTTAACGTCCACAATTTTTATTGTATTTATTTACAAGAAGCTAAAATTTAATCTGGATTTTTTTTTTGCGGTGGGGCCGAGAGAGTAGTAAACAAATGTCAGATTGTCAAATGACAATTATATTGCACAATAACATGCAGTTTGCAGAGATACGTCATTTTCTGTAATCCCTTTGCATATTTGGAGAGATTGGCTATTTGCTGGAGAGATCTTCATCACCTCTATAAGGGTTTGGGAATACCAAAAAAAACTTGTGTAAAGCTTTGCTTTTAATTGGCAAGAATTTTTCTTTTTAATAAATAAAAATAAGTAATAGAGTAAACTTTTAAAGTATGAAGGCCATAGTGGATAACATGAATGCATGAAAAGGAAATCTCTGTTCAACTTGGGCCAATTTTACTTCACATCTGAATGAATTTGCAGTTCATAATAAATTGTTTGTCTTTACAGAAGTTTTCTACAGTACCAGAAAGATTCTAATAGTAACACAATCTCAGTTAGTGCTATCATCTGTATTTGTTTTGGTTTGGCATGAGTTTAATGTTTTCATATACTGACAGTTTTTGTAATCCAAACTTAGTGTTGCCACAGGAGCTCACACCAAATTGCTGTAGTATGATTACACAAGGGAGTTGATGAATAGTCGCTTATTCAGAGCCTATTAAGTAACCAGCCAAATATAATGGATGTTAATTTTATACCTCATACACAAGGAAAAACAGACATGGTTTGAAAGACTTCCATCTTTAATCATATTGAGATGGGAATGTGTTACAGTTGAATCTATGTATGTCTATGCTTAAAAAAAACAACTGAAAATTGGACTTAATGACGATGTTTGAACTAACAACTGGAAATGATCATAGCTAACCACTAACCGTTTGCATGCGGAAGCTGCGTTCTGACTTTCATGTGTGCGCTTTCTTGTGGATCACTGTGTAATGTCACTGTAAACTGTATTAGCCAAAGGCCATCTGTGGAAAACAGTGACGTTGCACCAGATATTGTACTCCGCAAAGAGAACGCTTTCCTGATGTCTAGTGATTCTGAAAATGAAGAGGAAGACAGAGTCCCTGATATAGAGAGAGACGATCTAGCTACAAGGAGAGCAAGAATGAATCAACCAAAACCCTCTGCACAATTTAACCATTATATTCATGGCTCTTATGTCAACAAAAAGACTACGCCACAGGAAGTATCGTCAACTGCATCTAGTGTTTCCTCCCAACATACAACAGATAAAAGGTGTGGCTTATTTTACGACGTAATCTGTACTTTGCAAATACTAACCATACTGGACTGTATTTACTATATATTTTTTCTTGTAATCATAATTATTTAATATAGGCACCAAATACATTAATAGAAAGAATGCAAAAAGTCTCTAGCAAATCTATATGTAATATGGATCCCTAATATATTGCTAGAGAATATTTTACATTTTTCTTATACAAATATGTAATTAATCCTATTTCATTGTTAGACAATTCAGATTGTTCAGTAATGTACATGTTGCTTTAAAACATTTATACTTCTAGTATATTCTGTGTAGTAAATAATTTAATTCTGTTTATATGTTGTGTTTAATTTGATATGTAAGAAGTATCAGTATGTTTACCCCTACTAACCTCGGTCAGATATGTTTGGAGCACCATTATCTGTATATGGAAAGTCTGCACGCCATAAAAACTGTATAAAGAAAACGGCTTATATTGTAACCAAATCCATTGTTGAATTCCAGTGAGACTGATACCCATCAAGAAGTTAGTCAAATGGTTGTTTGCAAGGAAGAGAAACCTTTTGAGTCTGCACCCCATGGTTCTGATACAGAGGAGGAAGAAGAAAAAGTTCCGGATATTAAAAGAGATGACCTGGCTAAACGCAAAACTCAGGGCACCGTCTCACAAAAGAAAGATTCTCTGGTGTTTGTAACACCTTCAATGACCAAAGCCGACATGGAAAAATGGCAGAGACTTAAGGTGTCTTCTGAAGATAGGTGTGTTTGGTATTTTTTTTTCTGTCAATATTTCTTACAATTTTTTTTTTCTTACAATTTTTTTTTTCTTCTTCAGTTGTCTGTTAGGAAATATTTTTTATATATCTTTTTCTACTTGCTATAATATACCATTTATTTATTTGTTGCAAGTTTGATAGATTATAGTTGTATGTAAAATGTTTTACTATTTATATTTTAAGAATATTCATCTTTTACAAACAATATATTTAAAGCTCTATGTTTTAACAAATGGTAATAATATCATCATGTAATAATAACAAGAACAAAAAAATCCATAAAAGTTATTTTTTTTAAAGCCTTTTAATTTGTTTTTAAACTTAATAGAAAGTGCATGTTTGTGCACAATTTACCTGTGGGACAGATTGCTCACTGGCTGACAAGGGATAATGGATTTTTGGTGTAAAAAAAACTGAACACACCCTGTTTTATACTCATTGAACACCTCAATGATATTCACCATGAGTATAAAACAGGGCCTTTTTTAAAATGTATTTATTAATTTATTTTTAAGTCCAAGACCCATTGTTTCATAAAATACTGTAAAGATTTCAAAATGTTAAATGTACAACTAAAATCTCCAAAAAAACTTCAAAAGGGTGTGCTTATAATAGACACTTAATATATAAGGAATATACACAAACCACCATAATGTAGCAAAATATACAGTCTGGAAAATATTCCTTGGCTGCCTGTGCTCCACTTGAATAGCTGATAAACTTCTTCAACAAAACAGAAGAGCACCACAAATAGTGCAATTAAAACTAAAGCAGTCAGTCAGAGGTCCTATTTCCAAGGTGTTAAATATGGCTAGCCAGGACTTTATGTGAGCCTCTTGCTGACCAAGGAAAAATTATCAAGCAATATCCATAGCTTTTGAGGCTTTGTGGTGCATGAGCAGGCCTGGAACCAATTTAAGAGGCAGGAACTGCTTATTTAGCGTCTCTGCCACCAGATAAATCATCCTGACACTCGCTTGTTCGTGGCAATTGGCATGCCCTGATCTCGTGTTATTGGTTGCGTAAGAGTGGGGGCAGCATTGCACAAGAGAGCTCTTGCGCAGGTTGCATTGCAGGCAGACAGGTTCTCTACTTGAAAACGTGTCTGCCTTCACTCTTGATACATTTTTCTTTTAGGGTCAGTTGATTCTGTAAATAAAAAATAACAGAAGAGAGTTCCACATTAGTGCATTTAATCCTTATCACTTGCTCCCCACAACCACATCCACACACAGCGGTGCTTATTTCCAAAGTACTAATTACTGCAAGTAAGTATCTTTCATGAGCCTCTCAGACGACTCTCAGACAGACTTAGCCATTCAGGTATTCAGCAATTCACTCCTTAGAAATTAATCTTTTTCCAAAAATGTAAAATCGCATAAAAAGTACATGAATATATAGAAAAGTATATTTTTTAAAAAAATGTTAAAACATGTTTCATAGCTGTAATGCCAGTAGCAGTTTCAACAAGTTAAAATGCTGTTTTTATATGCTTAAAAGGGATTTACATGGCTCTTTAAAACCCTTTTTATATATGTTCTTTGTTAAATAGTGAATATTAATATTAAACCCGAACTAGAAAATATTGGATTTGTTCTCCAACAATATTTTTTATCTGAAGCTTTTTTTCTTCTTCCTGAAATAAA
The DNA here is from genome assembly GCF_027579735.1 of Bombina bombina. Lineage (NCBI taxonomy): Eukaryota > Metazoa > Chordata > Amphibia > Anura > Bombinatoridae > Bombina > Bombina bombina. The sequence continues at coordinate 1,241,325,004 of NC_069500.1, read as the reverse complement.
AGTGAAACAGACAACCTGGTAACTAAACACCCAATTGATCATGACACTACATCTTCGATTGATGTGGCTAGGGCAGCTAATGACGACTTTGGTAGACGTAAACTATCATTGCAAGAGAAAAGAGCCAGAAACAAACAGAAGTTTGTACACTTTGGACCTGTTACTGAGATTGACCAGAAAAGATGGGATAGACTTTGTATTGCCAAACCTGCCGAGGAATCTGAAGAGGGTACAAAGGAACAAAGCGCCACTGATGTGTTATGTGTGAAGGCGATTATGTCAGAGACGACTCAGAGTTACCATAATGTGGAGAGCACAATTACGGTGCCTTTCATACAGAAAGACTCAAGGTACATAAGTTTCTTCAACATCTGTCTTTTATTTATCAAATACCTCAACCCAATACAAAATGTTGTATCTCCAAAAATGATTTTTTTTATCTATTCTTATTTGTAATTTCCAAAAACCAAAACTATTTTGCAATATATTTATTAAAAAGGTGAAAATAAAATTGATGCAGTTATCACGTAACATTGTTTCTCTATGTTACAAAGCAGTCATTTCTTCAGATGAGTATGGCATAAAGCTACCTTTTTTTATACATCCAGACACTAATAGGGAAACAAATGAAAATCCACCTACTAGCCATATAAACTACTGTAGACATTGTTATATCTTTCTTTTTACTGTCTATTCATGTTTTACCACTCGCCTCCAAAAAAAATATTGTCCGTTTCGCTCGGTAGGATGGCTACATCTGATGTCAGTAGAGGATTTATTTCACCAGCGCCACCTGAAAGTGAAGATGATGGGCTGGTGCTGGATACCCAGCGGGATGACATGCTGGCAAGGAGGACTGGTGTTTTCCAGAAGTTTACAAGGCTTAATAAAGTGCCCCCAGTCTCCAGTGATCAAAACTTACAAGATAGTCCGACTGAACAGGTTGAAAGAGTTCAAGAGATAATACAGGAACATAGTGAACAACTGTAAGCTTTTCTTTGTGTGCTTTAGAGTAGTTCAAAGTGAATTGTAGTTTGCAGTCCACGTGACAGTTTGGACATGCATGCATTAGCTTGATGTGCTTTACTTAGTCTATAAAATAGACTATGTGATTGTACTTGTATTGGATGTCACACCACAAATATAGTCTATACCATTTTGTTGCTAACAGTTTGAGCGGAATGCTACCATTAACCAAATAATTTATGAAAATTCCTTTCAAGAAAGCATGGTGTGCGCTTGATGAATAGAGAAAGTCAACTTAACTTGACCACTGTTCCTATAGGAGTAGGTTGCTTTTATCTGCCGCTGCAAGTAACAATTTGAGTGGGAAAACATCTGTTTCTACTGTGGAGATGGACTCTCTGACAAAAACAAAAGCATTTGCTGTGGAACAAAATGGCAGTGAAGGAGACCTCACCGAGAAAGAAACTAGTGCACCAAATCCAGAAAAGGACGATATGATGTGTAGAAGGATCTCCATCAGTCAGAAGCCAGTTGGCATAGGTCTCAGTCCTTTCCTTCCTATTCCCTTTTCTGTGCAGCAAAAAGAAGTGGATAAACCAAACACTTCCTCACTAAAGGAAAACAAATTAAGGTCAGAAATTTATGAAAAGATATCAATTAATTAAGATGTATATTATTCTGTTATTTTTGGTTTCATTTATATTTTATGGTATCCACCTGTCATTTTGAAGTTTTATTTTTTAGTTTCTATTATTTTACACTTGTTATAATTTTTTTAATACATTTTTGTAGCATAAACGATTATAAAATGCATTTTCCTGCTTTATGTCTCAGATGTTATCTATATCTATAAGGGATATTCCAGTCTAGTACATTTTAATTTGAGTATACTAAATTATCTGCACAAATTAGTGTTTCAATTACTGTTAAAAATTATTCTAAAAATAACTGGATTATTTTTTATACAAGGCACTGTTTAAGGATTTATCATGCAATGAAGCCTTCTATGCAGAATAAAACTATTCTAAGACAATAGGACATGGACTGAAAATCTTTTCAGTCAGGCAGTTGCTCTTGAAGGTGAATTCTCCCAGGCCACAATCTATATGTACAATAGATAAATTCAGATTTGCTTAAACAGGATGTCCATCCCTACTCTTTAAGTCCCACAAATGAGTCAGTATTTCAAAAGCTCTAGTAAGTAACTCAGATTTTGTAGAATTTAAAGGGACACTGAACCCAAATTTTTTCTTTCGTGATTCAGATAGAGCATGACATTTTAAGCAACTTTCTAATTTACTCCTATTATCAAATTTTCTTCATTCTCTTGGTATCTTTATTTGAAATGCAAGAATGTAAGTTTAGATGCCGGCCCATTTTTGGTGAACAACCTGAGTTGTCCTTTCTGATTGGTGGATAAATTCATCCACCAATAAAAAAGTGCTATCCAGAGTTCTGAACCCAAAAAAAAGCTTAGATGCCTTCTTTTTCAAATAAAGATAGCAAGAGAACGAAGAAAAATTGCTGATAGGAGTAAATTAGAAAGTTGCTTAAAATGGCATGCTCTATCTGAATCACAAAAGAAAATTTTTGGGTTCAGTGTCCCTTTAAATATTATTGGAGAGATCCATTATATCTAGCATTTTTGGGCTTTACTCAACAGTTGAAAATTAATACTTGTTCTCCTCCTCTAAGACCTATTCAAATATACTCCTTTTTTTTAATTTTTTGGCTCAGAAATTTAATTTGATTTGTTTAGATTTGAGCCACAGGTTGAGTCTAATCTTACAATATATAGATTTGGTTGTCGTGTTTAAAATTATTTTACTCACTTTTTTTGATTACTGACATCTTAATGTATGTTAACATTATTAAATTCCATAGTGCTGTCCCATCAAGGTCTGTAGTGTCAAATAATCCTCCACACGCTCTTGAAAGTGTTAGGTGTGACAGTCCTACAAAGCCCCTCTACCAGAGCGAAACTGAAGAACATGTTGACTTGAGAGATGACCAGACTTACCTTGAGATTCATGACTCCGTTCAGACCAATAGCGAGGGGAACACCAACTGTACACACCTAAAAACCCAACTTGAGGAAACTCTTGAAATCTCTGACCATGAATTGAGGTTAGATCATCTCATTAATTACAGTAAATCCCTCTTCTTTTTCAACTCCAAATCAATTTGTATTTTGCTTGCTCGTAGTTTGTAAAGCATCTTAATAAACACAAGTACTGTTTTACAGATAGGAGTAATCTGATTAACATGTAATCATTTTGGATTAGGGTCCAAATATTCTGTTTTTGGCAAATTCTCTTTTATAGTAATGGCATGTTGTCATGACTTGGTGTCTCAAGGAAAGTGTTGAATTGACCTGCGGTCTTAACTCAAGAAAAAAAAACTAAATTGACTTTAGTGGCATCTAGACAAGATATCATGTTGAGACAACCATTTAAATACACAAATGTTCTATCATCCATGATAATACTATTGGGCCTGGTTGATCACGTATACCATTTTTTTTCTGTGGAATTTGAGATAGTTGCATAGGTTGGGTTTTGTTTAAACCAGCTGTGGAATTCTATGTAGTCTACAGATCTTCCCTTGGATATGATGTGTGCCCCTCATTCCCTATAGCCAGTGGAGACCTTCAACCTTTCTTTTAGTTTGTAGTTTGTGTATTAAATTATGTCTGCCTAGATTTCTGAAAATAAAAGTATCTCATTGTTAGGTGAACAATGCGTCTCAGAGCTGCACTACTGCCTTTACTTCAAACCATATATGAGATTGTGGTAATGTGTTTAGAGAGCTGAAATATACTGTATACAAATAAACAGATAATTAGTTTTTGTTTTTTACTTGTACAGTAGAGGGTTTTTTAGGGCTAACTTAAAGCTTTTTTCTAGACATATATCTGTGTTTACATGCGGTAACTTGTGGTTCTAATAATGCTAAGAATTCTGTATACTACAAACTTTTTTTAGAGAGGGAACTATCCTTTACAAGAGAAATGAGTATTGTTTTTCCTGGAGAAATGAATATATTTAATATTACAGGATATTTGTATTTATTTTAAACATTTTTATATCTGTTTATATTTTACCTGAAGAGACAATTTAGTTGCTTGTGTCCATTTGAGATGCATTTTATTGATTTATGACATGCACATGAGATTATGTTGCATGAAGAGATTTTAACATTTATTATAATTTATTTTTTTTTAAATTTGTTAAATCAGTCTTCACCTTTTTGGTAATTTTAAATATCCTAATTTTGTGTTTGGTCTTGTAGATTCAGCTCAAGATCAGCTATGTCTGATGACACAGAGTAAGTGTGTGTTTTTTAATAATTTTTTTAATTTATATATATTTTCTGGAAAATTGTTCCAAACTAGTGCATGTTTCCTTTGTTTCACTTATTAATAATATTGCAGAGACAAGGCAGACTTTGCTAATTGTTTGCTCCCTGTTCTAAAAAGCAACTCTAATAATGACATCATTTTATTAAATGATGACGTAAGCATGAAACTAATAATTAAACATTTGCTAATGTTGCGTTTATTCTGTTAACTACTTTTGTTCTCTATTTTTTGTTTGCTTTTAAAATGCAAAGCAGAACCAGTGCCTTAATGACATTTTACACATCCTTACAGTAGCTAGCATTATATTTATTCTTTGATGGAAGGGTCTGAAATAAGCTTCTGAAAAAGAATACATCTGTATAAGCAAACTGTACTAATTTAGCTTGAAGAAAATGCCTAATTGGGAGTGAAATCATATGGGCTGGGTGGAGTGGCAAGTAAAATGCAAGCTAGGGCCACAGGCTTAGGCTAAACAATGCTGATCTATAGCTAATCCTACTTAGAGGCACACTAGTGTTTTGCTTTGTGTTTTATTTTTAGCTGGTCACTTTTGCAAACATAGCACTTCGCGTGCTGTTTTCTTTATTAACATATGTTATGCTTGTTCAATTATCTTTAATGATAGAGAACCAATGGCTAATTGGTGTGATCATTTGATCTGGTCCTGTTTGGTCACTAGATATGATACATGAATAAATGGTTTTGTCAGTTTCTATATATTAAACCCCTCTAGCTTATGTGTAAAGGAATGTGTGTTTACCCACATTCCTTAGAGAGGCAACATCTGGAACCTAGGTTTTCAAAATGTTGCAATATTTCCTAAACCTGCTACTTGATTGGCAGCATTTTCAGGTTACATAAAATGCTTTGTTGTTCCTCTAGGGAGTGTGGGACAAGCACAACTTTACACAGCTAAGAGTTGTTTTAAAGAATTTTAATCCATTTACAGTTTGTAATTGATCTTCACATGGAACTTTCTCACACTTGAATATATTTCCGCCTACTTTCAGAAGTTCATTTTAAATAAAATATCTTGAATTGCATAATGTGTATGCCAAAGGTTAATATAAGTATACAGAACCAAACTATCCTACGAAGAAAAGGGGAAAAAAGGGATTATATTCAATGCAGCATCTTTGCTCACTTTTGGATGTGCCAGTCTCAAAATAACCTTGTAACTCGAGGAAGAGGTGTGAGGGGTAGTTAAGCTTCTTGTTGCTGCCGCAGTTCACCCACCACAAAGGAATGACAGCATTTATTTCAATAAACCTAAAAGGAATAGGAACAAATTGTGTTTTTTTTCTGTTGGTCTTGTAGAGTTGTGTTTAGCTTCCTACATAGCAGGTTGAACATTTTCAATGCCCAAAACATGCCTTAGTCCATGTCCCTTTGAAAGCCCCCATTTCCTTTGTTAGCTTGTACGTCATCTTTATTAGCACATATAGATGCCATAAGACCCTATCAGCTATTCACAAAAAGTTGCCAAGTGAGTCACCTTGTCATGTAAATACACGATACAGGGCCCTGCTTATCATTTGAATGTAATATATAAGGGGGTCCAGCAATAGATTTGTCAGTGGGATTACATCCCACACTCTAAAGTAGATTAGAAGTTCTGCTGCCTTGCTTGGTGTCAGCATGATGTTACTGTGGGTCATATTTGTATTTTCAAGAATTGTCTATGTGCGTAACCAAAAGTCATGTGGTTCAAAAATATACTTGTAGCCTGGCAACTTCCAGCAGCAAGGGAGAAGCTGGGCAAGGTAAAGAGCGAGACAGAAATAAGGAGAATGTGGTAATTGTGTAACCAAAGCCGTCAGTATTTATGCTGTATGCACAAGTGACAGCTAATGTATGCTGAAAATAAAACAGATTAGTTTTAAATTCTGTATACCATAGACAGAAATTGTAATACACATCCTGTTTAATAGCGACAATACTAAATATGTGTGTTTATTTGTTTATGAATTCTTTCATATGTGATTTACTCTTCAATATTTTCTGTCTTTTTGTTAGGTAAAAAATAAATGACATCCTATTTACATCTGTATCTGCTTGTGTCCATGACATGTTTGTGATAGCTAAACTGTTGTGCCTAATTTTATTTTATTTTTACATCCCTCTGTGTATGACACACTGTTCTGTTTTATGACACATGGCTTCAGATAAGATAAGTTTTAACTGTAACTAATACAACATAAAACACTATGCATGCTGTTTAAAAATAGTGGATTGCTAAATATCCTGTAATATTTTAAGTGCAAAGAAAAAAAAGTGTTTCTTTTAATGTCATGACAACTGATTATCTGCATAAGTCTGAGTGAAAAAGCGCAGCTGCAGTTCGACTCATGAGCAGCTGTAACAATGTAATGCTCTTCATGATGTAAGGAAATGTAATCTCATCTTTTACCACCACACTCTGGTCAGTTTATAGAACACCACACTGCAATATTGTATAAAGACTGCAGCTTATTTGTGTCTTGTGTTCCGTGCAGGAGCGTTAGCATGTGTGACATGAGGTATGAAGGAGAAGCCATCTTGCTGCCCCACAGCAGGCTTCACCAAGAGCACTTGCAGAATGTTAATGACATGCTGAAGGAAGAGGATGACACCTGGCAGGATGTAAGTTGTATTCCATCGTCCTTTCTTCCCATTTAAGCCATTACTGCCGCAGCATCATGCAGTAAAGGTTGCTTTGAAAATAACTTTATTAATAGATTTCCTTTACTGTTTTGTTACTAAGCTAAATATACATTAAGGCAAACTATGAGGAAGTTAAAAGAAAACTGCAAAGTTTAGTAGCTTTTTTTATCTAGAATGTTTAACCAGTTCATACATTTCTTACTATTTTATATATGTATTGCACCTTTTGTGTTTATTTTTTACACACTGAAATAACTAGGTGTCACAAAACCGTGCAAACACAAAATTAAATATAAGTAAAAAGATGTGAAATATTCATACTGTGTGCAAGCTACTAATCTTACTAATCCTGGAACACAGAAAAGTACCAGGCATATCTCCAGATGTTTTTATTAAAAGCGATGTAATGCTCTCAAAAGAGAAACGTAAACAAATACATAATGCAATACTGTCGCTGGGAAAAGAGCCGCTATAGCATTAATGGGCGAGGAAACCCAAATTTCTTTCATACGGGTGGTGAGAGTCCATGATCCATTACTCATGGGAATTACTCTTGAGGAGGCAAAGATTCCCAAACCCTAAGAGCTCTATAAAACCCTTCCCACCTCACACATACCTCAGTCTTTATTTTGCCTCCACTAGAGGTGGTTGAAGAATGAAGATGTGCATATAATTCTTCAGAGAAAGGGATTTTTCAGTCTATGTTGAGGCACGGTTCCCCTCAGAGTACATTGTTTGTCAGAGGGATATATGTGGGGTATGGTTTATATTGCTTTGTTTTCAACTCATGGGAAATCTTTAATAAACTCTCTGTAATCAGTCGCAGGGATGTGTCTTCTGCCTCTTTATGGATCTACAGCAGTGACGTGCAGTGAGGTCAGAAGCTGGTGAGGCTCTGGCTATGATACAGCCGAGAAACATACACATATGCATTTTATTATATTATACAAAACACTCTCTCACACACATACTCTCTCTCACACACGCACACTCTCTCTCACACACACTCTCTCTCTCTCTCTCTCTCTCACACACATACACAAACTCTCTCTCTCTCTCTCTCTCTCTCTCTCTCTCTCTCACACACACACAAACTCTCACTCACTCACTCACACACACACACACACTCTCTCACACTCTCACATACACACACTCACACACACTCTCTCTTTCTCACACACACTCTCTCTTTCTCACACACACTCTCTCTTTCTCACACACACTCACACACACACTCTCTCTCACACACACTCTCTCACACACACACTCTCACACACACACTCACACACACACTCACACACACTCTCACACACACACTCTCACACACACACTGTCACACACACACTCTCTTAATCACTCTCTCTCTCTCACTCTCTCACACACACACTCTCTCACACACACACTAGATTCTACAGATATACTCATATTCCATAACCTCTGCTGATATGTTTCAGTACTGGTTTGGCGGTTACTACTACTTGATTGCTAGTGAAAAGTGTCTATTGGTAAGTGTATTTTATTTTTAAACAATAATAGCATATATGGCCCTGGGACAGACCATTCACTATTCCCCTTGCTTTTGCGCGTATTGTTTTTTTTGGCGTGCAAAGTTTTTTACTCATCGGGATTGTGCATGTCGGTTTTACGCTCATTGGGTTAGTGCACGTCTCTTAGGAATTGCAGGTATTTTCATGCGCCGGGTTAGCGCACATCCCTTTAGTTTGATGTACGTACATCAGGTTATCGCATGTTTGCTCATTTATGGGCACGTCAGTTTTTTTGCGCATACATTCCTATTTAAACAGTAAGATGTTTGGCGCACATTGGGACTAATATGTTTTTTCTCCTGTTCTTTTCAGCTTGGCTTAGCGCGCGCAGTGTTACTGTAAAAGCTACTTAGGTGGGGGTAAATGGTTTTGTTTCATCAAGAGCTTTTTCTTAATGTTTTTTTATAGTGTTTATTGCATTGCTTTGCCACATACTATAATGGTGCAGCAGAATTCTATCCCTAAATTTATCCAAGAAACTGAGTCTCCTGAACAACTTTCAACCATTATTAAGTGTGCTTATTTATGTGACTCATGTTTAGACCAATCTAATGCTGTTTCTTTGGGTACTAATACACCTACTCTTTTTTCATTACAGGTTAATAGTAAAGTCGTGCCTCCTGCCATGAACTCTTTCATCAAGGCTGCAGTCTCTGAGGTTTTGGTTGCTCTCCCGCCTTCAAATAAGCATAAAAGTTCATATTTTACCTTCTACAAGTACTATGTGCCCTAATCCCAGGGATATTGTTGTATCTTCAGATGGTGAAGTTTCCTCTGGGTATGATGATTCTTCATCTGAAGTGGAACCTGATATGCCCTCTTTTTGTTTAAAGTTGAACATATTAATTCTCTTTTAAAAGAGATCTTAGTCACTTTAGGGGTTAAAGATCCTAAACTTATGATGATAAACCATGTAATCTTTTAAATTTAGTTTCTAGGATTGTTGTTAATATCCCTGAGTTTTTCCCTGTGCCTGATTCTGTCTCTGACATGATTGGGAATGGTCTAAGCCAGGTGTTTCTTTTAATCCTTCTGCTAGGTTTAAATACTTATATCCTTTACCTGCTGCTAATCTAGAGTTATGGGAAACCGTTGCCAAGGTGGATGGACCATTTCTACTCTGGCTAAACGTACTTCTATTCCTTTGGAAGATAGTACTTCTTTAAAGGATCCTTTAGACAGAAAGTTAGAATCCTTTCATGGAAGAACCTTTTTACATGCTGATTATATTCTCAGGCCAGCTATTTAAATTTTCTGATGTGGCTGCTGCTTCTACTTACTGGCTGTCTATGAAAGGGACACTGAACCCATTTTTTTTTTCTTTCATGGTTCAGATAGAGCATGCTATTTGAAGCAACTTTCTAATTTACTCCTATTATCATTTTTTTTCCGTTCTCTTGCTATCTTTATTTTAAAAAGGCATATACGCTTTTTTGGATCAGAACTCTGGACAGCACTTTTTTATTGGTGGATGAATTTATCCACCAATCAGCAAGAACAACCCAGGTTGTTCACCAAAAATGGGCCAGCATCTAAACTTACATTCTTGCATTTCAAATAAAGATACCAAGGGAAAGAAGAAAATTTAATAATAGGAGTAAATTAGAAAGTTGCTAAAAATTGCATGCTCTATCTGTATCATGAAAGAAAAAAATTGGGTTCAGTGTCCCTTTAAGTTTGCTTCAGAGTTCCAATTATTTTATGTGATGCTGTGTTTGATGATATGAAACACTTGTGGACATAGGTTGGTAATGTGGTCTCGCCCATAGGTGAAAGGATTTGGTAAAAAAGAGAGAATGCTGTTAGTGCTCTGGAGTGGTCTTTGCTATTTTTGTGCGTTTGGGTGAAGTGTTGTATTTGTGGGTTCGGGAACCATGAGTGGAAAATGTCATTATCTAAAGGTGTCAGGTCTTCTAATGGAAGAAGTTTGCCTTGGGCTTTAATGTTTTTAAAAGCGCAATCATTAATATGTCGTTGAGCGGGATGACAGGCCACCGGGATGTCAGGGTTATTTATGTAGTGAGTTAGAGGGGAGAGTTGTGTGGAGACATGGGTGTAAGTATTAATGAGCCTGTCCCAGTTGTCAAATATTAACCCCTTAAGGACAAGGCCATTTCTTTCATGTAATTGGCAAGAGTCCATGAGCTAGTGACGTATGGGATATACAATCCTACCAGGAGGGGCAAAGTTTCCCAAACCTCAAAATGCCTATAAATACACCCCTCACCACACCCACAATTCAATTTTACAAACTTTGCGTCCTATGGAGGTGGTGAAGTAAGCTTGTGCTAAGATTTCTACGTTGATATGCGCTTTCATGGTTCAGCATTGTTGAAGCCCGATTCCTCTCAGAGTACAGCGAATGTCAGAGCGACGTGAAGGGAGTATCACTTATTGAATACGATGATTTCCCTAACGGGGGTCTATTTCATAGGTTCTCTGTTATCGGTCGTAGAGATTCATCCCCTACCTCCCTTTTCAGATCGACGATATACTCTCAATTTACCATTACCTCTACTGATTACTGTTTCAGTACTGGTTTGGCTATCTGCTATATGTGGATGGGTGTCTTTTAGTAAGTATGTTTTTTATTACTTATGACATCTCAGCTATGGTTAGGCACTTTATGCATTTATATAAAGTTCTAAATATATGTATTATACTTATATTTGCCATGAGTCAGGTTCATGTATTTCCTTCTGCAGACTGTCAGTTTAATATTTGGGGAAAATAAACATTTTTTTAAGAAAAAATTTTCTTACCTGGGGTTTAGTCTTTTTTTCAATTGGCTACTTTCTTGCAAATTGCAGGCAGTATTAGGCACGCGGGTGCGCCAAATGCTAGACTTTATTGCGTCATCCTTGGCGCAAGATTTTTTTTTTGCCGCGAAAAATAAGTCTATGAGGCAACTTCGTCATTTTCGCCGAAGCCTTACACACGGTTGCGTCATTAGTGACACGAGTGTGTCATTTCCGGTTATTATTGGTGCCAAAAAAGTTTTCAGTTACGTTGTGCGTCATACTTGGCGCCAAACTTTTTCATTATTTCAATACCCCATTGATGTTTGCTTCTTGCCTTTTCTCTATCAGAGGGCTATGCTTTTTGCATTTTTTTCCCCATTCCTGAAACTGTCATATAAGGAAATTGATTATTTTGCTTTATATGGTGTTTTTTCTTTTACATTTTGCAAGATGTCTCAATCTGATCCTGCCTCAGAAGTTTCTGCTGTAACATTGCTGCCTGACATCGGTTCTACCAAAGCTAAGTGCATTTGTTATAAGATTGTGGAAATTATTTCGCTGAATGTCATTTGTAATAGTTGTCATGATAAACTTTTACATGCAGATAGTGTGTCCATCAGTAATAGTACATTGCCAGTTGCAGTTCCTTCAACTTCTAATGTACATGATATACCTATGAATTTTAAAGAATTTGTTTCTGATTCTATCCAGAAGGCTTTGTCTGCATTTCCACCTTCTAATAAACGTAAAAGGTCTTTTAAAACTTCTCATTCAGTTGATGAAATTTCAAATGACCAACAACATAATAATTTATCCTCCTCTGATGAGGATCTATCTGATACAGAAGATCCTTCCTCAAACATTGACACTGACCAATCTACTTATTTATTTAAAATAGAGTATATGCATTCTTTATTAAAAGAAGTGTTAATTACTTTGGATATTTAGGTAACCAGTCCTCTTGAGCTTAAGTCTAATAAACGTTTAAATGCTGTTTTTAAACCTCCTGTGGTTTTTCCATGGGTTTTTCCTATTCCTGAGGCTATTTCTGATATGATTTCTGATATGATTTCTAAGGAATTCCTTCTTCAAGGTTTAAAAAATTGTATCCTTTACCAGCAAATTCTATAGTTGATGGGGCTATTTCTACTCTTGCTTAACGTACCACTATTCCTATGGAAGATAGTACTTCCTTTAAGGATCCTTTAGATAGGAAGCTTGAAACTTATCTAAGGAAAGCCTATTTATATTCAGGTCATCTTCTCAGACCTGCAATTTCTTTGGCTGATGTTGTGGCTGCATCAACTTTCTGGTTGGAGAATTTAGCGCAACAAGAATTGGATTCTGACATATCTAGCATTATTTGCTTACTGCAATAATGCTAATCATTTCTCTCAAGGGTATCGAATAGGATTCAGAGTAAGACCTCCTGTGAGAAGATTTTTTCTCTCACGTATCCCAGCAAATCCAGTAAAAGCTCAGGCTTTCCTAAAGTGTGTTTCAGACCTAGAGTCTTCAGGGGTAATCATGCCAGTCCCTTTTCAGGAACAAGGTTTGGGGTTTTATTCAAATCTATTCATTGTCCCAAAGAAGGACAATTTATTCAGACCAGTTCTGGATCTGAAAATTTTGAATTGTTATGTAAGAGTACCAACTTTCAAGATGGTGACTATAAGGACTATTCTGCCTTTTGTTCAGCGAGGACATTATATGTCCACAATAGACTTGCAGGATGCATAACTTCATATTCAAATTCATCCAGAACATTATCAGTTCATGAGATTCTCTTTTCTAGAAAAGCATTACCAATTTGTTGCTCTTCCATTCCAGCTCCAAGAATCTTTTCAAAGGTTCTAGGTGCCCTACTCTCTGTAACAGGGTATTGCAGTGTTTCCTTATTTGGACGATATCTTGGTACTAGCTCAGTCTTTATGTTCTGCAGAATCTCACACAAATCAACTAGTATTGTTTCTTTGGAAAGATGGTTGGAGGATCAATTTACCAAAAAGTTTCTTGATTGCTCAGACAAGGGTCACCTTTTTAGGCTTCCAGATAGATTCAGTGTCCATGTCTCTAACAGACAAGAGACGTTTAAAATTGGTTGCAGCCTGCCGGCACAGTCTCAGTCATTCCCTTCAGTGGCTATGTGCATGGAAGTTTTAGGTCTCATGACTGCAGCATCGGACGCGATCCCCTTTACTCATTTTCATATGAGACCTCTCCAGCTTTGTATGCTAAACCAATGGTGCAGGGATTATACAAAGATATCACAATTAATATCCTTAAATCCCAATGTATGACACTCTCTGACGTGGTGGATCGATCACCATCGATTAGTTCAAGGGGCTTCTTTTGTTCGGCCAACCTGGACTGTGATCACAACAGATGCGAGTCTTTCAGGTTGGGGAGCTGTTTGGGGATCTTTGACAGCACAAGGGGTTTGGAAATCTCAAGAGGCAAGATTACCAATAAATATTTTAGAACTCCGTGCAATTCTCAGAGCTCTTCAGTTTTGGCCTCTGTTGAAGAGAGAACCGTTCATTTGTTTTCAGACAGACAATATCACAACAGTGGCATATGTCAATCATCAGGGTGGGACTCACAGTCCCCAAGCTATGAAAGAAGTATCTCAGATACTTGCTTGGGCGGAATCCAGCTCCTGTCTAATCTCTGCGGTGCATATCCCAGGTGTAGACAATTGGGAGGCGGATTATCTCAGCCGTCAGACTTTACATCCAGGGGAGTGGTCACTCCATCCAGATGTGTTTTCTCAGATTGTTCAGATGTGGGATCTTCCAGAGATAGATCTCATGGCCTCTCATCTAAACAAGAAACTTCCCAGATACCTGTCCAGGTCCAGGGATGTTCAGGACGGAAGCAGTGGATGCGCTGACACTTCCTTGGTGTTATCCTCCTGCTTACATTTTCCCGCCTCTAGTTCTCCTTCCAAGAGTGATCTCCAAAATCATCATGGAACAATCGTTTGTGTTGCTGGTGGCTCCAGCATGGCCACACAGGTTTTGGTATGCGGATCTGGTTCGGATGTCCAGTTGCCAGCCTTGGCCACTTCCGTTAAGGCCGGGCCTTCTGTCTCAAGGTCCGTTTTTCTATCAGGATCTCAAATCATTAAATTTGAAGGTATGGAAATTGAACGCTTAGTACTAAGTCATAGAGGTTTCTCTGACTCAGTGATTAATACTATGTTACAAGCTCTTAAATCTGTCTCTAGAAAGATTTATTATAGAGTTTGGAAGACTTACATTTCATGGTGTTCTTCTCATAAATTCTCTTGGCATTCTTTTCGAATTCCCAGAATTTTACAGTTTCTTCAGGATGGTTTGGATAAGTGTTTGTCTGCAAGTTCCTTGAAGGGACAAATCTCTGCTCTTTCTGTTTTATTTCACAGAAAGATTGCTATACTTCCTGATATTCACTGTTTTGTACAGGCTTTAGTTCGTATTAAGCTTGTCATTAAATCAATTTCTCCTCCTTGGAGTCTTAATTTTGAAGGCTTTACAGGCTCTTCCATTTGAGCCTATGCATTCTTTGGACATTAAACTACTTTTTTGGAAAGTGTTGTTCCTTTTGGCTATCTCTCCTGCTAGAAGAGTTTGAGCTATCCGCTCTTTCTTGTGAGTTTCCTTTTCTGATTTTTCATCAGGATAAGGCAATTTTGTGGACTTCTTTTCAATTTTTACCTAAGGTTGTGCATTTTAACAACATTAGTAGAGAAAATAAAAGGTAATACCTCAAGCAGTCTTTATATAAATGTTATTTTAAACTTGTTTGATTAGATGACTAATTTGACAGCAAAGTGTCGCTCTCCTGACTTATAGAAACATAGAATATTTTTTCTGAAGATAGGAACCATTCGGCCTATCTAGTCTGCCCAATTCTCTGAATACTTTCATTAGCTCCTGGCCTTATATCTAGCATAACCTTATGCCTATCCCATGCATGTTTAAACTGCTTCACTGTCTCTACCACTTCTGCTGGATGGCAATTCCACCATGTATTCACTACCCTCTCTGTAAAGAGTGTTTCTTTCATGTAATTGGCAAGAGTCCATGAGCTAGTGACATATGGGATATACAATCCTACCAGGAGGGGCAAAGTTTCCCAAACCTCAAAATGCCTATAAATACACCCCTCACCACACCCACAATTCAGTTTTACAAACTTTGCCTCCTATGGAGGTGGTGAAGTAAGTTTGTGCTAAGATTTCTACGTTGATATGCGCTTCTCAGCATTGTTGAAGCCCGATTCCTCTCAGAGTACAGCGAATGTCAGAGGGACGTGAAGGGAGTATCACCTATTGAATACGATGATTTCCCTAACGGGGGTCTTTTTCATGGGTTCTCTGTTATCGGTCGTAGAGATTCATCTCCTACCTCCCTTTTCAGATCGACGATATACTCTCAAATTTACCATTACCTCTACTAAAGAACTGTTTTAGTACTGGTTTGGCTATCTGCTATTTGTGGATGGGTGTCTTTTGGTAAGTATGTTTTTATTACTTAAGACACTCTCAGCTATGGTTTGGCACTTTATGCAATTTATATAAAGTTATAAATATATGTATTGTACTTATATTTGCCATGAGTCAGGTTCATGTATTTCCTTCTGCAGACTGTCAGTTTCATATTTGGGGAATATAAACATCTTTTTAATGAAATTTATTTCTTACCTGGGGTTTAGTCTTTTTTTCAATTGACCACTTCTTACAAATTGCGGGCGGTATTAGGCCCGCGGGTGCGACAAATGCTAAACTTTATTGCGTCATTTTTGGCGCGAAGATTTTTTTGGCCTGAAAGAGTACGTCTATGACGCAAGTTCGTCATTTCCGGCGTCATACTTGACGCCGAGACCTTTCACACGGTTGCGTCATTAGTGACGCGAGTGTGTCATTTCCGGTTATTTTTTGGCGCCAAACTTTTTCATTATTTCAATACCCCATTGATGTTTGCCTCTTGATTTTTTCAATATCAGAGGGCTTTGCTATTTGCATTTTTTCCCATTCCTGAAACTGTCATATAAGGAAATAGATAATTTTGCTTTATATGTTGTTTTTGCTCTTACATTTTGCAAGATGTCTTACTTTGATCCTGCCTCAGAAGCTTCTGCTGGAACATTACTGCCTGACATCGGTTCTACCAAAGCTAAGTCATTAGTTATAAAATTGTAGAAATTATATCGCTGAATGTCATTTGTAATAGTTGTTTTGATAAACTTTTACATGCAGATAATGTGTCCATCAGTAATAGTACATTGCCAGTTGAAGTTCCTTCAACTTCTAATGTGCATAATATACCTGTAAATTTTAAAGAATTTATTTCTGATTCTATTCTGAAGGCTTTTGTCTGCATTTTCACCTTCAAATATATGTAATAGGTCTTTTTAAAACTTCTCATTTAGTTGATGAAATTTCAAATGACCAACAATATGATAATTTATCCTCTTCTGATAAGGATCTATCTTATTCAGTAGATCCTCCTCAGACATTGACACTGACAAATCTACTTATTTATTTTAAATTGAGTACATGCGTTCTTTATTAAATGAAGTGTTAATTACTTTGGATATTGAGGTAACCAGTCCTCTTGACGTTCAGTCTAATAAACGTTTTTATGCTGTTTTTAAACCTCCTGTGGTTCCTCCAGGGTTTTTTTCCTATTCCTGTGGCTATTTCTGATATGATTTCTAAGGAATGGAATAAGACAGGTACTTCTTTTTATTCCTTCTTCAAGGTTTAAAAATTGTATCCTTTGCCAGCAAAATCTATACAGTTTTGGGATAAGATCCCCAAAGTTGATGGGGCTATTTCTACTCTTGCTAAACGTACCACTATTCCTATGGAAGATAGTACTTCCTTTGAGGATCCTTTAGATAAGAAGCTTGAATCTTATCTAAGGAAGGCCTTTTTATATTCAGGTCATCTTCTCAGACCTGCAATTTCTTTGGCTGATGTTGCGGTGGCATCAACTTTCTGGTTCGAGAATTTAGCGCAACATGAATTGGATTCTGACATACCTAGCATTATTCGCTTACTGCAACATGCTATTCATTTTATTTGTGATGTTAGATCCATGTCTTTAGCTATATTAGCTAGAAGAGCTTTGTGGCTTAAATCTTGGAATGCTGATATGACATCTAAATCTAGATTACTATCTCTTTCTTTCCAAAGTAATAATTTATTTGGTTCTCAGTTGGATTCTATTATTTCAACTGTTACTGGGGGAAAGGGAGTTTTTTCTGCCTCAGGATCAGAATAAGGAACAAAAACTCAATCCTCCCCCCAAGGAATCTGCTTCCAATTGGAAGCCTTCCTCAAATTGGAATAAATCCAAGCCTTTTAGGAAACCAAAGTCAGCCCCTAAGTCCGCATGAGGGTGCGGTCCTCATTCCACTCAGCTGGTAGGGGGCAGATTAAGGTTTTTCAAAGATATTTGGATAAATTCTGTTCTAAATCAATGGATTCAGAGCATTGTCTCTCTAGGCTATCAAATAGGATTCAGAGTAAGACCTCTTGTGAGAAGATTTTTTCTCTCACGTATCCCAGTAAATCCAGTGAAAGCAATCTATTCATTGTCCTAAAGAAGGAAAATGTATTCAGTCCAGTTTTGGATCTGAAAATTTTGAATCGTTATGTAAGAGTACCAACTTTCAAGATGGTGACTATAAGGACTATTCTGCCTTTTGTTCAGCAAGGACATTATATGTCCACAATAGACTTGCAGGATGCATACCTTCATATTCCGATTCATCCAGAACATTATCATTTTCTAAGATTCTCTTTTCTAGACAAGCATTAGCAATTTGTTGCTCTCCATTTGGCCTAGCAACCGCTTCAAGAATCTTTTCAAAGGTTCTGGGTGTCCTACTCTCTGTATTCAGAGAACAGGGTATTGCTGTGTTTCCTTATTTGGACGTTATCTTGGTACTAGCTCAGTCTTTTGCGTACTGCAGAATCTCACACAAATCAACTAGTGTTGTTTCTTCGGAAACATGGTTGGAGGATCAATTTACCAAATGTTTCTTGATTCCTCAGACAAGGGTCACCTTTTTTAGGCTTCCAGATAGATTCAGTGTCCATGACTCTGTCTCTAACAGACAAGAGACGTTTAAGATTGGTCGCGGCATGTCGGCTCCTTCAGTCTCAGTTATTCCCTTCAGTGGCTATATGCATGGAAGTTTTAGGTCTCATGACTGCAGCATCGGACGCAATCCCCTTTGCTCGTTTTCACATGAGACCTCTTCAGCCTTGTATGCTGAATCAATTACGACACTCTCTGACATGGTGGATAGATCACCATCGTTTGGTTCAAGGGGCTTCTTTTGTTCGCCCAACCTGGACTGTGATCACAACAGATGCGAGTCTTTCAGGTTGGGGAGCTGTTTGGGGGTCTCTGACAGCACAAGGGGTTTTGGAAATCTCAAGAGGCGAGATTACCAATAAATATTTTAGAACTCCGTGCAATTTTCAGGGCTCTTCAGTTTTGGCCTCTACTAAGAGAACCGTTCATTTGTTTTCAGACAGACAATATCACAACTGTGGCTTATGTCAATCATCAGGGTGGGACTCACAGTCCCTAAGCTATGAAAGAAGTATCTCGGATACTTGCTTGGGTGGAATCCAGCTCCTGTCTAATCTCTGCGGTACATATCCCAGGTGTAGACAATTGGGAGGCGGATTATCTCAGCCGCCAGACTTTTCATCCAGGGGAGTGGTCTCTCCATCCAGATGTGTTTTCTCATCTAAACAAGAAACTTCCCAGATAACTGTCCAGGTCCAGGGATGTTCAGGCGGAAGCAGTGGATGCGCTGACACTTCCTTAGTGTTATCAACCTGCTTACATCTTCCCGCCTCTAGTTCTCCTTCCATGAGTGATTTCCAAAATCATCATGGAACAGTCTTTTGTGTTGCTGGTGGCTCCAGCATGGCCACACAGGTTTTGGTATGCGGATCTGGTTCGGTTGTCCAGTTGCCCGCCTTGGCCACTTCCATTACGTCCAGACCTACTATCTCAAGGTCCGTTTTTTCCATCAGGTTCTCAAATCATTAAATTTGAAGGTATGGAAATTCAACGCTTAGTTCTAAGTCAGAGAGGTTTCTCTGATTCAGTGATCAATACTATGTTACAAGCTCGTAAATCTGTCTCTAGAAAGATTTATTATAGAGTTTGGAAGACTTACATTTCCTGGTGTTCTTCTCATAGTTT
The DNA here is from genome assembly GCF_027579735.1 of Bombina bombina. Classification (NCBI taxonomy): domain Eukaryota; kingdom Metazoa; phylum Chordata; class Amphibia; order Anura; family Bombinatoridae; genus Bombina; species Bombina bombina. The sequence goes on along the minus strand of NC_069500.1, from coordinate 1,241,305,527 downwards.
CTCCTGGCATTCTTTTAGAATTCCTAGAATTTTGCAGTTTCTTCAGGATGGTTTGGATAAAGGTTTGTCTGCAAGTTCCTTGAAAGGACAAATCTCCGCTCTTTCTGTTTTATTTCACAGAAAAATTGCTATACTTCCTGATATACACTGTTTTGCACAGGCTTTAGTTCGTATTAAGCCTGTCCTTAAGTCAATTTCTCCTCCTTGGAGTCTTAATTTGGTTCTGAGGGCTTTACAGGCTCCTCCATTTGAACCTATGCATTCTTTGGACATTAACTACTTTCTTGGAAAGTGTTGTTCCTTTTGGCTATCTCTTCTGTTAGAATAATTTCTGAGCTATCTACTCTTTCTTGTGAGTCTCCTTTTCTGATTTTTCATCAGGATAAGGCAGTTTTGCGGACTTCTTTTCAATTTTTACCTAAGGTTGTGAATTCTAACAACATTAGTAGAGAAATTGTTGTCCCTTCTTTATGTCCTAATCCTAAGAATTCTTTGGAGAGATCCTTACATTCTTTGGATGGGGTAAGAGCTTTGAAATATTATTTGGAAGCTACTAAATTTCAGGAAGACTTCTAGTCTGTTTTATTTTCTGGTCCTAGGAAAGGTCAGAAAGCTTCTGCTGTTTCCTTGGCTTCTTGGTTGAAACTTTTGATTCATCAAGCTTATTTGGAGTCGGGTCAAACCCCGCCTCAGAGAATTACAGCTCATTCTACTAGATCAGTCTCTACTTCATGGGCTTTTAGGAATGAAGCTTCAGTTGATCAGATTTGCAAAGCAGCCACTTGGTCCTCTTTGCATACATTTACTAAATTCTACCATTTTTTTGTATTTGCTTCTTCGGAAGCAGTTTTTGGTAGAAAAGTTCTTCAGGCAGCTGTTTCAGTTTGATTCTTCTGCTTTTTGATTTAAGTTTTTTTCTTTCAAAAGTGAAAATAAACTTATTTTTGGGTTGTGGATTATTTTCTCAGCGGAATATGGCTGTTTTTGTTTTAGTCCCTCCCTCTCTAGTGACTCCTGAGTGGAAGACTCCACATCTTGGGTATTGATATCCCATATGTCACTAGCTCATGGACTCTTGCCAATTACATGAAAGAAAACATAATTTATGTAAGAACTTACCTGATAAATTCATTTCTTTCATATTGGCAAGAGTCCATGAGGCCCACCATTTTTATGGTGGTTATGATTTTTTGTATAAAGCACAATTATTTTCAAATTTCCTTTGTTGATGCTTTCTACTCCTTTCTTTATCACCCCACTGCTTGGCTATTCGTTAAACTGAATTGTGGGTGTGGTGAGGGGTGTATTTATAGGCATTTTGAGGTTTGGGAAACTTTGCCCCTCCTGGTAGGATTGTATATCCCATATGTCACTAACTCATGGACTCTTGCCAATATGAAAGAAATGAATTTATCAGGTAAGTTCTTACATAAATTATGTTTTTTTGATGTTTTTAATTTGAAATGTACCTTGGTGTCCTTCACTAACGTCTGTACTTTGGAAAATGTCCGCCACAGCCTTGGTCCGTGCCTATCCCTGGTGTGGTGAGCGGTGTATTTATAGGCATATTGAGGTTTGGGAAACTTTGCCCTTCCTGGTAGGATTGTATATCCCATACGTCACTAGCTCATGGACTCTTGCCAATATGATAGAAATTAATTTATCAGGTAAGTTCTTACATAAATTATGGTTTTTCAATTTCTTTCCCTTAAGGACCAGGGCTATTTTTACATTTCTGCGGTGTTTGTGTTTAGCTGTAATTTTCATCTTACTCATTTACTGTACCCACACATATTAAATACCGTTTTTCTCGTCATTAAATGGACTTTCTAAACATACCATTATTTTCATCATATCTTATAATTTCTCTAAAAAAATTTTTATAAAATATGAGAAAAAAATCGAAAAAAACACACTTTTTCTAACTTTGACCCCCAAAATCTGTTACACATCTACAACCACCAAAAAACACCCATGCTAAATAGTTTCTAAAAATGAGTTTAGAAATACCCAATGTTTACATGTTGTTTGCTTTTTTTGCAAGTTATAGGGCAATAAGTACAAGTAGCACTTTTCTATTTCCAAACCACTTTTTTTCAAAATTAGCGCTAGTTACATTGGGACAATGATATCTTTCAGGAATCCCTGAATATCCCTTGACCTGTATATATTTTTTTTTAGAAGACATCCCAAAGTATTGATCTAGGCCCATTTTGGTATATTTTCATGCCACCATTTCACCGCCAAATGAGATCAAATAAAAATAATTGTTCACTTTTTCACAAATTTTTTCACAAACTTTAGGTTTCTCACTGAAATTATTTGCAAACAACTTGTGCAATTATGGCATAAATGGTTGTAAACGCTTCTCTGGGGTCCCCTTTGTTCAGAAATAGCAGACATATATGGCTTTGGCGTTGCTTTTTGGTAATTAGATGGCTGCTAAATGCCACTGCGCACCACACGTGTATTATGCCCAGCAGTGAAGGGGTTAATTAGGGAGCATGTAGGGAGCTTCTAGGGTTAATTTTAGCTGTAGTGTAGTAGACAACCCCAAGTATTGATCTAGACCCATCGTGGTATATTTCATGCTACCATTTCACCGCCAAATGCGATCATATGAAAAATAAATGTTAAATTTTTCACAATTTTAGGTTTCTCACTGAAATTATTTACAAACCGCTTGTGCAATTATGGCACAAATGGTTGTAAAAGCTTCTCTGGGATCCCCTTTGTTCAGAAATAGCAGTATTTCTGTATTATGCCCAGCAGTGGAGGGGTTAATTAGGGAGCTTGTAGGGTTAATTTTAGCTTTAGTGTAGTGTAGTAGACAACCCAAAGTATTGATCTAGGCCCATTTTGGTATATTTCATGCCACCATTTCCCCGTCAATTTCACAATTTTTTTCACAAACTTTAGGCTTCTCTGGGATCCCCTTTGTTCAGAAATAGCAGACATCTATGGCTTTGGCGTTGCTTTTTGATAATTAGAAGGCCGCTAAATACAGCTGCGCATCACTCGTGAATTATGTCTAGCAGTGAAGGGGTTAATTAGGTAGCTCGTTAGGGAGCTTGCAGGGTTATCAGCCTCCCACCTGACACATCACACCCCCCTGATCCCTCCCAAACAGCTCTCTTCCCTCCCCCACCCCACAATTGTCCCCGCCATCTTAAGTACTGGCAGAAAGTCTGCCAGTACTAAAATAAAAGGTTTTTGTTTTTTTATAGCATATTTACATATGCTGATGTGTAGGATCCCCCCTTAGCCCCCAACCTCCCTGATTCTCTCCCCCCCACCAAAAAGCTCTCTAACCATTCCCCTCTACCTTATTGGTAGCCATCTTGGGTACTGGGTGCTGGCAGCTGTCTTCCATTACCCAGTTTACTAAAAAAAACTGCTTTTTTATATTTTATTATTTTTTTCTGTAGTGTAGCTTTCCCCCACCCCCTCCCAGATCCCTTAGATGTATTTTTTAAATTAATTTTTACCCCACTCCATCCCACTTATTTTTTTTACATTTCTGTAGTATAGCCGTTCCCACCTGCTTCTGCCCTCCCGTGCACGCGCACGCCTACGTGCGCCCCACCGATAGTCACGCCCCCGATTCCGGCCCGCTGGACGTCATATGGCCCATTGATGGCTGCCCACCCGCCTCCCACCCACCAACGATACCGGCCATCGATGTCCGGTGCAGCGAGGGCCACTCTCTCTGCATCGGATGGCCAAGGGGTGTTATTGCAGGATGCCTCGATATCGAGGCATCACTGCAATAACCGGAAAGTGGCTGGAAGCGAGCAGGATCGCTTCCAGCTGCTTTAAACCCCTAATGTCATACAGGGTACGTTGCTGGTCTTTAAAGACAAGGTTGTGTACGATGTACCCTGTACGACATGTGTCGTTAAGGGGTTAAAACTTTTGATTCACAGAGCTTATTTGGAGGTAGATCACTCTCCGGCGCAGCAGATTACGGCTTATTCTACTAGGTCAGTTGCCACTTATTAAGAATGAGGCTTCAGTTGATCAAATTTGCAAGGCAGCGACTTGGTCTTCTGTGCATACTTTTACCAAATTCTACCATTTTTATGTTTTGCTTCCTCTGAAGCAGCCTTTGATAGAAAGGTTCTTCAGGAAGTTGTCTGATTGATGGCAATGCCTGTTTTAAGTGCATTATAAAAAAAAAAAGTTTTCTTTGGGCTTTCAAAGTGAAAAATGTTTTTTAATCCCTACCTTTTATGTTATTACTCGTGGACTCCACAGCCTGGATATTCCCATGAGTAATGGATCATGGACTCTCACCACCTGTACAAAAGAAAACATCATTTATGCTTCTCTGATGATAAATTAATTTCTTTCAAGGTGTTGAGAGTCCACGAGACCCAACACTTTTTTTTGGGGGGGTTGGATTTCAGCACATATTTTTTCCCCTTCTCTTATGGCTCTTATTCCTTTTATCTTACCTCACTTGCTTGGCTATACGTTAGACTGAGGTATGTGTAAGGTGGGAGGATTTTTATAGAGCTCTTAGGGTTTGGGAATATTTGCCTCCTCCTAGTGGTAGAGAAGAGTAATTCCCATGAGTAATGGATTTTGGACTCTCACCACCATGAATTAAATGAATTTATCAGGTAAGCATAAATTGTTTTTTTTCTTTCGTGATTCAGTTAGAGCAGTGATTTTCAACCTTTTTTTTTTTTGCCGTGGCACATTTATTTACATTAAAAAAATCTTGCGGCACACCACCATCCCAAAATTTTTACAAAATCACACATTGTAGCCTAATAATACTGTATGTGTGTGTATATATATATATATATATATATATATATATATATATATATATATACAATTTAGTATAAATATATAAACAACCTGCATCAACAACAAAACAGCAACAAGCGCAAAAAACAAAAATGTACAATGAAAAAAAAATTAGTTATCACAAAAATACAGTACAGTGGCACACCAAAGTGAACAACAACAGTAGTGATGAAACAAGAACAATAAACAATTTGATTGACCTATTTCTTCTCTTGGTATCCATGAGAGCATACTGAGGTAGACTCAGAAGTGTGCATGTGTCTTGAGCACTATATAGCAGCAATATTTTCAAATGTTTGTAGCAATATGATACATATAGTGCACAATACACATGAACACTTCTGTGTCTACCATAAGAAGAATGCAAACTAATTTATTATAATACATATTGATTACTGCTCAATAAAGGAAATAAAGTGCTATATCAGAAGTATTTTGTGTGTGTATTTTTATACACAATTTATTATTAGCAACTAAAACTTCGGTTCTGTATTGATTTTTTTTATACCCAAGAATTTGTTATTGTTTAAAAATAAATTCTGTTTACTCCTAAAAGAAATTGCCAATTTGTGGTTTATGTTATAAAGGAAATATATGATCTTATGGAAAAGTATATAGTTTTACTAAAGGTAAAGATGAAATATTATAACATATACATTCATTATATGATTTTTTTCTTCTTCTCTATTTTTTCCTTTTTTTCTTTAAAAAAAGTTTTCCTCCTAAACTCTAGAAAAAAAAAATCTTTGTTTTTCCTTCTTTTGAAAAACGTTTCCCTCCTGAACTCTAGTAGTAAAATTATATAAAAGTATGGAGGTGCTAGCTTGGTTATGCTTTTTTAGTGATATTTGACCTGCACACCCAAATTACCAAGAAAGAAGATATAAAGGTGGTCACAGTAAATTTGTGGAGTTTTTCTTTTTTTTTTTAGTGATATCGATTCTATGATATTTGACCTGCAGTCAACTTGCACACCCAAATTACCAAGAACTTCAGATAAACCCCACTGCCCAGATTCAGACCTTCTCTATCTTCTGACTTCTTTCTGTGCCACTGCCAGACTGTGACAGCCAGTGCTGCTCCTTTTCCCACGCTAGTTCTGCACACACTGACACAGCACCTGCTGGCTCCTCCCTCTTCCTCTCCAGTGAGTCTCCAGTCCTCCGGTCATGTTCCTTGTGCTGAGAAGGAACGTGAGTCACATGACCTGGCTGGAACAGTTCTGGAGGAGGAGCAAAGCTGCGCCAGCATGCATGGGGGTATGTATATTGATTGAAGTGCCCCATGAACACGGGTCGGGGGGGCGAGCTGCCGCGACTTTAAAAAAAAATACTTTTAAACTGATGTTGAGCCTGTCAGTCTGCCGCGGCACACCTGAGGATCTCTCACAGCACACTAGTGCTCTATTTTAAAAAGCAGGAATGTAAGTTTAGGATGGTTAACTGTAATGAAAACAGAAACAGAGGCGCCACATGTGTAGATCAATCAAAGCTGACAATATCCAAGCGATGCAAGATACAGGATACTCACAAACGTGAAGGCACTCTCTTGTGCCTGTAGAGGCAGGCTGGTATTCTCACAGCAAACCAGCTGGCTGTACAAGGGAATCCCCGTCGTGATGTCCTGTGGTTCTAGTTGTCCCAACAGCAACCCTTGTCTGGGTCACTTTCAGCAGAATGGAACTGGAGTGAAGAGGGGAGAAAGGCTTTCGCTGTCTTTTCACCACCGCACCTCACAGATCAGGAATTCATACTAAAATATATTCACTTTTAAGTTTAGGTGCCGGCCCATTTTTGGTTCAGCAACCTGGGAAGAAAAATTTATAACAGGAGTAAATTAGAAAGTTGCTTAAAACTGCCTGCTCTATCTGAATCCCGAAAGAAAAAAATTGGGTTTCATATCCCTTTAACTAAAGCACTTGTAAATACAATATTTACTGGATGGCAGGATATTCTTAAATGTCAGTGGGATACATAGGATTCCATGGGTTTAATGTAGCAAAGGATTGCTACAACCTGGGACCAGGTAGGTGGAGACTGTTGTTGCCATGCTCGAGCTAGGGCTAATTTTACTGCTAAAAAAAGGTAGATAGAGAAAATTTTCTGTGTAGGTTGTTGGGGGAAAATATGAAATAGACCTGCACAAGCCTACAATGGTGCTTGAATCTGTTGGGTGGAGCAGTAATTGAAAGCCTGGCGCCACAAGGAAACAATTTTGGGGCAGGACCACCATATATGCAAGGGAGTACCTAAGTCACCACTTCCCCTCCAGCACATGGGCGAATTGGTGGGTGAAATTCGAAACAATCTGGTAGGAGTAAGGTGCCATTGTAACAAGACTTTAAGGTATAGCTCATAAAGAGTGGTGCAATGAATAGCTTTCTTAGTTAAGCAGACAGCTTTTCGCCATATCAATGGGTCAAAGTTCACGGTCAGGGAGGATTCCCACTGGCGTACTGGAGGGGACTTTAAGAAGATTGAGGAGCTAAGGAAGCTCTGATATTAATGTGTTAGTATTTTCTTGGGATAGTGTCCCACGAAGCTCCCAGCTCGTCCTATCTCTGAGAGCAGCATTAGTAAAACCCCAGGATCTCAAAAAGCTACGTAATCTCCAATACTCAAAGTGCAAAGGGGTGGGGGTGAAAATTGTGTGATAAAGTTTTTGTGGGTTAGCAGGTCATTGAATGTATTAAATCACAAAGAGTTAAGATGCAGGACATAAACACAATACTAATACTAGTAATTTATTTTTATTTTTATTACATAAATGGTATAATGGCATTATACAGGATAAATGGGCAAACAAGTGTCATCAGTCCTCCTTATCCAGTGCATTTTATTTTTTAGGTTACTCAGGTCTGATACCGTCTGCAGTAAAAAGCTCTACTCCTGTAACAGATTGGGGTCAGGACAGAATACTCCCAAACCTTACAATATTGAAAAGACAGAGGGTGCACTTTGGCCCACTGTAGAAATAAAAAGTTATGTTGGTTTGTGAAAAACCTAGAACTTGGTCAGTAACTGACCATGATAGTAGGTCTTCAAGGATGCTTACAATTGTATTCCCCTCATTACAGATCATTAAAGTTTTTCTGCTTTAAGGTGGGGCACGTTACATTTTCAGTTTGTTGCCCTTCCATTCTGTTTGGCCTCTAATGAGCTTTACTAAGATCTATCTGGTTAACATAATTTCACAGGGAATTTATTTGCCTCCTTATCTGGACATCCTCTTTGCCAATATTCTGCAGTTCTGCAGCTTGTAACACATGTAAGGTGCATCAATTTCTTTCATGTAATTAGCAAGAGTCCATGAGCTAGTGACGTATGGGATATACATTCCTACCAGGAGGGGCAAAGTTTCCCAAACCTCAAAATGCCTATAAATACACCCCTCACCACACCCACAAATCAGTTTTACAAACTTTGCCTCCTATGGAGGTGGTGAAGTAAGTTTGTGAGTACGTTGATATGCGCTCCGCAGCAGGTTGGAGCCCGGTTTTCCTCTCAGCGTGCAGTGAATGTCAGAGGGATGTGAGGAGAGTATTGCCTATTTGAATGCAATGATCTCCTTCTACGGGGTCTATTTCATAGGTTCTCTGTTATCGGTCGTAGAGATTCATCTCTTACCTCCCTTTTCAGATCGACGATATACTCTTATATATATATACCATTACCTCTGCTGATTTTCGTTTCAGTTCTGGTTTGGCTTTCTACTACATGTAGATGAGTGTCCTGGGGTAAGTAAGTCTTATTTTCTGTGACACTCTAAAGCTATGGTTGGGCACTTTTTTATAAAGTTCTAAATATATGTATTCAAACATTTATTTGCCTTGACTCAGGATGTTCAACATTCCTTTTTTCAGACAGTCAGTTTCATATTTGGGATAATGCATTTGAATCAATCATTTTTTTTTACCTTAAAATTTGACTTTTTCCCTGTGGGCTGTTAGGCTCGCGGGGGCTGAAAATGCTTCATTTTATTGCGTCATTCTTGGCGCTGACTTTTTTGGCGCAAAAAATCTTTTCTGTTTCCGGCGTCATACGTGTCGCCGTAAGTTGCGTCATTTTTTGACGTTCTTTTGCGCCAAAAATGTTGGCGTTACGGATGTGGCGTCATTTTTGGCGCCAAAAGCATTTAGGCGCCAAATAATGTGGGCGTCTTATTTGGCGCTAAAAAAATTTGGGCGTCACTTTTGTCTCCACATTATTTAAGTCTCATTTTTCATTGCTTCTGGTTGCTAGAAGCTTGTTCTTTGGCATTTTTTCCCATTCCTGAAACTGTCATTTAAGGAATTTGATCAATTTTGCTTTATATGTTGTTTTTTCTCTTACATATTGCAAGATGTCTCACGTTGCATCTGAGTCAGAAGAAACTTCAGGAAAATCGCTGTCTGGTGCTGGAACTACCAAAGCTAAGTGTATCTGCTGTAAACTTTTGGTAGTTGTTCCTCCAGCTGTTGTTTGTATTAAATGTCATGACAAACTTGTTAATGCAGAAAATATTTCCTTTAGTAAAGTACCATTACCTGTTGCAGTTCCCTCAACATCTAATGTTCATAGTGTTCCTGATAACATAAGAGATTTTGTTTCTGAATCCATTAAGAAGGCTATGTCTGTTATTCCTCCTTCTAGTAAATATAAAAAATCTTTTAAAACTTCTCTTTATCCAGATGAATTTTTAAATGAACATCATCATTCTGATTCTAATGATTCTTCTGGTTCAGAGGACTCTGTCTCAGAGGTTGATGCTGATAAATCTTCATATTTATTTAAAATGGAATTTATTCGTTCTTTACTTAAAGAAGTCCTAATTGCATTAGAAATTGAGGATTCTGGTCCTCTTGATACTAAATCTAAACGTTTAGACAAGGTCTTTAAATCTCCTGTAGTTATTCCAGAAGTTTTTTCTGTTCCAGGTGCTATTTCTGAAGTAATTTCCAAGGAATGGAATAATTTGGGTAATTCATTGACTCCTTCTAAACGTTTTAAGCAATTATATCCTGTGCCGTCCGACAGATTAGAGTTTTGGGACAAAATCCCTAAAGTTGATGGGGCTATTTCTACCCTTGCTAAACATACTACTATTCCTACGGCAGATGGTACTTCCTTTAAGGATTCTCTAGATAGGAAAATTGAATCCTTTCTAAGAAAAGCTTATTTGTGTTCAGGTAATCTTCTTAGACCTGCTATATCTTTGGCGGATGTTGCTGCAGCTTCAACTTTTTGGTTGGAAACTTTAGCGCAACAAGTAACAGATCATGATTCTCATAACATTATTATTCTGCTTCAACATGCTAATAATTTTATCTGTGATGCCATTTTTTATATTATCAGAGTTGATGTCAGGTTTATGTCTCTAGCTATTTTAGCTAGAAGAGCTTTATGGCTTAAAACTTGGAATGCTGATATGTCTTCTAAATCGACTCTACTTTCCCTTTCTTTCCAGGGTAATAAATTATTTGGTTCTCAGTTGGATTCTATTATCTCAACTGTTACTGGTGGGAAAAGAACTTTTTTACCGCAGGATAAAAAATCTAAGGGTAAAAACAGGGCTAATAATCGTTTTCGTTCCTTTCGTTTCAACAAAGAACAAAAGCCTGATCCTTCATCCTCAGGAGCAGTTTCAGTTTGGAAACCATCTCCAGTCTGGAATAAATCCAAGCCTTCTAGAAAAGCAAAGCCAGCTTCTAAGTCCACATGAAGGTGCGGCCCTCATTCCAGCTCAGCTGGTAGGGGGCAGATTACGTTTTTTCAAAGAAATTTGGATCGATTCTGTTCACAATCTTTGGATTCAGAACATTGTTTCAGAAGGGTACAGAATTGGTTTCAAGATAAGACCTCCTGCAAAGAGATTTTTTCTTTCCCGTGTCCCAGTAAACCCAGCGAAAGCTCAAGCATTTCTGAAATGTGTTTCAGATCTAGAGTTGGCTGGAGTAATTATGCCAGTTCCAGTTCTGGAACAGGGGCTGGGGTTTTATTCGAATCTCTTCATTGTACCAAAGAAGGAGAATTCCTTCAGACCAGTTCTGGATCTAAAAATATTGAATCGTTATGTAAGGATACCAACATTCAAAATGGTAACTATAAGGACTATCCTGCCTTTTGTTCAGCAAGGGTATTATATGTCTACAATAGATTTACAGGATGCATATCTGCATATTCCGATTCATCCAGCTCACTATCAGTTTCTGAGATTCTCTTTCCTGGACAAGCATTACCAGTTTGTGGCTCTGCCGTTTGGCCTAGCAACAGCTCCAAGAATTTTTACAAAGGTTCTCGGTGCCCTTCTGTCTGTAATCAGAGAACAGGGTATTGTGGTTTTTCCTTATTTGGACGATATCTTGGTACTTGCTCAGTCTTCACATTTAGCAGAATCTCATACGAATCGACTTGTGTTGTTTCTTCAAGATCATGGTTGGAGGATCAATTCACTAAAAAGTTCATTGATTCCTCAGACAAGGGTAACCTTTTTGGGTTTCCAGATAGATTCAGTGTCCATGACTCTGTCTTTGACAGACAAGAGACGTCTAAAATTGATTTCAGCTTGTCGAAACCTTCAGTCACAATCATTCCCTTCGGTAGCCTTTTGCATGGAAATTTTAGGTCTTATGACTGCTGCATCGGACGCGATCCCCTTTGCTCGTTTTCACATGCGACCTCTTCAGCTCTGTATGCTGAACCAATGGTGCAGGGATTACACAAAGATATCTCAATTAATATCTTTAAAACCGATTGTACGACACTCTCTAACGTGGTGGACAGATCACCATCGTTTAGTTCAGGGGGCTTCTTTTGTTCTTCCGACCTGGACTGTAATTTCAACAGATGCAAGTCTTACAGGTTGGGGAGCTGTGTGGGGGTCTCTGACGGCACAAGGGGTTTGGGAATCTCAGGAGGTGAGATTACCGATCAATATTTTGGAACTCCGTGCAATTTTCAGAGCTCTTCAGTCTTGGCCTCTTCTGAAGAGAGAATCGTTCATTTGTTTTCAGACAGACAATGTCACAACTGTGGCATACATCAATCATCAGGGGGGGACTCACAGTACTCTGGCTATGAAAGAAGTATCTCGAATTCTGGTTTGGGCGGAATCCAGCTCCTGTCTAATCTCTGCGGTTCATATCCCAGGTATAGACAATTGGGAAGCGGATTATCTCAGTCGCCAAACGTTGCATCCGGGCGAATGGTCTCTTCACCCAGATTTATTTCTTCAGATTGTTCAAATGTGGGAACTTCCAGAAATAGATCTGATGGCTTCTCATCTAAACAAGAAACTTCCCAGGTATCTGTCCAGATCCCGGGATCCTCAGGCGGAGGCAGTGGATGCATTATCACTTCCTTGGAAGTATCATCCTGCCTATATCTTTCCGCCTCTAGTTCTTCTTCCAAGAGTAATCTCCAAGATTCTGAAGGAATGCTCGTTTGTCCTGCTGGTAGCTCCAGCATGGCCTCACAGGTTTTGGTATGCGGATCTTGTCCGGATGGCCTCTTGCCAACCGTGGACTCTTCCGTTAAGACCAGACCTTCTGTCGCAAGGTCCTTTTTTCCATCAGGATCTCAAATCCTTAAATTTAAAGGTATGGAGATTGAACGCTTGATTCTTGGTCAAAGAGGTTTCTCTGACTCTGTGATTAATACTATGTTACAGGCTCGTAAATCTGTATCTAGAGAGATATATTATAGAGTCTGGAAGACTTATATTTCTTGGTGTCTTTCTCATCATTTTTCCTGGCATTCTTTTAGAATTCCGAGAATTTTACAGTTTCTTCAGGATGGTTTAGATAAAGGTTTGTCCGCAAGTTCCTTGAAAGGACAAATCTCTGCTCTTTCTGTTCTTTTTCACAGAAAGATTGCTAATATTCCTGATATTCATTGTTTTGTACAAGCTTTGGTTCGTATAAAACCTGTCATTAAGTCAATTTCTCCTCCTTGGAGTTTGAATTTGGTTCTGGGGGCTCTTCAAGCTCCTCCTTTTGAATCCATGCATTCATTGGACATTAAATTACTTTCTTGGAAAGTTTTGTTCCTTTTGGCGATTTCTTCTGCCAGAAGAGTCTCTGAATTATCTGCTCTTTCTTGTGAGTCTCCTTTTCTGATTTTTCATCAGGATAAGGCGGTGTTGCGAACTTCTTTTGAATTTTTACCTAAGGTTGTGAATTCCAACAACATTATTAGAGAAATTGTGGTTCCTTCATTATGTCCTAATCCTAAGAATTCTAAGGAGAAATCGTTGCTTTCTTTGGATGTTGTTAGAGCTTTGAAATATTATGTTGAAGCTACTAAGTCTTTCCGAAAGACTTCTAGTCTATTTGTTATCTTTTCCGGTTCTAGAAAAGGCCAGAAAGCTTCTGCCATTTCTTTGGCATCTTGGTTGAAATCTTTAATTCATCATGCCTATGTTGAGTCGGGTAAAACTCTGCCTCAAAGGATTACAGCTCATTCTACTAGGTCAGTTTCTACTTCCTGGGCGTTTAGGAATGAAGCTTCGGTTGATCAGATTTGCAAAGCAGCAACTTGGTCCTCTTTGCATACTTTTACTAAATTCTACCATTTTGATGTGTTTTCTTCTTCTGAAGCAGTTTTTGGTAGAAAAGTACTTCAGGCAGCGGTTTCAGTTTGAATCTTCTGCTTATGTTTTCATTAAACTTTATTTTGGGTGTGGATTATTTTCAGCAGGAATTGGCTGTCTTTATTTTATCCCTCCCTCTCTAGTGACTCTTGCATGGAAAGATCCACATCTTGGGTAGTCATTATCCCATACGTCACTAGCTCATGGACTCTTGCTAATTACATGAAAGAAAACATAATTTATGTAAGAACTTACCTGATAAATTCATTTCTTTCATATTAGCAAGAGTCCATGAGGCCCACCCTTTTTGTGGTGGTTATGATTTTTTTGTATAAAGCACAATTATTCCAATTCCTTATTTTATATGCTTTCGCACTTTTTTTCTTATCACCCCACTTCTTGGCTATTCGTTAAACTGATTTGTGGGTGTGGTGAGGGGTGTATTTATAGGCATTTTGAGGTTTGGGAAACTTTGCCCCTCCTGGTAGGAATGTATATCCCATACGTCACTAGCTCATGGACTCTTGCTAATATGAAAGAAATGAATTTATCAGGTAAGTTCTTACATAAATTGTTTTTTTCTATGATAGATTCTTTATTATTGGCTTAATTTCTTGGGAATTGTTATGGATGTATTTGAAGGTTTTTCAAGGTCATACATGTAGTGCATTCGAAAGGCTTTACATGATGTGATTTGCCGTTGAGTTTTCTGTCACAGAAGAACTGTAATTCTGTTTTGTCTGTTGTCGATGAGAACTCAAGTTTTTCAGATCTAGGTCTTCTGGTGGTACATAATTATTGACTTGTTCTTCACAATCACAATTTTCTATTGTAAGGTAAGTTAGTTTAATAAGACCTTAAAATTCTTCCATGGATAGCTTGGTTCGTGGATTATTGATTTTCAGATAGGATAATTTTCTATTTTTGTGAAGGTTTAGCCCTTCATTGGCTAATTTTATCTAGACTCTTAATTTTCTTTACAATTCTTATTATCAAAACGGTGTGAAGTTTCATTTATCCATAAAGTCCATAAAACTTTGTGTCTGCCCTATCAGTCTTTTTACCATTTACATTTTCTTTAAACTCTTATTTTGAGGAGCTCAGCCTTGTTAGGTTTCTAGATTTTCCCTCCATTCTGGTAGCAGAAAGCTTCCAAAATGTAATTAGCTAGCTTGGTGATTATGATGGATTATGAAAAATTGGTTTTATTTTCAGCTCTGGTCTTTTTCCTTTTGCAGCTTCCTGGGTTTTTTAACGTGAATTATCAGTAGAATAGTTCCTTGTATTCTTTCACTTAATTATTATAGTTAAATATTTTTGCACGAACAACATATAGTAGAAAGATCTTATTCACTTTGTTTCCTCATATTTATGTAGTTTCCCCCCTTCCTCTTCTTCATATGGTCAAGCTTTGGTACTCATAATAGTTCTGCAAAAGTGTAAACCACACTTGAAGACCTGTCGTATTTGGCACAAATAGTTTTGCTCATGTATGTATATATTACTTGTTTTGGGGACAAACACTGTTCTTCCCCAAACAATTTTTGCCTGGCTTTCAGTGAGATGACTCTCAAAGGAAGGGGATGGTACTATGTGAATAGTTACCCATCCCTCAGAATCTGAGAGTTGTTTCTGCCTACTCTAGCTGCCGGTGGCCATATATCTACCAATATTATTATTGTTATTATTCAAGTTTAAAGATACTGATTTGTTGTCGAGTATATATCCAGCCTTGGTTTTCTCTCACAATATCTAATTTATTGTCTTGCTAAAATGTTCTTGTGCACATCAATCTCTTGAGTAAGAGTAGTGGTGGCTTTTAAGCAGTTAGGAGGTGGTTACTTTGTTTTCCTAACATATTTGCTGCCCTAGTCACAGAAAGCCACATATAGTAGAAAGATCTTATTCACTTTGTTTCCTCATATTTATGTAGTTTCCCCCCTTCCTCTTCTTCATATGGTCAAGCTTTGGTACTCATAATAGTTCTGCAAAAGTGTAAACCACACTTGAAGACCTGTCGTATTTGGCACAAATAGTTTTGCTCATGTATGTATATATTACTTGTTTTGGGGACAAACACTGTTCTTCCCTAAACAATTTTTGCCTGGCTTTCAGTGAGATGACTCTCAAAGGAAGGGGATGGTACTATGTGAATAGTTACCCATCCCTCAGAATCTGAGAGTTGTTTCTGCCTACTCTAGCTGCCGGCGGCCATATATCTACCAATATTATTATTGTTATTATTCAAGTTTAAAGATACTGATTTGTTGTCGAGTATATATCCAGCCTTGGTTTTCTCTCACAATATCTAATTTATTGTCTTGCTAAAATGTTCTTGTGCAGTATATGTAATTGCTCTTTCATGCATACCTAAATACAATGCATAATTTGTATGAACTTGTGTTTGTTTTCCATTTGTTGTTTAGTTCATTACAAATTTTTACCTTTAAGGACCTTGCCCGGTGGAAGACTCGCAGGAGGAGTGCATCACAGGACCTCTTAAAGAAAGAAGAGGAGCGTAAAAAAATGGAAAGGTTGCTTAGTGGAGACTATGACCTCTCTGAACGAAGGAAAAGCATAAAGACATACAAAGAAATTGTGGAAGAAAAGTAGGTTGCTTTGTATTTTTTTCTCCCGCATATGTTCTCAAATATTTTGTAAAATGATGTCCTTTTACTGGTCTTTGTCTTCTGTAGATATAATGGTATGGCTAACTGGCATTTGTTTTCATGAATAGCAATAGATACACTTCTAAAGCTTGTGTAATGCTGCATCTTACTATATAAGTATGTTTGGTGAAATAGTAAAAACAAACTTCATAACAGCAAGTTTAGGTTTAAAAGTAACTTTTATTTGTACTTGCAAAAATAAAATAAAAAATTGGCAACAGTAAGTGTTACTTCCCTTACCCATAAACCCCAGTCATTCTCTTTGCCTCTGTCAATGGAGGAGGCGAAGCTTGATGTCTGAAGAATTTTTTCCTTTTTTGGGTACATTTCCCTGCAAGCAATTTGGGTTTAGCTATGTCCACATCAATCTCTTGAGTAAGAGTAGTGGTGGCTTTTAAGCAGTTAGGAGGTGGTTACTTTGTTTTCCTAACATATTTGCTGCCCTAGTCACAGAAAGCCATAGTTGGTTACTCTGTTCTTTCTTTTTCCACAGGTCTCTGTAAGGAGTATGTGTCCTTCCATGCATGGTGAGCTGTCTTCCTGACGGACAGCTAGATTGCAGCTAAGTGCCTTTGTCTTCTAGGTGTTGGAGACTTGCACTTCAGGCAGATAATTAACACTGCAGTAAGGGGACATGGACAATCCTGAAAACCGTTAACACTGCAATAATAAAAAAGGGACATGATAATCCTTTATATATAGGATTTATTGGGGCAGGTGCAGGCATTTTTGTATGTGAAGGGTTAATTTTCCCTTACTATTTGAGAATGTTTATTTTGTCTCGGTCAGGGTGCCAGGAATCAGACTGAGACGAAAAGTGCAAAAATAATCACACCTTTATTAATAGTAAAAAATAATAAAAAGTCCACAAGTCAAATAACAAGCCAGGAGTCAAAACCAGCGCTGGTAGTCAGACGTGCCGAGTCAGGAGCCAAAGCGAATAGTCAGACGAGCCAGAATCAGGAACAAGGAAAACAGCAGAGTCAGGAACAAGCCAGGGATCAGGAACCAGGAAGGACGTCAGGCAGCCAGGTAATACACAGGAACTCTCACAAACAGGTCTGAGACAACGCAAAGGCAAAGCATACTGAACAGAGGCCCTTTAAATAATAAGTGATGACATCACAATTCTGAGACTGCATCCCGTCTCACATGGATTATGCACACCAGTCCGGCCATAAAAGGAAGTGGAGGAAATGAGCAGCATCCCCCACAATGCACCATAGTCAGGAAGAGAGGAGAGTAAAATGGCTGCCAGCAGCACATGGTAAACAAACAGGGAAAAAACCCTGACAGTCTCCTAAGCTAATCGCTCTTGTAGTGTGACAGGAGATGTTTTGGGCATTGTGTTAGCACAGTAGTAGTGTAACAGCCATTGTGTTAGCACAGTATGGCAGTTTTTTGCGGACATTAATATGATTAATTAATAGGGGACTGTTATTTTTCTGTTTATCGGCAGTTGGAATGCGCGCTTTTAGTTGCTGCGCAGTTCCTGTATGCAGTCTCACTGTTTCCCTGCATTTTCTGTGTCGTCTTGTTGAGTCACTCACAAGCAGTCTCCGTGTTCCGTTGCATTGGGATTCCTCTGAAAGTAAGGTAGGGCACCTCAGACTGTCTGAGGTGTAGAGGTGATAGTGTTATTAGCGTGTATAATGCTTAGAGACATAAAGTTTATTTTTAAAGTGACAGTTTTTTTTTTTTAGTTTTTTTATTTTTAGTTTCTTTTTTGGGACATTTTTATATTTAAACTATGGACATGGAATCAGAAGCTGTTTCTTTTGATAAATGCTTACTATGCCTAGAGGCCCAAATTGTTTTGCCTATACAATTTTGTGCTACATGTTTAGCCATAACACTAGAATGTAAAGATAAATGATTGCCCTCTGAGCCTATTGTCTCCCAGGATAATGCTGTTTAGGTTATGCTGCAGCTTTCTCCTCAAACGTCCCAAGCCTCAATGGCGTCACATACAGTGCCCTGCGGTTAATCTCAGCCTCCTGGAGGCATATATTTGCCTATAGTTTTTGCTGCTCAGATATCTTCTGCAGTATCTTCGGCATTGTCTGCTTTTCCCATGTTGGCGAAGCGCAAGAGGAAATCTAAACATTTTTCTGATAGTAAGGTGTCTGTCGCCTCTGCTGCTGAGAACCTCCATCCTGAGTCTGATGAGGAGGATACCTTGTTAGCTTCTTATGGTGAAATCTCGGATTCAGACAGTATAATTCCTTTGAATGACTGACTCTGAAGAGGTAAGCTTCAGATTTAAGCTTGAACACTTCCAGGTATTGTTAAAGGAGGTACTGGCTACTTTGAATGACTCTGATTCTTCTGTCGCTGTCAACCCTACGAAATCTAGTAAACTTAACAAATACTACGATGTTCCTTCCCCTGTGGAAGTGTTTCCTGTTCCAGACCGTGTATCGGAGATCATTGCACAGGAGTGGGATAAGCCAGTTATATCTTTCTTCCGTCTCTCGTTTTTAAAAAGATGTTTCCTGTTGCTGACTCCATTCGAGACTCATGGTGCACAGTGCCTAAGGTAGAAGGGGCTATTTCTACTCTGGCTAAGAGAACCATGATTCCTATTGAGGATAGCTGTCCCTTTAAGGATCCCATGGACAAAAAGATGGAGGCTTATTTAAAGAAATTGTATGTTCATCAGGGTCTTCAATGGCAACCTGCAGTCTGTATTGCCACCGTGCAGCATCTTATTGGTGCGATGCTTTGTCAGAGTTGGTTTTAGAGGAAATTCCGTTGGCGGAAATCCAAGATAGGATTAAGGTTCTCAAACTAGCAAATTCCTTTATTTCTGACACGAACATGCAAGTCATTGGACTGGGAGCCAAGATGTCTGGCTTCACTGTTCTAGCCTGCAGGGTTTTTTGGCTGAAATCTTGGTCAGCTGATGTTACCTCCAAGTTCAAGCTTCTGTCGCTACCTTACAATGGTAAGACCCTGTTTGGTCCTGGTCTGGCAGAGATAATTTCTGAAATTACGGGTGGAAAGGGGTCCTTTCTACCACAAGACAATTAGAATAGACCTAAGGGGTGTCAAGCCGCAGCAGTCCAAGTCCTCTTGGAGACCCAATCAGTCTTGGAATAAGGGGAAACAATCAAAGAAGCCCTCATCTGAGACTAAGTCAGCATTAACTGTCCGCCCCCGGTTCCGGTACTGGATCAAGTGGGGGGCAGACTTTCCTTGTTTCATCAAGCTTGGATACGCGATGTCCCAGACCGTTGGTCTGTTGACATAGTATCCCAGGTTTACGAAATAGACTTCAAAACTTGTCCTCCCAGGGCAGATTTCTCCTCTCAAGATTATCTGCAGACCAGGTAAAAAGAGAGGCATTCTTAAACTGCGTTCAGGGCATTTTTTTTCCCTGGGACTAATTGTTCCATTTCCACTAAGGGAACAGTGCCTAGGATTCTATTCAAATCTGTTTGTGGTTCCCAAAAAAGAGGGAACTTTTCATCCCATTTTAGACCTGAAGTGTCTCAACAAATTTCTCAGGGTACCGTCCTTCAAAATAGAAACCATTTGTTCCATTCTACCTTTGGTCCAAGAGGGTCAGTTCATATTGACAATAGACCTGAAGGACCCGTATCTTCATGTTCTCCCATCTACAGGGATCATCACAGATTCCTGAAATTCGTTTTCCTGGACAAGAACTTTCAGTGTGTTTCTCTTCCATTTGGCCTTGCCACAGATACCAGAATTTTTTCAAAAGTTCTGGGGTCTCTTTTGGCAGTTGTCAGGTCTCAGGGAATGGCGGTGGTGCCTTATCTGGATGACATCTTGTTTCAGGCGCTATCTTTTCAACTAGCAGAATCTCATACGGAGATCTTGTTTTCTTTTCTTCGTTGCCATGGATGGAAAGTGAATCTGAAAAAGAGTTCCCTTGTTCCAGATACAAGGGTGGTTTTCTTATGGACCATCATAGATTCCATATCTATGAAGATTTTTCTGACAAAAGTCAGAAAAGCAAAGATTATTCCTTCTTGCCTCTTTCTTCAATCTACTCTCCGGCCGTGAGTAGCTCAATGCATGGAGGTAATTGGTCTGATGTTAGCCTCCATGGACATCGTTCCCTTTGCTTGATTCCATTTGAGAGCTCTTCAACTCTGCATGCTCAGACAATGGAACGGAAACCATTCAGATCTTTCCCACAGGATAGATCTGGACCAGTTGACAATCGACTCTCTTTCATGGTGGGTATCTCAGGATCATCTGTCTCAGGGACCCTCCTGGGTAATTATGACCACGGATGCCAGCCTGCTAGGTTGGGGAGCAGTTTGGGACTCGCTAAAGGCTCAGGGCCTATGGACTCTCCGATAAATATCTTGGAGTTGAGAGCGATCTTCAGTGCTCTAGTGGCTTGGCTCAGTTGTCTTTAGCCTGGTTTATCAGATTCCAGTCGGACAACATAACCTCAGTTGCCTACATCAACCACCAGGGAGGAACTCAGAGTTCCTTGGCCATGAAGGAGGTGACTCACATTCTGCAGTGGGCAGTGCTCACAATTCTCTTCTATTTGCCATCCATATTCCAGGAGTGGACAACTGGGAGGCGGATTTCCTGAGCACACAGACCTTCAATCCCGGGGAGTGGGCCCTCCATCCGGAGGTGTTCTCCAGGTTAACCCTCAAGTAGGGGTGTCGGAGTTGAATCTGATGGCGTCTTGTCAGAACGCCAAGCTTCCAAGGTACGGTTCAAGGTCAAGAGATCCTCAGGCTGTCCTGAAAGATGCTCTGGCGTTTCCTTGGGATTTAGGTCTAGCGTACCTGTTTCCTCCATTTTCTCTCCTTCCACTAGTCATTGCTCGTATCAAACAGGAGAGAGCGTCTGTAATTCTAATAGCTCCTGCATGGCTCGCAGGATGTGGTTTGCGGACCTAGTGAAGATGTCATCTCTTCCACCTTGAAGGTTACCTCTGAGGAAGGACCTTCTAACTCAGGGTCCTTACCTTCATCCGAATCTCGTTTCTCTGAAGCTGACTGCTTGGAGATTCTGCTTGGAGAACTGCTTAGTTCTGGCAAAGCGTGGGTTTTCTGAGTCTGTCATTGATACTTTGATTCAGGCTTGCAAGCCTGTTACTCGTAAGATTTAACATAAGGTATGGAGTTAATACCTTTTATTGGTGTGAATCAAAAGGCTACTCTTGGAGTAGGGTTAGGATTCCTAGAATTTTATCTTTTCTCCAGGATGGTCTGGAGAAAGGGTTGTCAGTCAGTTCTCTGAAAGGTCAGATTTCTGCATTATCCTTTTACATAAGCATCTGGCGGATGTTCAATCTTTTTTCAGTCTCTGGTTAGAATCAGGCCTGCGTTTAAATCTGTTGCTCCTCCTTGGAGCCTTAACCTAGTTCTTAGAGTTTTGCAGCAGGCTCCATTTGAGTCAATGCATTCCATAGATATTAAGCTGTTATCTTGGACGGTTTTGTTTCTTATTGCTATTTCTTCTGCTCGGAGAGTTTCCGAACTCTCGGCTTTGCAGTGCGATTTGCCTTACCTTATTTTTAATGCGGATATGGCGGTCCTTCGTACTAAATTGGGGTTTCTCCCTAAGGTGGTTTTGGATAGAAATATTAATCAGGAAATTGTTGTTCCTTCTCTTTGTCCTAATCCTGTTGCACAACTTGGATGTGGTGTGCGCTCTAAAATTCTAACTACAGGCTACTAAGGATTTTTGCCAGTCAACTGCCCTGTTTGTTTCTTTGGAAAGTGTAAGGGTCAGAAGGCTACTTCTACTTCTCTTTCTCTCTGGTTGAGAAGTATGATTTGTTTTGCTTATGAGACTGCTGGACAGCAGCATCCTGAGAGACTTACAGCTCATTCCACTAGGGCTGTATCCTCTTCTTGGGCTTTCAAAAATAAAGCTTCTGTGGATCAGATTTGCAAGGCTGCAACTTGGTCCTCTCTGCATACTTTTTCCAAATTCTACAAATTTGGCAGAAAGGTTCTTCAAGCGGTGGTGCCTTCTGTTTAGGTCCGCCTGTCTTATTCTCCCTCCCTGTTCATTCTGTGTCCTCTATCTTGGGTATTGGTTCCCACTAGTATTTGGAATGACGTATTGGACTCTCCATGTCTTAGGAAAGAAAACAAAATGTATGCTTACCTGATAAATTTCTTTCTTTCCGGACATGGAGAGTCCAAGACCCAACCCTTTAGATTACACAGTATTTTTTTTACTAAACCTCAGGCACCTCTACACCTTTGTTTTATCTTCTTTTTCCATTTCCCTTCGGCTGAAAGACTGGGGGTTATGGGTAAGGGAATTGACACTTAACAGCTTTGATGTGGTGCTCTTTGCTTCCTCCTGCTGGCTAGGAGTCAATATCCCACTAGTAATTGGAGTGACATGGACTATCCATGTCCGGAAAGAAAGAAATGTATCAGGTAAGCATACATGTTGTTTTTTCATGGTATGTTGGACGATTGTAGATTATCAAAGTTCCAAAATAAGTTAAGATAAATATTGGCAGATAATTATAAAAAAAATATTTATATGTATAAAATATATGTATTTGCTAGCTACCAACTGTAATAAAAAGAAAAAAGTAATAAAAAAAATGAGCCCTAGCTCTTGAGTGGAACTTGTAATTAAATTATCACTACATACAGTAGATTTGATTAGTTGATAATTCTGCAATATAAAGACAAATAGCAATAGCACTTACTTTGAATTTGAAATGAGTAGTAGAATATGTTTTGGTATATTTCAAAGGTAATCTGATTTTCCCTCCCCCTGTATCATCTGACAGGCATCAACCAATCACAAAATGTATACATGTATATACTGTGCACTTTTGCACATGCTCAGTAAAAGCTCAAAGTGGACATATAAAAAAATGTTCTCATTTTGACTTTTTAAATTGCATGCTTTATCTGAATAATGAAACTTTAATTTTGAATTCACTGTTCTTTTAAACTTACAAGAAGGGACCAGCAGCGAACTGATATGTATAAAATATTTTCTTGCTTAAAGGTTTTCTTGTTGCCAGGGTTGAATATCCAGAAAACGCCCGTTGATAAGGAGCAGCCAACTCATCTTTAATGTTCTTAATGAATTTAAATGATCAGTACCCTTTACAAAAAAAAAATGTATACTGTCCTTAAATTAATATACTGTCCTTACAACATATTGCATGGAACAGAATTTAGATGTAATTAGATGAGTATCAACTTTTTGGCTAACTGTTTTACTACAAGTGTTACAGAAGTTATCTTTGGTTTATTAGTTTAAACAATGTTTACAAATAAAAAAAACTTTCATACAGGTGGTGAGAGCCTACAATCCATTACTCATGGGAATTACTCTTCTCTACCACTAGAAGCAGGCAAAGATTGCCAAACCCCAATAATGCTATAAAACCCCTCCCACCTCAGACATACCTTAGTCTTTACTTTGCCTCCGTTAGAGGTGGTTGAAGAATGGAGATGTGCATGTGTTCTTCAGAGAAATGGGTTTTCAGTCTATGTGGAGGCCTGGTTCCCATCAGGCGCTCTCTGTGCCATTTAAACAGTCAGTTGTTCGGCGTGTGCTTGTCAGAGTGATGTGTTTAGGGTGTGGTTTATGATAAAATGGTTTTGCCTCATGGGAATTCCTTCATAGGATCTCTGTAATCGGTCGCAGGGACGTGTCTTCTGCCTCCCATTACAGATCTATATTATACTCCTATTCCATGACCTTTGCTGATATGTTTCAGTACTATTTTAACTGTCTGCTACTTGTTTGATAGTGGACGAGTGTCTATGGATATGTATATTTTTTTTATTATATAGACTATCATTTAGCTATATTATGGGCACTTTTTAAATGTTTAAAAATGTTTCTATATATGTAAATATATGGCCCTGGGACAGATCCTTCACTATTTCCCTTGCTTTGCGCACAGCGTTTTATTTAGTGTGCTTAGTTTTTAGTGCATCGGTCTGTTTTCAGGCACCAAGATTGTGCACGTCGGGTTTACGCTCATCGGGTTATCACACATCCATTAGGCTTCTAGGCATAACAGGTTAGTTTTGCACATAGTGTTTTGTCTGCCAGGTTAGCACACGTCCGTGCGTTTTTGTACTCATGTCCGGTTAGCGCACGTTTTTCTTGGTTATGCTCGCATTTTTGGCGCACTCTGTACCATTTAAACAGTAAGTTGTTTGGCGCGTGTTTGATAGTAATGGTTTCCTACTATGCTCAGTTTAGGTTAGCATGCATTGTCTTTAGCTGCTTTAGCAGGGGTATATGGTTTGCTTTCCTCAAAGAGCTTTTTTAAGGGTTTTATAGTGTTTATATAATTGATTTGCTATATGATACAATGTAGCAGCAGAATTCTGTACCTAAATTTACTCTAGAAACAGAGTCTCCTGAACACCTTTCTACCATTCGACAGTAGAACAGAAAAAGTTTGGGGGAGGCGCCCAAAGAGCAATCTGCTCTAATAAAGAATTAAAATCAATTCAATTAGAATCTCAGTCGCATATTCTTATGCCCATAAAATAAGAAGTCAGACAAACAATTCAGATATAATAATAATTCTTTTAAATGTTTAAGTTTTATTATTAGACAACTCTTTCATACAACTATATCAAATTCATTAATAAAAAATGGTCTTAAAATCAGTTCGTTAGACACCGGTGTCAAATCATACACACCAAACTGAGCCTTATAATAATCTCCTAAAATATATAACTCATATCAAACATTCATTCACATACACTGTACTATAAAACACTATTATTATACAATAAAACAATTATTATAAAACAATTTGCTAAGCAATTATAGATTCAAAATGTTCATGTTCCAAACGTTACAATGTTTCAGGAAATGATCTCGACCTTTAACATCTGTTTCAGTATGTATGTTTCAAATCCTCAGCGTTTTTTTCAATGTATTTAAAGTAATGATAAATGTTAGTTTTACCCGTATTTATAAGGCACACAGTATTATCCTAAAAAGCAGCAAGTTCTTAGTATTTATACAATTCATCAATGTGTTGTACTTTTTATCAAGCCAATTAGATTTCTCACAGTACCTTTTACTTTTCAGATGTACTGCACTATCCTCCGTCGGTATGTATGATGCCGCTCGTCAGCGGTTGTTGAATCCCGTAGTCAGTGAACCGGCATTTCCATTCACCAATCAGCTCCTTGGTTTTCCAGTGCGCACACTTTTTTGAAAAAGACTTCTTAACTCCTATCGCCCCAACAGCGTACCGGACCAAGTTGTATTGAAAAGATCCGATAGTTGAAGTTGCGGTTATGAGAGTATTTTCTGCTTCCAATTCATATGCAGTCAGTGCTTCGCCAACACATTGATGAATCAATATCTGAAAATGTACTACTATTCATTTGGAAGTACTTCCTTAATGACTGTTTTTAGTCCGTAGAATCCTTTCATATAAGCTTTTTTTTTCTACAAACTGGTTATATTATGAGGCCATATACTTCTATTGCTGATATATCTGCTGCTATCAGTTTTCTGATGACCCTGCAACAAATTCTTTTATTTTTGATGCTGTGTTTTGATATTATGATAATGTCAAAAGCATGTCTTTAGCTATTCTTACCAGGAGGGCTTTGTGACATTAATCCTGGAGTTCCTATATGGTGTCTAAATCTAGATTGCCTCTTTCTTTTCTAGGAAAGACGTTATTTGGGTCTGATTTAAATTCTATTTTTCTACTATGACTTGGGGGTAAAGGAACTTTTTTCCCTCAAAGCTGGAAGTCTAAAGGAAAATCCAAAGCTCCTAATCGTTTGAAAACTGACTCCTTTGTTCAAAGCAATTCCTCTGGTTCAGTCTGGAGGCCTAATGCTAACTGGAACAAGTCCACACAGGGTAAGAAATCTGTTCCGGCTCTAAATCTGCATGAAGGTGCCGTCCCCTGACCCAGTAGTCCTGGTAGGGGGCAGAGTTCACTTCTTTTGGGAGGCTTGGTTTCAGCCTGTTCCATATCCCTGAGTTCAGAATATTGTTTCTCAGGGATATTGAATTGAATTCAAAACAAGATTTCCAGGGGAAGGTTATTTTCTGTCTAATGTTTCAAGGAATCCTGTAAAAGCTTTTTCTCAATCTGTCTGAGATCTAGAAGATATAGGAGTGATTATTCCAGTTCCCTTGCAGGAACAGGGGATGGGATTTTATTGTAATCTCTTCATTGTTCCAAAGAAGGAAGGCACTTTCAGATCAGTTTTTGGATCTAAATACTCTGAACAAGTTTGTAAGGATTCCATTTTTCAGAATGGTCAGTTTATGTCAACTATAGATTTTAAGTATGTTTTCCTTCATGTTCCATTTATCTTAGAACATTACCAGTTTCTAAGTTTGCTTTTCTGGACAAGTTTTTTTAAGTTTTGTTGCTCTTCCATTTGGTCTATCTACAGCTCCAAGAATACTTACCAAGGTTCTGGGTGCCCTTTTTTCTGTAATCAGAGCCCAGGGTATTGCAGTGTTTCCTTACCTGGGCAATATCTTGGTACTAGCTCCATCTTTTCCTTTAGCAGAATTTCTCACCATTCAGCTATTGTTGTTTCTTCAAACACATGATTGTAGGATCAATTATTCTTTGATTCCTCAGACAAAGGTTACTTTCATAGGTGCCAAATAGACTCAGTGTCCATGAGTCTTTCTCTAACGGAGTAGGGAAGGATGAAATTGGTATCCGTTTGTCTGTACCTTCAGTCTTTTTCAATTAGTGGCTCTGTTTAAGGAAGTTCTAGGTCTCATAATTCAGATAAAACGAGGATTGAGTCCTTGTGAAGGTGCGCACATATGAGAAGCAGAGCACATAAAACAGAACCAGTCTCGGGGGAGGCAAGGTAATACCCCACCACAGGCCACCCGATCTGACGGCAGCACTCCCGAAGGTAGGATAATGGCAGATATCTGTAGGAGCAGAGAACAGAAAGACGTCTGTGTTTGTCCGCCGTAGCGGATTGGACCACTGGAGCACTAGAGCCTTCCTCCTATTGGACCGTCTGGCGGGCGACTAAGGTTCCGTCCTGTCTAGTTTGGCATACGTCTATGCCATCTCACTTGTGAGTATTTTTCCAATTGTGTGTGCTGTCTGCTCCTACCTGCTTTTTAGCGACACCACGATACTGTCCCATAAGGCGCCTCTTTCTGTTCTCTGCTCCTACAGATATCTGCAGGTCTCATAATTGCAGCCTTAGATGCAATTCTATTTGCACAACTTCACATGAGGCCTCTTCAGTGTTGTATGCTGCGTCAATGGTGCAGATATTATACTCAGCTATTTCAGAAGTTATTCTTAGATTCCAGTACAAATCAGTCTATGACTTGGTGGCTAAATCATCAGTTTATTATTCAGGGGGCTTCTTTTGCTCATTATGCCTGATCTGTGATTACCACAGATGCAAGTCTTTCCGGTTGCAGAGCTGACAGCACAGGGGATTTGGGATACTCGGGAGTTGAGGTTACCTATCAATATTCTAGAACTCTATGCAGTTTTTCAGGGTCCTTTTAAAAAAGGGAGTCTTACCTCTGTTTCCAGACAGACAATGTCTCAATCAGAAGCTTACATCAACCATTAGGGGGGAACTCACAGTTCCTTGGCTATGATGGAGATATCTTGAATTCTCTCTTGGGCAGAAGACAATTCTTGCCTAATCTCTGTGATTCACATATCAGGAGTGAACTATTGGGAGGCAGATTTTCTTAATTGTCAGTTTCTTCATACAGGAGAGTGGTCTCTTCATCAGGATGTTTTCAATTTTATCTTTAGGGTCTACCAAAGATAGATCTGATGGCCTCTCGTTTGAACAACAAACTTTCCAGGTACTTTGCGAGATCAAAGGATCCTCAGGCAGAGGTAGTGGATGCTCTAGTAGTTCCTTGGTCATTACAGCCTGCTTATCTTTTTCCTCATCTGGTTATTTTCTCCAGAGTAGAAGTAATTTTTAATCCTGATTGCCTTAGCGTGGGTCACAGGAATTGGTATGCGGATCTGGTTCAAATGTCTAGTTGCCCTCCTTGGCCTCTTACTCTGCGGTCAGACCTTCTGTCTCAAGGTCCTTTCTTCCATCTGGATCTAAAATCTCTGAACTTGATGGCATGGAAATTGAATCCTTAGTTCTGATATATAGGTTTCTCAGATTCTGTGATTCAGGCTTGTAAGCTTGTTTCTAGGAAGATGTATCAGAAGGTTTGAAAAACTGTAATTTCCTGGTGTGTAAATCATGTTTTTTCCTGGCATTCTTTTAGAATTCCTAGGACTCTTCTATTTTCACAGGATGGTTTAGATAAGGACTTCGAAATGGCAGTTTTCCGCTTTTTCAGAAAGATTGCTAGTTCTTTGTTTTGTTAGGCTCTGGTCCGAATTAAAAATGTTATCAAGCCTGTATTCTCCTCCTTGGAATCTCAACCTAGTGTTAAGGGTTTCGCAGGCTCCTGCTTTTGAGCCTATGCATAAATTAGACATTTAACTTCTTTCATGAAAGTATTTTTTCTTTTGACCATATCTTCTGCGGAAAGAGTTTCTGAATGGTCTACTCTTTCTTGTGAGTGTTCTTATCTGATTTTTCAACTGGATAGGGCTGTTTTACAGGCATCATTTATTTTTTTTGCCTTTGGTATGGTTTTTTCTTCAGAAAACTTTGGTAGAAAGATTGTTGTGCCCTCTTTGTGTCTTAATCATAATAATGCTACTGTAAGATCTTTGCATTCTCTAGTTGTTGTTAGGGCATTGAAATATTATGTTGATGTTTCTAAGGTTTTCAGACAAACCACTGGTTTGTTTTTTATTTTCTCTGAGCCTAGGAAAGGTCTTAAGGCCTCTGCTATTTTTATAGCCTCTTGGTTGAAACTTTTATTTGACAGAGATTATTTGGAGGAAAGTCAGCCTCTGCCACAGTGGATTACAGCTCATTCTACTTGGTCAGTTGCCACGTCTTGGGTTTTTAAGAATGAGGCTTCGGTTGATCAAATTTGCAAGGCAGCTACTTGGTCTTCCTTGCATACTTTCCCAAAAATCTACCGTTTTGATATTTTTGCTTCCTCTGAAGCAGCCATTGGTAAAAATGTTCTTCAGGCAGTTGTCTCAGTTTTAAGTTTATGCCTGTTTTTTAGGTTTATTTTAAGAATGAAATGTCTTTGGAGATTTGGATTTCTTTTCTCGGTAAAAAAAAAACAACCTTTTTTTTAATCCCTCCCTTTGTTATTACTCGTAAACAGCTTGGGTATTAATTCCCATGAGTAATGCATCATGGACTCTCACCACCTGTATGAAAGAAAACATAATTTATGCTTACCTGATGATAAATTAATTTCTTTCATGGTGGTGAGAGTCCACAAGCCCCTCACCCTTTGTTTTTTGGGATTATATATTTTTCCCTGCTCTTTTTATAGCTCTTATTCCTTTTTCCTGCCTCACTTACTTGGCTATACATTATACTAAGATATGTGTAAGGTGGAAGCAATTTTATTGAGTTCTTGGGGTTTGGGAATCTTTGCCTCCTCTTAGTGGTAGAGAAGAGTAGTAATTCCCATGAGTAATGGATCGTAATGAATTTATCAGGTAAGCATACATTTTTCCTTTTAATTGTTCAAATTGGACCTTGTCTAACATTTGCTGTCACTCAGCATGGAGAAATAAAGGCATATTGTATTGCAAAAATGGCATGCGCTAATTTGTTAAATCATGTAATTTTACATGACTGAACCCACTTCTTGCGGCTCTTGGACAGGACTTTACCTATGCGTTTTAACCCCTTTGTAAGGGTTAAATATATCTTTAGCTCAGGTCAGTAATGCTATAATTACCGACTGTAATAAATTAAAGACGGCCATTTTGCATTACAATATCCATTTAAGTAAAAATAAATCACACTGCATAGATTTGTATAAAGTGCAAGATCGTTTTGTAAGAATAATCCTTCTGTTTTGCAATATGCAGCAAATGTCATGTAATGATTTTTTTAATCTTCTTTCTCAAAAGAGAACGTCGAGAGAAACAACTACATGAAGCCTATAAAAATGCCAAGTCAAAAGCGGAAGCAGAGAAAATATTACAGAAATATATAGAAAGGTTTACAATAAGTGAAGCTGTTCTTGAACGGTTAGTGATGCCAAAAATCCTGGAAAGGAGTCATTCGGTTGAGCCAAGCCTATTATCCTCTTCAGAGGATCCAAACCCATTGAAGTATCTGAGGCAACAATCATTGCCATCCTCAAAGTACACAGCAACTGTAGAAGCAACCATAGCCTCCAATATGGACACATTTGTGAAAGCAACACCAGATCGAACATCACCAAACAAAGGTTTATCAAAGGCCGTGCCTATGCTGACACCCAAGCCTTACTCTCAGCCGAAGAACACACAGCAGATTCTCAAGACTTTTAAAGTAAGCTTAGTATAATCACTGAAAAGAGATCAAAGCAACATTATTTGAAAGATGTTAATACTACTTGATTACAGTTGTCATTTAAAGCTGTAGTTTTCATTTCACTTTTAAAGATTTCCAGGTGTTTTTGTTTTGTTTTTGTTTTTAACACTAGATCATGCATTTCATGGGCTGTTACTAAGGATGATAACATAAGAAGGAAAGTGCAAACTCATTAAGATGCATCACTTTTAGCATATATAGACCTATTTCTTGAGGTTAGCAGAAAAATACTAACGTTGAGAAAATATTTATAACATGATGTGTGTGTTGATTAAAATATTTGTGTAATCCTATAGTATACTGCTTTGTTCCTTCTTGGAGTAGGGAGAAAGCATCCCAACAGTCTTCCGAGGTCATAATCTGTGTTGGTTTTAGTTATGTTCCTTTCTACAATTTACTATGCAAGGGTCCAACCAACCATGATCACCTAGATAAAGGTAGCCTTTTGCTGTTTTTGTCTTACAAGCCTTTCTGATCTGTGAACATATTTCCTAATGCAGCGATTTTCAACCAGTGTGCCGTGAGAGATCCTCAGGTGTACCACGGCAGACTGACAGGCTCATCATCATTTTAGTTTAAATTGTTTTTTTAATTGTTATTAGGCCCTGGGCTATCATATGACAGCACACAGTCAGTCAGTGCACGACGCAGTCACAACAGACATAGGTTTTTCGGCGAACGTGACTGCAGGTGCTGCTGTGTGCTACTACAGAGTGAGGCTGTGAATTCAGGTGTGGCCCGCATTGTCTCAAGGACAGGATGAGACAGTACCAGGCCGCTCAGAGACACTAGTCAGTCTCTCTCTCTAAGTCAGAAGTCCCGGTATAGTAAGTGAGTCTGTCAACTCAACCACACTTAGTTCTTGTGCTCAGGTCAGCCTCACATCATAGAACCCTGACTCATCTAGAGTGGACACTCTGCTCAGACTGCTGGCCACTGCACCCACCACAGGTAAGATATCATCTGATAACTAGTATTATCTGATATAACTCATTGGGCACTCAGAGTCACTGTTGTGTATTTATAACAGGCTCTCACTACTATAATTTTCTTTAAAAAGTTAGTCCTTGTAATCTGTACCCCTCCGCTACTTTTGTGTTCCCCAATATCCACCCCCATGCTTGTCACCTGTCTCTGATCTCTA
The DNA here is from genome assembly GCF_027579735.1 of Bombina bombina. Taxonomy (NCBI): domain Eukaryota; kingdom Metazoa; phylum Chordata; class Amphibia; order Anura; family Bombinatoridae; genus Bombina; species Bombina bombina. The sequence goes on along the minus strand of NC_069500.1, from coordinate 1,241,273,926 downwards.
TCCCCCTGCTCTTGTTCATCATAATATTAGTGGAATGTAGTGCTTAATGCCTAACATTTAAAAATACTTGCTTTCTATGCAGATTTTTTTATTGTCCTATCTTTTATAATTAGATTAAATTTGATAGTACAATAAAAAAAAATCTACATGGAAAGCAAGTATGTTTAAATGTTAGGCATTAAGCATACTGTCATCTGTCACCTGTCAAAATACATAAATCTTCAGAGTTGCCTTTTTTGTTTCCCACATAATAGTTTTTCAATGTCTTACTGATGCATATTTATTATTTATGAGTTAAGCAGGTGCAATGAAAAATATGATAAGGTACAGTTATCAGACAAAAAGATATTTCATGGCGTGCACACATTTGAAAATGTATTTTATTAAATGGACATGGGACCATTTTTTTTTATTTCATGATTTAGAGAGCTCCAGTTCCCATCCTCCATCCGCAGATTGCTTCTCCTGTTCCCCACTCCATATCTCATCTCCAGTCTCCAACCTTCATCCCTCTGTCATTTACAATCTACAGTTCTTGGCTTCCAACTTCCTGCTGTAATCGCCACTCCCCACAACCTCTTTACCTCTTGATCTAATATCCTGTCCCCATTCTCCAGTCCACACTTCTTCAAAATATATATAATCCCACAAAAACTAATATCAAAGCCTGTGGCCCCACAGGACACAAGTGATCATATTGACTACTACAGAGTAGTCAATCTGATCATCTGTGTCCTGTGGGGCCAAAGGCCTTAGATACTAGTTTTTGTCGGATTATATATATTTTGAAGAAGTGTTAACTGAATTTGGCCCTGCGTTCCAATTGCATAAACACCTATTCACTGTATGCATGACAGTGTGTATATGTTTGTGTCTGTGTGTGTGTATGTTTGTGTGTGTGTGTATATATATATATATATATATATAACCCAATGCACAAACACCTACTCACTGTATATATAGGTATGCATGACAGTGTGTATATGTGTGTGTGTGTATGCATGCATGTGTGTATGTATGTATGCTTGTGTGTGTTTATATATATGTGTGTGTGTATATGTATGTGTGTGTGTGTGTGTGTGTGTATGTATATATATATATATATATATATATATATATATATATACAGTGCTCTACATATAACACTTTTTCCCAGTGCGTGCGGGGGACTTTTCCCAGTGCGGGGGTGTCCCTCTTTCAAATTTCGAAATATTGGGAGGTATGTGACAGGCTCATCAGGCAGACAGGCATTCATCATTTACATTCATGACATTTACATTCATTATGATTGTTTGTGAATGAATGTCAATATGTCATGTATAGTTTGTAGGAGGCATAGCATGACAGCACAGAGTACAGTATGTGTGTGTGTGTGTATCTATGCATATATATGACACACACACAAACACACACACACATATATATATATATATATATATATATATATATATATATATATATATATATATATATATATATAAATATCTATGTGTGTGTCTCGATAAAATATAGGGCTGCTTTTTATTCCCCTGCCTTCTTGCTTAAGTGCACTCCTGAAGTGGAACAGAAGCTGGTAGCTGCTGCTACCCTACATACTCATCCGGACATGCAGGGACTCTCTCAACTCCCACACGGTTCTCCTACAACAGCGATGGATAATTACTTGAAAAGGAAAAATGCAGACTCTGAGCTAGGCCCTGGAAATAATTCAAAAGAAGAGCCTGGTATGAGTGGTGAACAAAAAAAAAGCAAAAACTGTGAGCTCAAGGCAATACAATAAAAGTTATCTTTCGTTTGGATTTACTTTCACCAGGGATCCAACTGTACCAACACCATTATGCTTGGTGTGTGAGGAAAAGCTATCCAACCATGCCATGGTCCCAAGTAAGCTTAAACGCCATTTCCAAACAAAACACCCGTCACTTCAAAACAAGAACACAGACTATTTTGTTCGCCTGCGTAAACACAATGAGAAGCACGCAATTTTAATGAAAAAAAATACAAAGGTGTCTGAGAGAGCTCTCAAAGCTGGCTACTTAGTAGCTGAACTCTTAGCCAAATCAAAAAAGCCACACACTATAGCAGACATTAATATTACCTGTCTGCAAAGCCATTGTGGCCAAGATGCTTAGCCCTGACGCGGTTAAAGAAGTATCCAAAGTCCCACTCTCAGATAACACAATTGCTCGACTTATTGATGACATGTCTGCTGAAATTGAAAATGTTGTTTTGGAAAAGATACGCATCAGTGGGAAATTTGCACTGCAACTTGATGAGTCTACGGACATTAGTGGACATGCTCAACTCTTGGCCAGTGTGCGCTTTTTGGATGGAGACCCCATCAGAGATAACTTCCTATTTTGCAAGGCATTACCAGAAAAAACAGGAGAGGAAATTTTTCGGGTCACATCAGATTATCTTGAACAAGGTGGACTTAAGGGAGAAAACTGCAGGAGTATCTGCACTGATGGAGCTGCAGCTATGGTTGGGCGCACAAAAGGCTTCGTTAGCAGAGTGAAAGAGAAACACCCAGATGTTGTTACACACTGTTTTTTGCACCGCAAGGCGCTTGTTGCCAAGACTTTACCAGCAGACCTAGCTTCTGTGTTGGATGATGTTGTGCACATGGTAAACTTCGTAAAGTCAAGGCCTCTGAAAAGCCGCATATTTGCATCATTGTGTGAAGAAATGGGTGCAGAGCATAAAGCCTTATTGCTCCATACGGAGGTCCGACAGTTGTCGCGCGGCAAAGTGCTGGCCCGTGTTTATGAGCTACGGGAGGAACTAAAAGTGTTTTTGACTAATGAGAGATGCGATGACGCAAAGCAGCTTGCAAGTGATGAGTGGTGTGCAAGGCTGGCATACTTGGCAGATATGTTTCAGCATCTGAATGAACTGAACACACAAATGCAAGGCCGAAATCAAAACCTGCTCACAAGCACAGATAAAATTAACGGATTCCGTTCAAAGCTGAACCTCTGACGACAACATCTGGAAAGTGACAACATTGACATGTTCCCACTCACCCAGAAATGGCAAGGAGATGTCAACACTTCTGTGCTGTTTGAGATAATCAGTAAACATTTGAAAACCCATGAGGAGAAGTTGTCATTTTATTTCCCCTCAACCTCCACTGAATGCCTTGACTGGGTTAGAGACCCATATAGCTCAGGAGCAGTTTTTGGAAAGGACATGACTTTGCAGGAACAGGAGGAACTAACTGTATTGAGACAAGACCATGGTTTAAAGCTAAGCTTTGCTGATCTACCTTTGGACAGTTTTTGGTTGACTGCTGCCAAGGAGTTCCCCATTCTGGCAAACAAAGCTTTTTCAACATTTCTCCCATTTTCCACAAGATATCTATGTGAACTGAGCTTTTCAAGCATGACTGCTATAAAAACTAAAAACAGAGAGAGACTGAGGGCTGTTGAGGAAGAGCATAGTGTGTGCCTTTCTTCAGTTCCTGTCAGGATATCAGCTTCGTGTTTATCTAAACAGGCCCAGGTTTCACACTGAGTTAGTAACTATAAACACATTGAGAGACTAAACTGTTCCTTTTGTTTATTGTTCATGTTTCCTTACTACTGTTGTTGTTCACTTTGGTGTACCACTGTACTGTATTTTTGTAATAACTAACTTTTTCTTCATTGTTCATTTTTGTTTTTGCACTTGTTGCTGTTTTGTTGTTAATGCAGGTTGTTGTTCTCAGTTATATTTTGATTATTATTATTGTGCCTCTAGCTTTGACAATACAGTTATAGTGACTGTCATGCTAATAGAGCTTAATTTAATTGAATTGACTAAAATTGACTAAATTGTTCATATACTGTATTGATTAGGCTACAATGTGTGATTTTGTAAAATTTTTGGATGGTGGTGTGCCGCAGGATTTTTTAATGCAAAAAAAGGTTGAAAATCACTGCCCTAATGTAATACCATAAAAACCTTTGGACCATGATAATGCTATGGGGGGTCCTAATTATCAGACTTAACTGATTTAGCAGAACCTTGTAGCAGGTAGTAAAGGAGGTTGGTTGTGGGAGAATTTAAGATGTTCGTCATTTGTTCTAATGAATGATCTAGTTCTGCTATAGCTGCCAACAGTTTAGGTTGAAATTGTTTCAGTGGTTTCAAAGTACAGGCCCCAGGGCCAAATCCGGCCCTCAAGATAGTTTCATATGGCCCTCACTTGTTAAATAGGTAAACCATTACTTTAAGCTGTCATTTTTTTTTGTAACTAGTTGATATTCTATATAGGCACTCACAAGACAAATATAAAGACAAAGCATCAAGTGTAGACTCCTACCACACACTGCGTTGGGTAAATGTCACTTTTTACGTTGCTATACAGTTCCAAGATGATCACTTTACTTGGTACTCACAAGATAAACATACAACTGTGTATGTCTATTGTGGGCTACAACTCCCACTTTTCACTACTACTTGGATACATGTCACTTCCATTTTCTAGTATATCCAGTTTCGGAGCACTTACTCAGTTGATGCGGCCCCATGGGAGAAGAACACTTGGCCAGTGCCCCCCCCAGATACTTTGAGTTAGATACCCCTGGTTTAAATCATCTGTGTGTGGTACTTTACAAATCTCAAAGCAATGTTGAACTGAATGAGAGGGAAGCGGAAGGAAGAGCGGAGTCTGTCTGCCACACCAGGCAAAAGTGATACCATACAACTCTGTCCACCCTCACAAAGTGTAGAAGTGATGCTGTGAGCAAGGCACCTTTCTGCAGACATATCAGAGTATAAGGGCACTAGGTTCACTAAATAGCTCGCTGCACCTAGACCAGAAGTGGGCAACTATCGACCTTCCAGATGTTATGGACTACATCTCCCATGATGCTTTGCCAGCATTATGGCTGAAAGAGCATTATGGGAGATGTAGTCCATAACATCTGGAGGGCTGATAATTGCCCACCCCTGTTCTAGACAGTTGCCAATAAAAAGTGTAATGCAGGGTTCTCCAGAGACTGTATGTATGCCCAGAATGTTGTGGAGTGCTGACCTGGAGCAGTGAACTAAACTGCTAAAATAAAGAGAAAAATCAAAAATGGTCTTACTCATAGAATGAAAATAAGCTAAACAAAAAACTATTATTCCACCATTTTAAAATTCACATGGACAGGCCAATATAGTCTGGTCTGGCATGATCATTTAATCATAGAATAATCTCTTGCATGGTCATATCCTAATTTATAGTGACTTATTATTACAACAGTTAAACCTATTTTGTAAGTATACAAATTAAAAACTATAAAATAAAACCCGCAAAAGCATTTTTGCATATGAAACTTGCCACTATTAGTACAAATACAGTGCGATAAAAAACATAAGCCTTAGACATAAGATTATCTATTTAATGTTAATAATGTAATACTTCAGTATTTCAGATGAGACATAGTTAGTAATAGGTAAATACATATTTTCTGATAAAATTAACTTGCCAATATCAATCAAGTTAATTAGATCCCATTATAAGTTCAGTTCCAGTGGTGAACATATTACTTGATTCCACAGCCAGTATAATATGTGCAAGTGTGCCTGGTATTGCCTGTTTATATATGTGCCTTTCTGTTAAAGTTAGTTCACTTGACGGTTTGTAAAGGACATAAAGTGAAGATTATTTAATGTTGTTAGAGAACGGTGTCATAACTTCTCGATACCACAGTTTTTGCACTTTTTTAAAGAGGAAAGGGACAAATGAGCTGTGGGATAATGTTTTCTCTTTTGCTCCCTTCCTACAATATAGCTAATCTACTTCTAATGTTAAAGTGTGTGAAGCTCTATTTAAATGTAATATATTTAAATCACTACACTAAGTGTAAATCAGATCTTCTCCTTACAGCAAAATTAGATCATCATCCCTCCAATAGTCATTGTGCTTGTTGTTCAATAATATTTTTATTTAAGTGTTTTACAAATCTGTTGCTCTTGGTTCCATAGGTAGATGGTAAAATAAGCATGAACGGAGAAGCCTGTAATGGGATTGAAGAACAGAAGGAAAGTATGAGATTCTCTCAGCCGTTATCTAGGTCACAGCGGTTTGAAGGGGTTGCCAGAGTTGATGCAGCAATTGAGGAGATGAAGTTTAACTCTGCAACTTGTGTAGACCTTAACTCATCTAGACCAAGCTTGCAGAATTCATTTAGTGATTTAAAAGTAAGTATTATGTAGTTAATATTCTCATGGAGCTGTACCACACAAAGTATTCTTTATCAACAAACCCCCCTTTGTCAAAAATACCCTTTATCAGAATCTAAATGTGCTTAGGAAATACAATCTTCCTGACTTACTTTTTTGTAATTGCACTAGTTTGGATTGCTATTATTTATTTCCACAGAAGTATTAGCTTAATATTTACTCCATGTTTAAGGGAACATGAAACGCTAAATTAATTTCATACACCTCCCTCGAATTATGTGGGCGACCATTTTGCACCTACGTTACACTGCAGGTATCTGAAGGAGAGTTGCTGCACATGTGCAAACACATTAGCACTAGAATGCAGTGAAAGCTAGATTTCAACATGGCGGCACCCATGACTAGAGGGAGATAGGGAATAACCTCAACACTATACTTATAAAATTATTAGTGTTTAATGTCCCTTTAAGGCTCTAGTTGGTTTTCACTGCAGAGCTTTTTCTGGTGGAGCTGCTTGATTGTCCCTTTGTTTCTAGATCTATATATTATTATCATTACTATTATTATTATATTTTATAAAGCGCCAACAAATTGTGCAGTGCTTTCCATGGCTACAGTTGATACACTGACACTACAATACTTGTAAGAGACAAGAAAAATGTATTTGTCAAATAAATACAGGGGGAATTGTGGGTCCTGTTTCCGTGGGAAGTTACAATCTAGAAGGGTAGGAGGGTGAGAAACAGGAGGTGAGGACTGCAAGGGTGAGAATGATGTTAATACAGAGTTAGATGAGGGCAAATTTTAAGTACATGGAATTCAGTTTTTAATGAGTTGGGTAGAAGGCTTCCTTGAATGAAAGTGTCTTTTGGGAGTGTTAAAAAGAAGACAGATTATGGAAAGGTCTGACAGTATGATGAAGTACCCTCCAGTGGGCTGATGCTGCACGAGAGAAGTCCTGCAGCCTAGCATAGGGAAGAGGTGATGATAGAAAATGCAAGGGATCAGGTCATTGTTGGATCTTAGGGGGTGGGCTGGAGTATTTGTATACATTAGCGTGGACAGGTAGTGGGTAGCGGCATTGGTAAGGGCTTTGTAGGTCTATGGAAAGGAAGTTGCAGATGTCAGCCCTAAGCTAAATTTACTTTAACTTGACACCAGGCAGTTATGAAATGTCGGCTTCCATCATTCCTATTGTCACTTTTTTTTTCTTCTATTTTTCTTTTTTAGAGTTTTTCTAAAGAAGCTAATCACACAGCCCAAAGGGAAGAAATAAATTGCACTGGAAAAACAGAAAGATTTCACTCAGAGCAGGAATTAAAAAAAGGTCTGTTGATTGTAGTAGAGCAACACATTTAATAATACCAACTAAGGCCTAGATTACAAGTGGAGCGCAAAAATATTAGCACTTTTGAGCGCTAACAGCACCCAAGTTTTATATTAATAGCGCTCCTGAAAGTAAAAAGTTGCATGTGAGCAAAAGACTCAGACGCGCAACACCTAGAGGTCGGCTAGCATGTCCACACTAACTCTCCCCATAGACTTCTATGAGGCGTGCTACAAAAGCCTCTTCTGGCTTTCGCTTGAATGGTAACCAGAAGGTGTTAGAAATACTTGATATATATAATAAATGTTGTTTCAAGTATTTCTATTAATAAAACAAAAAAAAAATACAATTTGTTTACAAGGGATGTTTTATATGTCAAAAGGTGTTTGACTGGGAAGGGCTGAAGGTGTATATAAATGTGTATATGTATATATGCATGAACACATACAAATATATAGACCTTTCAGCCCTTCCCAGTCAAACACCTTGACATATAAAGTACCGTTTTTAAACACTTTTTATACATTTAACCAAGACACAAGCAATTTTGGGATTTTTGCTTACTTTTGGTTTAATCATAATTGTCCAGTCTCTAGTTAAGTGCACCCGTACATATACACTGTTTATTTTTTTTTTTTTACAGATAAACAGGCCTTTCTAGTGATACCCTATATGGGTATATAAGTAACATCAAAAATGTGTTGTCAAGGATTGATAATTATTGATGAAACAGGCAGAAAAATTATAGGTGATAAGTAGGGATGGGCAAATGTGTTTATATTCGAATTCGAATGTTAGAACGAATGTTGTTGCAGATATTCGATTTACATAATAGAATGTTGATAAGAACGAATTTTCTTAAATTCTGTTATTTACAGTTTTCGAATGTCACATTCGAATGTCATTTTCGAATTCGAATGTTACATTTATAAAACACAATTGTAGACTAGAAACACTATTTTGAATTTGAATGTCACATTCGAATCGAATATCACATTCGAATTTGAATATTACATTTATAAAACACAGTATTAGACTAGAAATACTATTTCGAAATTTGAATGTCACATTCGAATCGAATATCACATTCAAATTTGAATATTACATTTAAAACACAGTATTAGACTAGAAATAATATTTAAAATTTGAATGTGACATGATTCGAATGTAACATTCGAATTCGAATATTATATTTATTAAAAACAGTTGTAGACTAGAAATACTATTTCGAATTTAAATGTCACATTCAAATTTGAATATTACATTTCGAAATTGAATGAATAGATAGCTAAACATTCTATTATTCGAACGAATATTTTTGAATTTTATTGAAAAATTCGAAAACGAAAATAGAATGTTAAAATTTTATATAAACATTCGAAATTCAAAAACGAACGAATGTATCAAAATTCGTTTTAAATTTCTAATTTTTAGAAACATTCGCCCATCCCTAGTGAAAAGTTAAAATAATTAACTTTTATTAAAAACATTGTTAAAACATCATGTTATGACAGGGCTAGACATCAACCCTCCAGCATCTTATATACAAAAATATAATAATTGAGAGTAAACACTGTTTATGCTTATAAAAAAAAAACACAATGGCTTATCATTTTTGACATGTGATCACTGTATCTAGCTGTCACAATGATCACATGACCATAGGCCACTTTTTGTGCCTCGCTCCTGAGGCATCAAGTGATTGGCGACTGAGCCGAATACCAGCATGCACTGGTTGTCACAGTGATTGTATACACAGTAACTGTCATTTCTCTTGTAAGGTGTATCCAGTCCACGGATTCATCCATTACTTGTGGGATATTCTCCTACCCAACAGGAAGCTGCAAGAGGATCACCCACAGCAGAGCTGTCTATATAGCTCCTCCCCTAACTGCCACCTCCCAGTCATTCTCTTGCAGCTCTCGACAAGGGAAGCAGCTAGAGAGATGTGGTGCATTAATGTAGTTTATCTTCTATCAAAAGTTTGTTATTTTCAAATGATACCGGAGTTGTACTATTTTAGCCTCAGGCAGAAAGTTGAAGAAGAGTCTGCCTGTGGTTTTTGATGATCTTAGCAGCTTGTAACTAAGATCCACTGCTGTTCTCACACATAACTGAAGAGATGGGTAACTTCAGCTGGGGGAATAGCGTGCAGGGTCTCCTGCTCTGAGGTATGTGCAGTTTTAAATTTTTCTAGAGAAATGATAAGCTAGAAAATGCTGACAATACCGTATTTATTTAAGGTAAGCCTGATTACAGTGATTTAATAACGACTGGTATCATGCTTGCTGTAAAGGGTAATATTTTTCTTATTTACTCACATTACTGATTAGATATAACGTTTGCTTGAGGTGTATAAACGTTTATTTCATATTGGTGATAAAACTTTATTCTGGGGCCCAGTTTTTCCACATGGCTGACTAGATTTTGCCTAGGGATAGTTTTTTAAGGCCCTCTCACTGTGAGTACAGGTTGGGAGGGGCCTATTTTCCATTAGTTTTTGCAGCTTGAGACATCCAGCTTCCCTGAAGGAGTCCCCTGAAGATATAGGACCTCTCTAAGGGGTTTTTGTGCCTTCCAAAGTCGTTGTATGGGCAGGTAGGGCCACAGTAGAGCTGTGGCAGTTTGTTGTGACTGTTTAAAAACGTTTATATCGTTTTTTTGATCCGGTTTTGAAACTAAGGGGTTAATCATCCATTTGCAAGTGGGTGCAATGCTCTTTCAGCCTATTATACACACTGTAAAAATTTTGTAAGATTTACTGCTTTTTTCACTGTTTTAGCAGTTTCTGTGATTGTTTTTTTCTCTTAAAGGCACAGTACCGTTTTTATTTTTTGCTTGTTCACAGTTATTAAAGTGTTTTCCAAGCTTGCTGTTCTCATTACTAGTCTGTTTAAGCATGTCTGATATAGAGGAAACTCATTGTTCTTTATGTTTAGAAGCCATTGTGGAACCCCCTCTTAGAATGTGTACCAAATGTACTGATTTTACTATAAATTACAAAGACCATATTCTGGCTTTAAAAAATTTATCACCAGAAGAAATTGACAAGGAGGAAGTTATGCCGTCTAACTCTCCCCACGTGTCAGATCCTATAAATCCCGCTCAGGGGACGCCAAGTACATCTAGCCCATTGCGTATACCTTGCAAGACATGGCGGCAGTTATGAATCATACCCTTACAGAGGTATTATCTAAACTGCCAGGATTGCAAGGAAAGCGAGACAGCTCTGGGACTAGAATAAATGCAGAGCTCTCTGACGCTTTAGTAGCTATCTCTGATACACCCTCACAATATAATGAAGCTGAAGCAGGGGAGCTTCAATCTGTGGGTGATTTTTCTGATTCAGGGAAGATACTTCAATCTAAATCTGATATGTCTACATTTAAATTTAAGCTTGAACACCTCCGCGTATTGCTCAGGGAGGTTTTAGCAACTTTGGACGACTGTGACACTATTGTAGTCTCCGAGAAATTATGTAGATTGGATAAATACTATGCAGTACCTACTTTCACTGATGTTTCTCCAACATAGGTGTGTCCGGTCCACGGCATCATCCTTACTTGTGGGATATTCTCTTCCCCAACAGGAAATGGCAAAGAGCCCAGCAAAGCTGGTCACATGATCCCTCCTAGGCTCCGCCTACCCCAGTCATTCTCTTTGCCGTTGCACAGGCAACATCTCCACGGAGATGGTTAAGAGTTTTTTGGTGTTTAAATGTAGTTTTTATTCTTCAATCAAGAGTTTGTTATTTTAAAATAGTGCTGGTATGTACTATTTACTCTGAAACAGAAAAGAGATGAAGATTTCTGTTTGTAAGAGGAAAATGATTTTAGCAACCGTTACTAAAATCGATGGCTGTTTCCACACAGGACTGTTGAGATGAATTAACTTCAGTTGGGGGAAACAGTGGGCAGACTTTGCTGCTTGAGGTATGACACATTTCTAACAAGACTTGGTAATGCTGGAAGCTGTCATTTTCCCTATGGGAACCGGTAAGCCATTTTCTTAGTTTAGTATAAGAATAAAGGGCTTCACAAGGGCTTTAAAGACTGGTAGACATTTTTCTGGGCTAAAACGATTACTTTATAAGTATATTTAGTGGATTATAACTATAAATAGTTCTTTTAATCTTGGGGACGTATTAAAAAAATGGCAGGCACTGTATTGGACACCTTTTTCACTGGGGGCCTTTTCTAGTCATAGGCAGAGCCTCATTTTCGCGCCACTAATGCGCAGTTGTTTTTGGAAAGCAAGGCATGCAGATGCATGTGTGAGGAGCTAAGAACCACTGAAAAAGCTTATTTAAGGCGTCATTTGGTATCGTATTCCCATCTGGGCTTGGTTGGGTCTCAGCAAAGCAGATACCAGGGACTGTATAGGGGTTAAATGTAAAAACGGCTCCGGTTCCGTTATTTTAAGAGTTAAAGCTTTCAAATTTGGTGTGCAATACTTTTAAGGCTTTAAGACACTGTGGTGAAATTTTGGTGAATTTTGAACAATTCCTTCATACTTTTTCACATATTCAGTAATAAAGTGTGTTCAGTTTAAAATTTAAAGTGACAGTAACGGTTTTATTTTAAAACGTTTTTTGTGCTTTGTTATCAAGTTTATGCCTGTTAACATGTCTGAACCATCAGATAGACGATGTTCTGTATGTTTGAAAGCCAAGGTTCCTCCCCATTTAAATATATGTGATGAATGTGACATAGTGTCCAAACAAAGTAGGGACAATGATGCCACTGATAATGATGTTGCCCAAGATGATTCCTCAAGCGAGGGGAGTAAGCATGGTACTGCATCATCCCCTTCTGTGTCTACACCAGTCTTGCCCACACAAGAGGCCCCTAGTACATCTAGTGCGCCAATCCTTCTTACTATGCAACAATTAACGGCTGTAATGGATAATTCTATTAAAAACATTTTGTCCAAAATGCCCACTTATCAGAGAAAGCGCGATTGCTCTGTTTTAGATACTGAAGAGCATGAGGACGCTGATGATAATGGTTCTGACATACCCTCACACCAATCTGAAGGGGCCAGGAGGGAGGTTTTGTCTGAGGGAGAAATTTCAGATTCAGGAAAAATTTCTCAACAAGCTGAACCTGATGTTATTACTTTTAAATTTAAATTAGAACATCTCCGCGCTCTGCTTAAGGAGGTGTTATCTACTCTGGATGATTGTGACAATTTGGTCATTCCAGAGAAATTATGTAAGATGGACAAGTTCCTAGAGGTCCCGGTGCCCCCCGATGCTTTTCCTATACCCAAGCGGGTGGCGGACATTGTAAATAAGGAATGGGAAAGGCCCGGCATACCTTTTGTTCCTCCCCCTATATTTAAGAAATTATTTCCTATGGTCGACCCCAGAAAGGACTTATGGCAGACAGTCCCCAAGGTCGAGGGGGCGGTTTCTACTCTAAACAAACGCACTACTATCCCTATAGAAGATAGTTGTGCTTTCAAAGATCCTATGGATAAAAAATTAGAGGGTTTGCTTAAAAAGATGTTTGTTCAGCAAGGTTACCTTCTACAACCAATTTCATGCATTGTTCCTGTCACTACAGCAGCGTGTTTCTGGTTCGAAGAACTAGAAAAGTCGCTCAATAAAGAATCTTCGTATGAGGAGGTTATGGACAGAGTTCAAGCACTTAAATTGGCTAACTCTTTTATCTTAGACGCCACTTTGCAATTAGCTAGATTAGCGGCGAAAAATTCAGGTTTTGCTATTGTGGCGCGCAGAGCGCTTTGGCTAAAGTCTTGGTCAGCGGATGTGTCCTCCAAGAACAAATTGCTTAACATCCCTTTCAAGGGTAAAACGCTGTTTGGCCCTGACTTGAAAGAGATTATTTCAGACATCACTGGGGGAAAGGGCCACGCCCTTCCTCAGGATAGGTCTTTTAAGGCTAAAAATAAGCCAAATTTTCGTCCCTTTCGCAGAAACGGACCAGCCTCAAATTCTACACCCTCTAAGCAAGAGGGTAATTGTTCTCAAACCAGCCTGGAGACCGATGCAAGGCTGGAACAAGGGTAAGCAGGCCAAGAAACCTGCCACTGCTACTAAAACAGCATGAAGTGTTGGCCCCCGATCCGGGACCGGATCTGGTGGGGGGCAGACTCTCTCTCTTTGCTCAGGCTTGGGCAAGAGATGTTCAGGATCCTTGGGCGCTAGAAATAGTTTCTCAAGGTTATCTCCTGGAATTCAAGGAACTACCCCCAAGGGGGAGGTTCCACAGGTCTCAATTGTCTTCAAACCAAATAAAAAGACAGGCATTCTTACATTGTGTAGAAGACCTGTTAAGAATGGGAGTGATTCATCCTGTTCCATTAGGAGAACAAGGGATGGGGTTTTACTTCAATCTGTTCATAGTTCCCAAAAAAGAAGGAACATTCAGACCAATTTTAGATCTCAAGATTCTAAACAAATTTCTCAGGGTTCCATCGTTCAAAATGGAAACCATTCGAACAATTCTTCCTACCATCCAGGAAGGTCAATTCATGACCACGGTGGATTTAAAGGATGCGTATCTACATATTCCTATCCACAAGGAACATCATCGGTTCCTAAGGTTCGCCTTTCTGGACAAGCATTACCAGTTTGTGGCACTTCCATTCGGATTAGCCACTGCTCCAAGGATTTTCACAAAGGTACTAGGGTCCCTTCTAGCGGTGCTAAGACCAAGGGGCATTGCAGTAGTACCTTACTTGGACGACATACTGATTCAAGCGTCGTCTCTGTCAAAAGCAAAGGCTCATATGGACATTGTCCTAGCCTTTCTCAGATCTCACGGGTGGAAAGTGAACATAGAAAAAAGTTCTCTGTCCCCGTCAACAAGAGTTCCCTTCTTGGGAACAATAATAGACTCCTTAGAAATGAAGATTTTTCTGACAGAGGCCAGAAAATCAAAACTTCTAAGCTCTTGTCAAGTACTTCATTCTGTTCTTCTTCCTTCCATAGCGCAGTGCATGGAAGTAATAGGTTTGATGGTTGCGGCAATGGACATAGTTCCTTTTGCACGAATTGATCTAAGACCATTACAACTGTGCATGCTCAGACAGTGGAATGGGGATTATACAGACTTGTCTCCGACGATCCAAGTAGATCAAAGAACCAGAGATTCACTCCGTTAGTGGCTGAACCTGGACAACCTGTCACAGGGAATGAGCTTCCGCAGACCAGAGTGGGTCATTGTCACGACCGACGCCAGTCTGGTGGGCTGGGGCGCGGTCTGGGAACCCCTGAAAGCTCAGGGTCTATGGTCTCGGGAAGAATCTCTTCTCCCGATAAACATTCTGGAACTGCGAGCGATATTCAATGCTCTCAAAGCTTGGCCTCAACTAGCAAAGGCCAAATTCATAAGGTTTCAATCAGACAACATGACGACTGTTGCATATATCAACCATCAGGGGGGAACAAGGAGTTCCCTGGCGATGGAGGAGGTGACCAAAATAATTCAATGGGCGGAGAATCACTCCTGCCACTTGTCTGCAATCCACATCCCAGGAGTGGAAAATTGGGAAGCGGATTTTCTGAGTCATCAGACTTTCCATCCGGGGGAGTGGGAACTCCATCCGGAAATCTTTGCCCAAATAACTCAATTATGGGGCATTCCAGACATGGACCTGATGGCGTCTCGTCAGAACTTCAAGGTTCCTTGCTACGGGTCCAGATCCAGGGATCCCAAGGCGACTCTAGTAGATGCACTGATAGCACCTTGGACCTTCAACCTAGCTTATGTATTCCCACCGTTTCCTCTCATTCCCAGGCTGGTAGCCAGGATCAATCAGGAGAGGGCTTCGGTGATCTTGATAGCTCCTGCGTGGCCACGCAGAACTTGGTATGCAGACCTGGTGAATATGTCATCGGCTCCACCATGGAAGCTACCTTTGAGACAGGACCTTCTTGTTCAAGGTCCATTCGAACATCCGAATCTGGCTTCACTCCAACTGACTGCTTGGAGATTGAACGCTTGATTTTATCAAAGCGTGGGTTTTCAGATTCTGTCATTGATACTCTTGTCCAGGCTAGAAAGCCTGTAACTAGGAAAATTTACCATAAAATATGGAAAAAATATATCTGTTGGTGTGAATCTAAAGGATTCCCATGGAACAAGATAAAAATTCCTAAGATTCTATCCTTTCTACAAGAGGGTTTGGAGAAAGGATTATCTGCAAGTTCTTTGAAGGGACAGATTTCTGCTTTATCTGTTTTACTTCACAAAAAACTGGCGGCTGTGCCAGATGTTCAAGCTTTTGTTCAGGCTCTGGTTAGAATCAAGCCTGTTTACAAACCTTTGACTCCTCCTTGGAGTCTCAATTTAGTTCTTTCAGTTCTTCAAGGGGTTCCGTTTGAACCCTTACATTCCGTAGATATTAAGTTACTATCTTGGAAAGTTTTGTTTTTGGTTGCAATTTCTTCTGCTAGAAGAGTTTCAGAGTTATCTGCTCTGCAGTGTTCTCCTCCTTATCTGGTGTTCCATGCAGATAAGGTGGTTTTGCGTACTAAACCTGGTTTTCTTCCGAAAGTTGTTTCTAACAAAAACATTAACCAGGAGATAGTTGTGCCTTCTTTGTGTCCGAATCCAGTTTCAAAGAAGGAACGTTTGTTACACAATTTGGATGTAGTTCGTGCTCTAAAATTCTATTTAGAGGCTACAAAGGATTTCAGACAAACATCTTCTTTGTTTGTTGTTTATTCTGGTAAAAGGAGAGGTCAAAAAGCAACTTCTACCTCTCTCTCTTTTTGGCTTAAAAGCATCATCCGATTGGCTTATGAGACTGCCGGACGGCAGCCTCCTGAAAGAATCACAGCTCACTCCACTAGGGCTGTGGCTTCCACATGGGCCTTCAAGAACGAGGCTTCTGTTGATCAGATATGTAAGGCAGCGACTTGGTCTTCACTGCACACTTTTACCAAATTTTACAAATTTGATACTTTTGCTTCTTCTGAGGCTATTTTTGGGAGAAAGGTTTTGCAAGCCGTGGTGCCTTCCATCTAGGTGACCTGATTTGCTCCCTCCCATCATCCGTGTCCTAAAGCTTTGGTATTGGTTCCCACAAGTAAGGATGACGCCGTGGACCGGACACACCTATGTTGGAGAAAACAGAATTTATGCTTACCTGATAAATTACTTTCTCCAACGGTGTGTCCGGTCCACGGCCCGCCCTGGTTTTTTTAATCAGGTCTGATGAATTATTTTCTCTAACTACAGTCACCACGGTATCATATGATTTCTCCTATGCATATTCCTCCTTTACGTCGGTCGAATGACTGGGGTAGGCGGAGCCTAGGAGGGATCATGTGACCAGCTTTGCTGGGCTCTTTGCCATTTCCTGTTGGGGAAGAGAATATCCCACAAGTAAGGATGACGCCGTGGACCGGACACACCGTTGGAGAAAGTAATTTATCAGGTAAGCATAAATTCTGTTTTTTCAATCCCTAAAAGGTTTACTGAAATTATTACTAAGGAATGGGATAGACCAGGTGTACCATTCTCTCCCCCTCCTGTTTTTATAAAGATGTTTCCTATAGACGCCGCTACACGGGACTTATGGCAGACGGTACCTAAGGTGGAGGGAGCAGTTTCTACTCTAGCTAAGCGTACAACTATCCCTGTCGAGGACAGTTGTGCTTTTCTAGATCCAATGGATAAAAAATTAGAGGGTTACCTTAAGAAAATTTTTATTCAACAAGGTTTTATTCTCCAGCCTCTTGCATGCATTGCCCCAGTCACTGCTGCAGCTGCTTTCTGGTTTGAGTCCCTAGAGGAGGCTCTACAGGTTGAAACCCCGTTGGAAGATATTATTGACAAGCTTATGGCCCTTAAGCTAGCCAATTCATTTGTTTCTGACGCCGTTGTTCATTTAACCAAGCTAACGGCAAAAAATTCAGGCGCGTAGGGTGCTATGGCTTAAATCCTGGTCAGCTGACGTGACTTCAAAGTCTAAACTTCTCAACATTCCCTTCAAAGGACAGATCCTATTCGGGCCTGGACTGAAGGAGATCATTTCTGACATCACTGGAGGAAAAGGTCACGCCCTTCCTCAAGACAGGTCCAACAAATTAAGGACCAAACAGTCTAGTTTTCGGCCCTTTCGAAACTTCAAGAGTGGCGCAGCTTCAACTTCCTCTAACACAAAACAAGAGGGAACTTTTGCCCAGTCTAAGCCGGTCTGGAGACCTAACCAGGCTTGGAACAAGGGGAAACAGGCCAAGAAGCAAGCCTGCTGCTGCCTCTAAGACAGCATGAAGGAGCAGCCCCCGATCCGTAGGGGGCAGACTCTCTCTCTTCGCCCAGGCTTGGGCAAGAGATGTCCAGGATCCCTGGGCATTGGAAATTGTTTCCAAGGGTTATCTTCTGGAATTCAAACCCTCTCCCCCAAAAGGGAGATTTCATCTCTCACTTTTATCTGCAAACCAGATAAAGAGAGAAGCATTCTTACATTGTGTTCAAGACCTCCTAGTTATGGGAGTGATCCACCCAGTACCGCAGGAGGAACAGGGACAGGGTTTTTATTGAAATCTGTTTGTTGTTCCCAAGAAAGAGGGAACATTCAGACCAATCTTAGATCTCAAGATCTTAAACAAATTTCTCAGAGTCCCATCCTTCAAGATCGAGACTATTCGAACCATCCTTCCTATGATCCAGGAGGGTCAATACAGGCACTTCCCTTCGGGTTGGCCACAGCACCAAGAATCTTTACAAAGGTTCTAGGGTCCCTTCTAGCGGTCCTAAGGCCGCGGGCTATAGCAGTAGCCCCTTACTCAGACGACATTCTGATACAGGCATCGACTTTTCAAGTTGCCAGGTCTCACACGGACATTGTTCTGGCATTTCTGAGGTCGCATGGGTGGAAAGTGAACAAAGAAAAAAGTTCTCTATCCCCTCTCACAAGAGTTTCCTTCCTAGGAACTCTGATAGATTCTCTGATAGATTATCTAGAAATGAAGATTTACCTGACAGAGGCCAGGTTGTCAAAACTTCTAAATTCCTGCCGTGTTCTTTATTCTACTTCTCGCCCTTCAGTGGCTCAGTGTATGGAAGTAATCGGCTTAATGGTAGCGGCAATGGACATAGTGCCATTTGCCCGCCTACATCTCAGACCGCTGCAACTCTGCATGCTCAGTCAGTGGAATGGGGATTACACAGATTTGTCCCCTCTACTAAATCTGGATCAAGAGACCAGGGATTCTCTTCTCTGGTGGTTATCTCGGGTCCATCTGTCCAAGGGTATGACCTTCCGCAGGCCAGATTGGACAATAGTAACGACGGATGCCAGCCTTCTGGGCTGGGGTGCAGTCTGGAACTCCCTGAAGGCTCAGGGCTTGTGGACTCAGGAGGAGACACTCCTTCTGATAAACATTCTGGAACTAAGAGCGATATTCAATGCTTTTTGGGCTTGGCCTCAGCTAGCTGCGGTCAGGTTCATCAGATTTCAGTCGGACAACATCACGACTGTAGCTTACATCAACCATCAAGGGGTAACAAGGAGTTCCCTAGCAATGTTGGAGGTTTCAAAAATAATTCTATGGGCAGAGGTTTACTCTTGCCATCTATCAGCTATCCATATCCCAGGAGTAGAGAACTGGGAGGCGGATTTTCTAAGTCGACAGACTTTTCATCCAGGGGAGTAGGAAATCCATCCGGAGGTGTTTGCACAGTTGATTCAACTTTGGGGCAAACCAGAACTGGATCTCATGGCGTCTCATCAGAACGCCAAGCTTCCTTGTTACGGGTTCAGGTCCAGGGATCCCAAGGCAGCGCTGATAGATGCTCTAGCAGCGCCTTGGTCTTTCAACCTGGCTTATGTGTTTCCACCGTTTCCTCTGCTCCCTCATCTGATTGCGAAGATCAAGCAGGAGAGAGCTTCGGTGATTTTGATAGCTCCTGCATGGCCACGCAGGACTTGGTACGCAGATCTGGTGGACATGTCATTCTTTCCACCTTGGACTCTGCCGCTGAGGCAGGACCTTCTACTACAAGGTCCCTTCAAACATCCAAATCTAATTTCTCTGCGTCTGACTGCTTGGAGATTGAACGCTTGATTTTGTCAAAACGTGGTTTTTCCGAGTCGGTCATTGATACCTTAATTCAGGTTCGAAAGCCTGTCACCAGGAAAATCTATCATAAGATATGGTGTAAATATCTTCATTGGTGTGAATCCAAGGGTTACTCATGGAGTAAAGTCAGGATTCCCAGGATATTGTCTTTTCTCCAAGAAGGATTGGAGAAGGGATTGTCAGCTAGTTCCTTAAAGGGACAGATTTCTGCTCTGTTTATTCTTTTGCACAAGCTTCTGGCGGATGTTCCAGACGTTCAGGCGTTTTGTCAGACTTTAGTTAGAATCAAGCCTGTGTTTAAACCTGTTGTTCCGCCATGGAGTTTAAATTTAGTTCTTAAAGTTCTTCAAGGGGTTCCGTTTGAACCTCTGCATTCCATAGATATCAAGCTTTTATCTTGGAAAGTTCTGTTCTTGGTAGCTATCTCTTCAGCTCGAAGAGTTTCAGAGTTATCTGCCTTGCAGTGTGATTCCCCTTATCTGATCTTCAATGCAGATAAGGTAGTTTTGCGTACCAAACCTGGGTTTCTTCCTAAGGTGGTATCCAATAAGAATATCAATCAAGAGATTGTTGTTCCGTCACTGTGTCCTAATCCTTCTTCAAAGATGGAACGTCTATTACATAATCTTGACGTGGTTCGTGCTTTAAAGTTTTATTTACAAGCTACTAAAGATTTTCGTCAAACATCTGCATTGTTTGTTGTCTACTCTGGACAGAGGAAAGGCCAAATGGCTTCAGCAACTTCTCTTTCTTTTTGGTTAAGAAGTATAATCCGCTTAGTTTATGAGACTGCTGGCCAGCAGCCTCCTGTAAGAATTACAGCTCATTCCACTAGAGCGGTGGCTTCCACATGGGCCTTTAAAAATGAGGCTTCTGTTGAACAGGTTTGTAAGGCGGCGACTTGGTCTTCGCTTCATACTTTTTCTAAATTCTACAAATTTGATACTTTTGCCTCTTCTGAGGCTATTTTTGGGAGAAAGGTCTTACAGGCAGTGGTGCCTTCCGTTTAAGCGCCTGCCTTGTCCCTCCCTTCAAGCGCCTGCCTTGTCCCTCCCTTCATCCGTGTCCTATAGCTTTGGTATTGGTATCCCACAAGTAATGGATGAATCCGTGGATACACCTTACAAGATAAAACAAAATTTATGCTTACCTGATAAATTTATTTATCTTGTGGTGTATCCAGTCCACGGCCCGCCCTGTCATTTTAAGGCAGGTGTTTTTTAATTTTTAAACTACAGTCACCACTGCACCCTATAGTTTCTCCTTTCTCTTGCTTGTCTTCGGTCGAATGACTGGGAGGTGGCAGTTAGGGGAGGAGCTATATAGACAGCTCTGCTGTGGGTGATCCTCTTGCAGCTTCCTGTTGGGAAGGAGAATATCCCACAAGTAATGGATGAATCCGTGGACTGGATACACCACAAGAGAAATAAATTTATCAGGTAAGCATAAATTTTGTTTTTTATCAGTTACTGTACGCCTTACATGCTGCAGCAGTATGATATACTGATTATTTTGCATAACATGTTGTTTTATAAGTGTGTTTTACTCTCTTGCTGATATTGTTTTTTTATTATGACTTTAGTTAATAAGCAGCCGCATGATGCAACCAAGGGTGGTGCTACTGTAACGAGTTTAGAGTTTACACCTTCTGCCCCTACGAAAGACCCTGCTGTAAATGGAAAGGAATTTGAAGAAAGGCAAAAAGTGGATGCCCAAGCCCTGATCATGCATTGGGTAAGAAGATGTGGTTTAATACAACAGAATGTAAACCAAAGTTAGGTGCTACGTAATACAAATCATACTGTGAGATTTTAATCAATAACGAATCCTAATAAAACCACAGTCTTGCTCAGAGAGCCAGCTACAGGTTGTCAAAACTGTTTTTTTTTTGTTTTGTTTGTTTTTAACTTTTATTGTGTCTGCTAATATTATGGTCTGATAACCTTTAAGGGACTTAAAACACTTTGAGATGGTAAAATAAAATAAATTGTATATTTTTTTCCCCTTTTCCTGTAATTCTATTCTGAAAATGTGATCTTTTCCGTTCCCGTTAGAAATAGAAGTGCAGATACATCTACATGTTGTTCTCAGACTAATCTTCTTTTTTTTATTTTAAATGCATCATTCTAGCTAGCATTTTTTTAATGTCACTTTAAGGTCATTTTTAAAAAAAAGTGGTGTTCTTTAACTGTGTGCTGCCACCGTTCTGGTGATCCTGACACACACATTACCTTTGACACCCGCATTCTAAAACAAAACAAAAAAACATCAACAAAAGTAATACAGCCGCATTCATTTTAAATTCCGGTGCTTTGATAAAAAAAGGAATAAATGTAATATACATAAAATATACAAGACACTAACCTCTTAATAGTGTCTATTATTTCAAAGTAAAAAGTTAGTATGGCTTGTGCATCTCCCAGAAGGATAAAAGCCCTTGAAACCGGAACAGTTTTTTCCAGATGGCTTCCCAAAACCGATCCGTGTATCACTGCAAAAGAAAGACAATCATAAGTGCAAATTGTTCAAGGCATTATTCAAATTTAATACAAATTGCACTAACAGACAAGACACAAACATAAAAATGTTTAAAAACAGCTTATCGCAATGTAAGAAAAGTACTGTACAGGTCCGTAAACCCATGCCTTCTACCTGTTAATGTCTTTCGGTCAGCTATTGACCAGTCCGTTAGTCCACCTCTTCAGATGGGTATGGTGGCCTGTGAGGATCTAAAAGGACATTAACAAGTAGGTAGCATGAGTTTACAGACCTGTGGGTGCTTATCTTGCAAACAACTTTGTGATAAGCTGTTTTTACACAGTTTTTATGAAGGTATCTGCCTATTAGTGCAGTTTTATTACATTTGAATACTACCCTGAATCTGTTGCTCTTTTGTTTGTCTTTTTGTTTTGCAGGGGAAAAATTCTTGCAGATAGGGGATGGTGGACTATGTAAACAGGCACCAAGCAGGTAAGTAAAATTGCCATCATAGGGGTCTTTCATACAGACAAGAAAAATGTGTTTACTGTCCCTTTCAACTTAATCTTATAATTAGACCTGTGTATTCGGCAGCTTCGTTAACTGATGAATGTGGAAGAAGGCGACTGCTTGCGGCTGTTTTCGGAGCCAGATTTAAATCTTGTGAAGGATAGTCTTTAACTTGGGAGACGCAACACTTTAATCTTGTGCGACTTCATTATGGCAAACGTGACAAATTTTTACAGCACTGCAATGGAACTAATTTTGGAGTTAGCTCTCCTAAGCATACTCTTTCCTCTTGGCACGTGGTAATGAACACTCTTTCTTCTCACTGAGGCCCTGATATTCAAAACCTCTCTGCTTAGGTGAGATATTCTAAAATGATCCTCCAGCACTGCGAGATCCCTGGTGAAATTTTCAAAAGGCAGATTTTGCTTTACTTCTCCAGGGGTCATGCCCTGCATTTCTGTATGTGAAGGAGAGACATGCCCAGAGCAATGTAGCAATGCATGACATGACAGCTCTGCTGCATTTACACTTTGTGCTTTCTATTTTATATCACTTTACATTTCAGATTAAATTGTATTACATTTAAACTTTGCACATTCTTTTTTGTAGTTTATTTTGTATAAAGCAATGTATGTAGGATTGTGATTTTACAAGTTCTGATTATGCCAACACAGTTTCTGTGTAACTTTAACAAATTAGGCTCATACTTTGTATATTTATCTTTTACAAATTTGATTACAATTAAAACTGAAACACTGTCAGCCAGATAATCAAACATTCGCTAGTTTGGAGAGAGATTATAGTGCTGAATTTACAGGGGCAGAACTCACTGCATTTTCTAAGAAAAGAGGAGGAACCTGGAAATTTACAATTTCTCTCTAGGCTGGAGAATATTTGAATATCAGGGCCTCAGTTATCTAGTGCTACAAAGCAGTTTCAGAGCTGATGCATTAAAGGTATATGAAACTCACAAAAAACCTTGCCTTTAAATTAAAGTTTGCTGCAAGGCATACATTTGCTCAGATACATGTCTGTACTAAAGCTCTGTTGTTTTCTTAAAATTTGTGTTTAAAATATAAAGGTTTTCCAAACCCACCCATGCAAGTCCATATACGGGTGTCTGGGTAGCTGCCGGGTGCCGAGTAGTAGCAGATGCGCATGTGTGTGTTCGGCTGGTGGCATCACTCTCAGTGCCAATATGCACCATTGTACAGGGTTATGGGACTTGTTCTCCTGTGAAGCTGGACAATTTGAATTACATTTTCCAGAATACTTTGGGCTAGTAGCAGTCTAGCTGTCACCTATAGGATATTATATGAATGGATTATTACACTGGTACGAGTGGCATTGTATGTATTACTGATTTGTTAGAAATAGTGCACAGGTGTTCTGAAGTCACATAAATTTGGGGTTACACAGCGCAGCACTATACAGCTTAAATGCTGCCTGCAACAGCACTGATAGCAGCGGTCGGTTAGTTTTAAATACGCATGCAGAAATCCAGTAATCCTGGAATGGAAATATCATTGAATCCTGTGCGCATGCATTGGTTTCCTACTGTACTGTGCCTGCGTTGGAGAGAGGTAACGGCTGATTAGCATGTTCGTTATAAATCTAGATGATTGGCCGCTTATATAAAAGTTGTAACGCTGTCGTAAGTGACGTCATTCAGCAAAATTAAATATATAAGGAAAACAAGCTTTGTTTGTAAAGAAAAGTAAGTTCATTTTATTTATCTTATTGTGCTACATCAATTCATATGTTTTTTTATGAACACATTTTGAGCTGTTTCTTCTGTTATGTGTGATCAGTCCACGGGTCATCATTACTTCTGGGATATTATCTGCTCCCCTACAGGAAGTGCAAGAGGATTCACCCAGCAGAGTTGCTATATATAGCTCCTCCCCTCTACGTCACCTCCAGTCATTCTCTTGCACCCAAAGACTAGATAGGAGGTGTGAGAGGACTATGGTGATTATACTTAGTTTTATAACTTCAATCAAAAGTTTGTTATTTTACAATAGCACCGGAGCGTGTTATTACTTCTCTGGCAGAGTTTGAAGAAGAATCTACCAGAGTTTTTCTTATGATTTTAACCGGAGTAGTTAAGATCATATTGCTGTTTCTCGGCCATCTGAGGGAGGTAAAAGCTTCAGATCAGGGGACAGCGGGCAGTTGAATCTGCATTGAGGTATGTAGCAGTTTTTATTTTCTGAATGGAATTGATGAGAAAATCCTGCCATACCGTTATAATGACATGTATGTATACTCTACACTTCAGTATTCTGGGGATGGTATTTCACCGGAATTACTCTGTAAAAGTACATTAAACCTTTTAATAGGTATTTAATTCATGTTAAACGTTTTTGCTGGAATGTAGAATCGTTTGCATTTCTGAGGTACTGAGTGAATAAATATTTGGGCATTATTTTTCCACTTGGCAGTTTGCTTGTTTTGATTATGACAGTTTCGTTTCTCTCTCACTGCTGTGTGTGAGGGGGAGGGGTCGTTTTTGGCGCTCTTTGCTACGCATCAAAAATTTCCAGTCAGTTACTCTTGTATTTTCTGCATGATCCGGTTCATCTCTAACAGAACTCAGGGGTCTTCAAACTTCTTTGAAGGGAGGTAGATTCTCTCAGCAGAGCTGTGAGACTTATGTAGTGACTGTGTTTTAAAATTGCTCTGTGATTTTTATGTTTAAAATTTAATTAGTGTTACTTTACTAATGGGAACAAACCTTTGCTAACAAGTTGTGTTGTTTTTAAAGAGTGATGCTATAACTGTTTTTCAGTTCATTATTTCAACTGTCATTTAATCGTTTAGTGCTTCTTTGAGGCACAGTACGTTTTTGTTAAATAAGATTGTAACCAAGTTGCATGTTTATTGCTAGTGTGTTAAACATGTCTGATTCAGAGGAAGATACCTGTGTCATTTGTTCCAATGCCAAGGTGGAGCCCAATAGAAATTTATGTACTAACTGTATTGATGCTACTTTAAATAAAAGCCAATCTGTACAAATTGAACAAATTTCACCAAACAGCGAGGGGAGAGTTATGCCGTCTAACTCGCCTCACGTGTCAGTACCTGCGTCTCCCGCCCGGGAGGTGCGTGATATTATGGCGCCTAGTACATCTGGGCAGCCATTACAGATAACATTACAAGATATGGCTACTGTTATGACTGAAGTTTTGGCTAAGTTACCAGAACTAAGAGGCAAGCGTGATCACTCTGGGGTGAGAACAGAGTGCGCTGATAATTCTAGGGCCATGTCTGATACTGCGTCACAGCTTGCAGAGCATGAGGACGGAGAGCTTCATTCTGTAGGTGACGGTTCTGATCCAAGCAGATTGGATTCAGATATTTCAAATTTTAAATTTAAATTGGAAAACCTCCGTGTATTACTAGGGGAGGTCTTAGCGGCTCTTAACGATTGTAACACTGTTGCAATACCAGAGAAAATGTGTAGGTTGGATAAATACTTTGCGGTACCGGCGAGTACTGACGTTTTTCCTATACCTAAGAGATTAACTGAAATTGTTACTAAGGAGTGGGATAGACCCGGTGTGCCGTTCTCACCCCCTCCAATATTTAGAAAGATGTTTCCAATAGACGCCACCACACGGGACTTATGGCAAACGGTCCCTAAGGTGGAGGGAGCAGTTTCTACTTTAGCTAAGCGCACCACTATCCCGGTGGAGGATAGCTGTGCTTTTTCAGATCCTATGGATAAAAAATTAGAGGGTTACCTTAAGAAAATGTTTGTTCAACAAGGTTTTATATTGCAACCCCTTGCATGCATCGCGCCGATTACGGCTGCGGCAGCATTTTGGATTGAGTCTCTGGAAGAGAACCTTAGTTCAGCTACGCTGGACGACATTACGGACAGGCTTAGAGTCCTTAAACTAGCTAATTCATTCATTTCGGAGGCCGTAGTACATTTAACCAAACTTACGGCTAAGAATTCAGGATTCGCCATTCAGGCACGTAGGGCGCTGTGGCTAAAATCCTGGTCGGCTGATGTAACTTCTAAGTCCAAATTACTTAATATACCTTTCAAGGGGCAAACTTTATTTGGGCCCGGTTTGAAAGAAATTATCGCTGACATTACAGGAGGTAAGGGCCACGCTCTACCTCAAGACAAAGCCAAAGCTAAGGCTAGACAGTCTAATTTTCGTCCCTTTCGGAATTTCAAAGCAGGTGCAGCATCAACTTCCACTGCACCAAAACAGGAAGGAGCTGTTGCTCGTTACAGACAAGGCTGGAAACCTAACCAGTCCTGGAATAAGGGCAAGCAGGCCAGAAAACCTGCTGCTGCCCCTAAGACAGCATGAACCGAGGGCCCCCGATCCGGAACCGGATCTAGTGGGGGGCAGACTCTCTCTCTTCGCCCAGGCTTGGGCAAGAGATGTCCAGGATCCCTGGGCGCTAGAGATCATATCTCAGGGATACCTTCTAGACTTCAAATTATCTCCCCCAAGAGGGAGATTTCATCTGTCAAGGTTGTCAACAAACCAAATAAAGAAAGACGCGTTTCTACGCTGTGTACAAGATCTATTATTAATGGGAGTGATCCATCCGGTTCCGCGGTCGGAACAAGGACAAGGGTTTTACTCAAACCTGTTTGTGGTTCCCAAAAAAGAGGGAACTTTCAGGCCAATCTTGGATTTAAAGATCCTAAACAAATTCCTAAGAGTTCCATCGTTCAAAATGGAAACTATTCGGACAATCTTACCCATGATCCAAAAGGGTCAGTACATGACCACAGTGGATTTAAAGGATGCTTACCTTCACATACCGATTCACAAAGATCATTACCGGTATCTAAGGTTTGCCTTCTTAGACAGGCATTACCAGTTTGTAGCCCTTCCATTCGGATTGGCTACGGCTCCAAGAATCTTCACAAAGGTTCTGGGTGCCCTTCTAGCGGTTCTGAGACCGCGAGGAATTTCGGTAGCTCCGTACCTAGACGACATTTTGATACAAGCTTCAAGCTTTCAAACTGCCAAGTCTCATACAGAGTTAGTTCTGGCATTTCTAAGGTCGCATGGTTGGAAAGTGAACGAAAAGAAGAGTTCTCTCTTGCCTCTCACAAGAGTTCCATTCTTGGGGACTCTTATAGATTCTGTAGAAATGAAGATTTATCTGACAGAAGACAGATTAACAAAGCTTCTAAATACATGCCGTGTCCTTCATTCCATTCAACTCCCGTCAGTAGCTCAATGCATGGAGGTGATCGGCTTAATGGTAGCAGCAATGGACATAGTACCCTTTGCACGCCTACATCTCAGACCGCTGCAATTGTGCATGCTGAGTCAGTGGAATGGGGATTACTCAGATTTGTCCCCCACTCTGAATCTGGATCAAGAGACCAGAAACTCTCTTCTATGGTGGCTTTCTCGGCCACATCTGTCCAGGGGGATGCCGTTCAGCAGGCCGGACTGGACAATTGTAACAACAGACGCCAGCCTTCTAGGTTGGGGCGCTGTCTGGAATTCTCTGAAGGCTCAGGGACAATGGAGTCAGGAGGAAAGTCTCCTGCCAATAAACATTCTGGAATTGAGAGCAGTTCTCAATGCCCTTCTAGCTTGGCCCCAGTTAAAGACTCGGGGGTTCATCAGGTTTCAGTCGGACAACATCACGACTGTAGCTTACATCAACCATCAGGGAGGGACAAGAAGCTCCCTAGCAATGATGGAAGTATCAAAGATAATTCGCTGGGCAGAGTCTCACTCTTGCCACCTGTCAGCAATCCACATCCCGGGAGTGGAGAACTGGGAGGCGGATTTCTTGAGTCGCCAGACTCTTCATCCGGGGGAGTGGGAACTTCATCCGGAGGTCTTTGCCCAAATACTTCGACGTTGGGGCAAACCAGAGATAGATCTCATGGCGTCTCGCCAGAACGCCAAACTTCCTCGCTACGGATCCAGATCCAGGGATCCGGGAGCGGTTCTGATAGATGCTTTGACAGCACCTTGGAACTTCAGGATGGCTTATGTGTTTCCACCCTTCCCGCTGCTTCCTCGATTGATTGCCAAAATCAAACAGGAGAGAGCATCAGTGATTCTAATAGCGCCTGCATGGCCGCGCAGGACTTGGTATGCAGATCTAGTGGACATGTCATCCTGTCCGCCTTGGTCTCTACCTCTAAGACAGGACCTTCTGATTCAGGGTCCATTCAAACATCAAAGTCTAACTTCTCTGAAGCTGACTGCTTGGAAATTGAACGCTTGATTTTATCAAAACGTGGTTTTTCTGAGTCGGTTATTGATACCCTGATACAGGCTAGGAAGCCTGTTACCAGAAAGATTTACCATAAAATATGGCGTAAATACCTATACTGGTGTGAATCCAAAGATTACTCCTGGAGTAAGGTTAGGATTCCTAGGATATTGTCTTTTCTACAAGAAGGTTTAGAAAAGGGTTTATCGGCTAGCTCATTAAAGGGACAGATCTCAGCTCTGTCCATCTTGTTACACAGGCGTCTGTCAGAAAATTCAGACATCCAGGCCTTTTGTCAGGCTTTAGCTAGGATCAAGCCTGTGTTTAAAACTGTTGCTCCGCCATGGAGTTTAAACTTAGTTCTTAACGTTTTACAGGGTGTTCCGTTTGAACCCCTTCATTCCATTGATATAAAATTGTTATCTTGGAAAGTTCTATTTTTAATGGCTATTTCCTCGGCTCGAAGAGTCTCTGAGTTATCAGCCCTACATTGTGATTCTCCTTATCTGATCTTTCACTCAGACAAGGTAGTTCTGCGTACTAAACCTGGGTTCTTACCTAAGGTTGTCTCTAACAGGAATATCAATCAAGAGATTGTTGTTCCATCCTTGTGTCCAAATCCTTCTTCAAAGAAGGAACGTCTTCTACACAATCTGGATGTAGTTCGTGCCCTCAAGTTCTACTTGCAGGCAACTAAAGATTTTCGCCAAACTTCTTCCCTGTTTGTCGTTTATTCTGGACAGAGGAGAGGTCAAAAAGCTTCTGCTACCTCTCTCTCTTTTTGGCTTCGTAGCATAATACGTTTAGCCTATGAGACTGCTGGACAGCAGCCTCCTGAAAGAATTACAGCTCATTCCACTAGAGCTGTGGCTTCCACTTGGGCCTTTAAGAATGAGGCCTCTGTTGAACAGATTTGCAAGGCTGCAACTTGGTCTTCGCTTCATACTTTTTCCAAATTTTACAAATTTGACACTTTTGCTTCTTCGGAGGCTATTTTTGGGAGAAAGGTTCTTCAGGCAGTGGTTCCTTCTGTATAATGAGCCTGCCTATCCCTCCCGTCATCCGTGTACTTTTGCTTTGGTATTGGTATCCCAGAAGTAATGATGACCCGTGGACTGATCACACATAACAGAAGAAAACATAATTTATGCTTACCTGATAAATTCCTTTCTTCTGTTGTGTGATCAGTCCACGGCCCGCCCTGTTTTTTAAGGCAGGTACATATTTTTTAAATTATAATTCAGTCACCACTACACCCTTGGCTTCTCCTTTCTCGTTGGTCTTTGGTCGAATGACTGGAGGTGACGTAGAGGGGAGGAGCTATATATAGCAACTCTGCTGGGTGAATCCTCTTGCACTTCCTGTAGGGGAGCAGATAATATCCCAGAAGTAATGATGACCCGTGGACTGATCACACAACAGAAGAAAGGAATTTATCAGGTAAGCATAAATTATGTTTTTATAATCCTTTAAAGCAACAGGATATTTCGAAGCAATCTTGTCATCACTCTATTTTTACAATCCATCTTTTTGTGTCATAATGAGTTCATAATTTAGTTTGGTTTAAGGGCAGCTTTCTGAAATTTCTAAAATGTTACTTGTTTATATATTTTCAGACATTGGAACAAAAGGAAGGTGCATTGCCCCAGTTCAGTGGAGTACCAGAAGATGCCCAGAAATTACCCCAAAGAAATCAGTTGGGTGAGTACTATGTACTGTAGCTTGTAGAGTTTGGCGGGCAGTTTAATGGAATGGTGCAGTATTGGATAATAGAATGATCCAGTGTAATAGCCTTCCTTTTTGCGTTTACTAATTACTTGGGAATAAGAAGTGCTAGAAGTATATATGAAATTATCCAGTTCAACCTTTCTTGTATTTTTTGTGTTTGTTTTGCACATATAGTACTTTTTAGGAGAGGCGGATTAAAGCATGGTTCTACTCTGTATTTGCATTCTTAATCCATCCATCTTCCTGAAGTGTGGATTTATATGGTTGTTAAACGCTTCCATTGAGAATAATTATTTACTACTTCTGTGTTTCTCATTTTGTAATATATTAGAATACATACCGTGTGTGTCCTTTCTAAACCTGTTTAAGACTGTTTTGGCTTTCTCTGTTTTTAGGAAAGCATGTGGGACAAAATAGGCACATTAAACTATTTGTGTTTTTATTTTTCATAAATCTTTAATCTGAAGTTATCTAGTATAACATTTTAGCTCCTCAAAATTTGTACTCAATGTGTGTTCTGTAAACAAAATTCTTGTGATGATTAATGCAGATGTTTTGTTTTTAAATACATTTTTTGCCCTACATCTCAGAGTCAACAAAAAGTGTCCAACTTAATATTACACTTAAGATCCGGAATGCCTGGCAACGCTCACAGTTTTTTTTGGAGTCAGGTAACAGAAGGTTTGGTTAGATGTGTTTTCACTACTGCACATTCCCTGGTTGTTGGTGTCGGGAGCACAACATTTCACAGGTGCTTATCTTTCTCTGACCTTTTGGGATATGCCTGTCTTTCTGCTTAAAGTCTCAATAAATTAAGCAATGCTTCAGTTTTATAGTCTTCTGAGAAGCCAGTGTTGGAACCTTGAATATACATCTTTTTGCTTTTACAACCTAATAGCTAGATTCAGTGTGTGAATGCACCTATATTTTGATACAATTCAACTTCCATTTTGGCCAGTGTATATGCATATTTCCCTGTTAGAAACCAACGCAAACTGTGCTTACAGGTACTCATAGACCTCATCCTCAGTAATGATGTCATATCTTCACACAAAAAGGAATCTCAAGTGTGATTTTTGAAGAGACATCACCTAAACCTGAAGTCTAGATGAGAGGATATTTCAGAACTGGTAGAAAATGCAGAAGCAGTAGCGATTCATACCTCACTGTGGTATAATATGTTATGCTTTATTTTTTTATATAGTTAATAATGGTAATTAAAACGATATGGAACCCAAATGTTTTCTTTCATGATTCAGATAGAGCATGCAAATTTTAAACAACTTTCTAATTTACTCCTATTAATTTTTCTTTGCTCTCTCTGTAACTTTATTTAAAAAGCAGAAATGTAAGATTAGCACCTGGGTAGTTCTTGCTTGATTGGTGGCTAAATGTAGCCACCAATCAGCAAGCTCTACCCAGGGTTCCGAAACAAAAATTGGCCAGCTCCTAAGCATACATTAATGTTTTTTTCAAATAAAGACACCAATAGAACAAAGAAAAAATTATATTAGGAGTAAATTAGAAAGTTGTTTAAAATTACATGCTCTATCTGAATTATGAAAGTTTATTTTTTAGTTTAGTGCCCCTTTAAAGTGATGTTGTCTAATTTAACATTATATATACATGTTTATGCATATTATGTATTATTTGTTAACATACAGTCTGTTTAAGGGGTGGATAATAAACTATATTGAAACTTTATCAGAACTATTGTATCACAGTGACCTCTTTAATTACTTGTGTCTATGAGAGTTTTGTATTACACAGTGTGTTTTAGAAATGAGGAAGCAGAACAAAAGCAGGAGGGACTGAGTCATTTCAGTACCTGCAAAACACACAAGAAAACCAGGGACAGCAGGGATAAATCAGAAAATGGCCAATAATGACACAGAACAAAAAGAAAAGAAGCCATGATGAACTGACCAAGGGGGTCTGTCAAGCTACATATAACAGGCAGGGCTACCTAATAGACTGTGTCCAGTTAGAAGACGACGACACACAGACAAGATAGGAAACAGCATTCAGGTTTATTCGCACCAGCTTATCCTGTTTTCTTTTGGTAAGAAGTCTTTGGATTTGCTGTGCTTAGTGCTCAGTGTATGGAGTAGCTGAAGCTTTATTTATAATGTGATGTTTGCTTTTGTTGTTGTAACTCGCTCTCTAGCTGTAGTTTTACTCCAAATTAGTATAAAAAAGAGACATTTATGCATCTTTACTGATATAATAGGTATCCAGTTAAATCCAAATCTATAGGGTTTTAACAAAATTGTAATACTAAGGCGACTATCAACACGCATAGACATAAGAATTGTAAATCAACACTCACAGAAGGCCTCAGTCATTATGGAACATAATATCTATGATTTTAAAATACCTAGTGAGTCGATATTAAACCAAATGTTTAATATTGTGTTGGTGTGAAAGAATTATTTTCACTTAGTGTTTTATACTTTACTGCTTTACCCCTCCAGAGATAAGATCCACCTATTTCTGGCATCCCACGTATTATGGGTAGATAGGTTTAGTTTTCCAGAAGAAGATAGTTACAGTTTTTAAGAAACTACCCTTGTTTTAACTTTATGATGAGGTTATTTAATGTATTTTTTGCACAGACCATTGTACGAGGTGCACAAGCATAAATTAGCTAGCAGTATTCTACTTTTCCAGCTTGTGTTCTTTAGGACCTTGAGATTAGGTGTTTTACATTGGTGTTTCATTGACCTCTTTGATTTAATGCACAATTGTGCTGCCCTTGTGTTTTGAATTACTAACAAGAGTTGACCTAATCTGTGGAATGGATTAGATTGACATCTCGAAAGGTTGCAGAAATGGTCCTGTAGAATCTGACCATCTTTGATAGTGTGTATTGAATCAGAAGTCTTAGTCTAGTACTGATGAAGCCTTGGACAGATTTAAATCAGACTTTTGACAATAGGATTTTCAAATTTATTTCTTCCATTTGAGTTTGTTTCAGATGTATTGTAAGATCACAGAGGCTTTGTTATGGCTGGCTCATGAAAGCAGTGGCATATAATCTTTATGGACCAGAAAATATATGAATGTAAATGTGTCAGAAGTGCTACATTTTACAGTTGTCCAAACAATTAATATTTACACAATTCTCGTTGATTTTACTCAACTTTTAGTCCAGTAATTAAGAAACTACATTTCCAAATTAAACTGTTTCCGATTTTCTTTTCTTTTTTTCTGGTGGAGGGTGCTTAAGCGCATTTTATACAGCTTTTATTAGCTGGACATGGGAGTCAAAATTACACTTGTATGATTCAGATAAAGTGCACACAGGGGGTGCAAAGGTCGCACTGCCTGCACTGATATCATGTGAGTGTGGGGCCTGTTTGATTCTTGCACCTGGCCCCTGTGGTTTCTAGTTATGCCTCTGAGTGCACAGTTTTTACAACTGCTCCAATTTCTTCTATAATCAAGAGAAAGGTAGATTTTGATAATTTAAGTAAGTTGGTCAATTTTGTTTAAATGGCATGCTCTGTCTGAATCATTTTATTATGACTTCCATTCCCTTTAACTGCACTTACACAGTCACAGGTACCACTTTAAACCACCAGTACCTAAAAATGTCCAATCTAATCAAATCTATTATTAAAAGGGTTTCCTTAGCAGATAAAGTTAGTTCCATCAGGGTGGTCCAGCCTAATAGAACCCTCCTTAAGGTTTTTATTTCCATAAATGTTTGTGTGTATATATATGTATGTATGTGTATGTATGTATATATATATATATATATATATATATATATATATTCCACACCGTATGTATGTGTGTGTGTGTATATATATATATATATATATATATATATATATATATATATACACAGTATCCCACAAAAGTGAGTACACCCCTCACATTTTTGTAAATGTTTTATTATATCTTTTCATGTCACAATACTGAAGAAATTACACTTTGCTACAATGTTAACAGTGTAAATGTACTGTCCCCTCAAAATAACTCAACACACAGCCATTAATGTCTAAACCTTTGGCAACAAAAGTGAGTACACCCCTAAGTGGAAATGTGCAAATTGGGCCCAATTAGCAATTTTCCCTACCCGGTGTCATGTGACTCGTTAGTGTTATAAGGTCTCAGGTGTGAATGGGGAGCAGGTGTGTTAAATTTGGTGTAATCGCTCTCACACACTCTCATACTAGTCACTGGAAGTTCAACATGGCACCTTATGGCAAAGAACTCTCTGAGGATCTGAAAAAAAGAATTGTTGTTCTACATAAAGATGGCCTAGTCTATAAGAAGATTGCCAAGACCCTGAAACTGAGCTGTAGCATGGTGGGGGCAAGACCATTCAGCAGTTTCACAGGATAGGTTCCACTCAGAACAGCTCTCGTCATGGTCGACCAAAGAAGTTAAGTGCATGTGCTCAGCTTCATATACAGAGGTTGACTTTGGGAAATAGATGAATGAGTGCTGCCAGCATTGCTGCAGAGGTTGAAGGGGTGGGGGGGGTCAGCCTGTCAGTGCTCAGACCATACACCGCACACTACATCAAATTGGTCTGCATGGCTGTCGTCCCAGAAGGAAGCCTCTTCTAAAGATGGTGCACAAGAAAGCCTGCAAACAGTTTGCTTAAGACAAGCAGATTAAGAACATGGATTACTGGAACCATGTCCTGTGGTCCGATGAGACCAAGATAAACTTATTTGGTTCAGATGGTGTCAAGCGTGTGTCGCAGCAACCAGGAGAGGAGTACAAAGACAAGTGTGTCTTGCCTACAGTCAAGCATGGTGGTGGGAGTGTCATGGTCTGGGCCTACATGAGTGCTGCCGGCACTGGGGAGCTACAGTTCATTGAGGGAACCATGAATGCCAACATGTACTGTGACATACTGAAGCAGAGCATGATTCCCTCCCTTCGGAGACTGGGCTGCAGGGCAGTATTCCAAAATTAACAACCCCAAACACACCTCCAAGACGACCACTGCCTTGCTAAAGAAGCTGAGGGTAAAGGTGATGGACTGGCCAAGTATGTCTCCAGACCTAAACCCTATTGAGCATCTGTGGGGCATCCTCAAACGGAATGTGGGGGAGCGCAAGGACTCTAACATCCACCAGCTCTGTGATGTCGTCATGGAGGAGTGGAAGAGGATTCCAGTGGCAACTTGTGAAGCTCTGGTGAACTCCATGCCCAAGAGGGTTAAGGCAGTGCTGGAAAATAATGGTGGCCACACAAAATATTGACACTTTGGGCCCAATTTGGACATTCCCACTTAGGGGTGTACTCACTTTTGTTGCCAATGGTTTAGACATTAATGGCTGTGTGTTGAGTTATTTTGAGGGGGTAGCAAATTTACACTGTTATACAGGCTGTACACTCACTACTCACTAGAAGTAAAAACTTTCATTTGGAAGGCTGGACACCCTAATTTTCATACTTGTAATTTTGAATAATTTTAAAACCTGAAATGTTCATTTAGTATGCACTTCACTATGTATATTATTCCATATCTATAAACTTGCTGATTTCATAAATACAGCAAATTTACAGTATAAAAATAACACATTTAAAACCTGTGAATGTTTAATTAAAATATACTGGTGTTTTAAAGCGTAATTGCTTGAGACAAATTACTGTAGGTATTTTATAATTTGCAGAATTGCTTCTTGCTTGAATGAGAACATCTATTTTTGCCTTGGACTCACATATTTCTAAAAACAGAAATATAGATCTAACATTATTTACCAGTTTAAAAATAAGTCAGGGTTTTATTTATTTGTTTTTGATAAATGAATATTTAGCTTTGCTTGCTTCTAATTGTTACTTCTTAAGGCTCTGTTTGCTAAACACTAGACCCTAACAGTATGAGAAAAAAGGAAAAGTTATTTCCTTTAATTGTTTCAGTATCAGTTCTATCATCTATCTGGCAATGAACAGAGACACATACCATAGCTTTAGAACCTTCTCTTCTGAGAGAAACTCATCTGTTGCAAAACCGATTAATTTGATTTATAACCATGTTTTTCTCCAGGTTTATTAGGCAGCTATGAACTTACTATGTATTGTACATTATGTACTATAGTCCTGACTAAAGGGACACTAAAAACAAACTATGAACTACATGATTATAAACCTTCATATATAATAATAATTCTGCAATGAAAACTGCAGTTTTATTTTGTCAAATAAATCTATTGTTTTATGTTTATTCTTTTCACTGATTTCCCTGTCCCCCAAAACAAAAGACCCCCTGCTAACCAATCACAAACTAATATTTAGATATAGCACAAACTCTGTTTGCATATGTGCAGACGGGGTAGCCTGCCCTCTTGTATTCCCTAAGGTGGTTTATCACTGATTTAACTTGGTTACTATTGCAAAGAATGATTTGCCTATCATGATTGTTGATGCAAAACTGATAATCCACCTTTTAAAAGCATGTAACACCATAGAAGCTTAGGGAGGGGGGAAAGTAAACAAAAGCTCACATAAATTGCCTTAAAGTATTAACCAAAGCCTCCCTGGGAGAAAGTGAAACAAACACAATTTTAAATGTATATTACAACAAAAGGCTTCAAAATAAGTAATGAATGCATATTGCAATAATGTTTCACTTGCAATACTGTAACATTGTATGCGCTGTTAAAATGTCAAATTTAATTATCCTTAAAGTAAAAGTCAATCCTAGTGTTTTTGAATCGCTAGGATTGACTATTGAAATAGATAAAGGGGGCTTTAATTCATGAAATATAAGATACTTCATGTAGAAAGCTCCTTTATTTGTTTCAATCGATCGCCGTTCTTAGCTGCTACAGCAGCCCACGGCAAAAAAAAAATTTTGCTAAGAGGTTACGTTTTCACCTCTTAGCCAATAGCCGTGCGGTAAATCCGGCTCCCAAGGGCAGCAAGCCGGATTTACCGCACAGCTATTGGCTAAGAGGTGAAAACGTCACCTCTCAAGCCAAACAGCGATCTGCTGTGGGCTGCCTGAGCAGCTAAGAACGGCGATAGATTGAAACAAATAAAGGAGCTTTCTACATGAAGTATCTTATATTTCATGAATTAAAGCCCCCTTTATTTGTTTCAATAGTCGATCCTAGAGTTTCACAAACGCTAGGATTGACTTTCACTATAACTTTGAATGAAGTTACTACCAAGATTTTTTTTAGATGATAGATTTACTTTTAAAATGTCTTAAAAGACCAAAATGTAGCTATATGCAATGATAATTTAGCCTCCCACCATAGAAGTGAGAAACTTTAAATGTTCTTGAAACATGCCAACAGGGTGATTTTACACCCTCTGTGAGAGGGCTCCTTTGTATAACATGCTGCTCCAAATGGAATTATACATATCCACTTAAAACACTATCATGCTTTATTTATTTCCCAAAGTAACAGATTCAGTGAGAGAGCTTCTTAAAATCTTCTGGGCCCATGGCATGTAATATTGCTCCTACTCACACCATTATTTACATGAAGTCTTACTCCAATGTTCTGCATCTGGACAGTTTGTTGCAACCATACCTTGGTTCTTGATTTCTCCATTTTTATTATGAAGAGCTGCATTCCTTACTTGTGGGAAATACTGAACCTGGCCACCAGGAGGAGGCAAATACACCCCAGACAAAGGCTTAAATACCTCCCCCACTTCCTCATAACCTAAGTCATTATTTTCCTTTTCGTTAAAAGATGTAAACTCTGTTAAATAAGATGTTTCAACATGCAGGATATTTGTTTCAACCGGCAAGGACTGTTGCCGCGGTTGCTGGAGTAGCTACCTACAGGTGCGGCTCCTTATGGGATTGATCAAGCGGGAGGGTCTCCTCGACGTTTTTCAGGAAAGAATTAAGGCCTTGAGGGTTGCTAATTCTTTTATCTGTGATGCTAATAAGCAGATTATTTGCCTGAATGCTACGGCTTCATCTTCTTCTGTTCAGGCCCATCGGGCTCTGGCTGAAGTCATGGTCTGCGGATATGATTTCTAAGTCTAGACTTCTTTCCCTCCCCTTTAAGGGAAGGATTCGTTTGGTCCAGGCCTGGACTCCGTTATCTCCAGTCACAGGGGGCAAGGGTGCCTTCCTACCTCAAGAGAATAAGAACTAGTCTAAAGAACAAAATTCCAATTTTTGTTCCTTTCGTTCTGATAAAGCCCATCGTCAGCAGTCCTCCGCTAAGCCAGAGCAAACCAAGAGCACTTGGAAGCCAGCTCAGTCCTGGAATAAATCCAAGCAGAGCAAGAAGCCTGCCGAGACAAAGTCGACTTGAATGGGCGGTCCCCGGTCCTCTTCTGGATCGTGTAGGAGGCAGTCTGTTGCTCTTTTTAGTCACTTGGTTCAGGGATGTGCAGGATCCATATGTCCTGGAGGTCATAGCTCAGGGTTACAAGATAGGTTTCAAATCTCAGCCACCCATGGGCAGATTCCTCCTCTCAAAACTGTCTTCCAGACCAGAAAAGGGGGAACCCTTTCTGGGGTGCGTATGGGATCTGTCCTCTTAGGAGTTATTGTCCTGATGCCTATTGCAGAGAGTGGTTTGGGATACTACTAAACCTTTTCGTGGTCCCAAGGAAGAAGGGGAGGGAACTTTCCGTCCAATCCTGGACCTTAAGTGCTTAAACAAGTGTCCCCTCGTTCAAGATGGAGACAATAAGGTCCATTCTTCCCCTCGTTCAAGAAGGGCAGTTCATAACCACAATAGATCTGAAGGATGCTCCCTTCATGTACCAATCCACAAGGACCACTTCCAGTTGCTAAGGTTTGCGTTCCTGGACCAGCACTTCCAGTTTATTGCACTTCTATTTGGTCAAGCTATGGTTCCACACTGTCAGCGATCCACATCCCGGGTGTGGACAACTGGGAAGCGGATTTTCTCAGCAGACAATCCTTTCATCTGGGGGAATGGTCTCTCCATCCCGAAGTGTTTGTGTAGATTTGCAAAGGTAGATTTTATGACATCCCGTCTCACTACCAAGCTACCCAGATATGGGTCGAGATACAGGGATCCTCAGGCGAAGCTAACAGATGCATTAGCGGTACCTTGGAGGTTCAACTTTATTTATCTTTTGCACTGCTTCCTAGTGTAGTGGCTCGAAACAAGCTAGAGCAGGCGTCAATGATACTGATCGCTCCATCTTGGTTTCCTCTTGGACCTTCAAAAATGAGGACTCTATGGATCAGATTTGTAAGGCGGTTACCTGGTCCTCCTTACATACTCTTTCCAGGTTTTTACAAGTTTGGTGTTTTTATTTCTTCTGAAGCAGCCTTTGGGAGAAAGGTTTTTCAGGCTGTGGTGCCCTCAGATATGGGCCGCCTCTCTTTTTTCCTACTCTGGAGCTTCAGTATAATTTTCTTTTACAAGATATGACGAGTCCACGGATTTCATCCTTACTTATGGGATATCACCTCCTGGTCAGCAGGAGGAGGCAAAGAGCTCCACAGCAGAGCTGCATAAATAGCTCCTCCCTTCCCCTCCAACCCAGTCATTCTCTTTGCCTGTGTTAGTGATAGGAGTGAGGTAAAGTGAGGTGTTAGTTTAGATTCTTCAATCAAGAGTTTTTTTATTTTTAAATGGTGCCAAAGTGTGCTATTTTATTACAGAGCAGCTTCAGATAGTCTTTTTAGGCTGTGGGAACTGGTGGATTTTTGTCTCCACTGCGCCTCCCATGATTGAGCTGCATTTTCTGTGTGTGGTCTTGGAGGTTGTAACTAAGACCCTTTTTCCTTCACAGGACCTCAGGAGGGAGAGTGGACCTCTTGACACTGTGAAGTTGTGCATGCTGTTCCTCAGCATGGAGGTAAGTGCAGTTTTTTATTCTGGGACACAGCAAAAATACCTCAGATTTAACTGTACTTGCACTATTATATTGGGGGCTAAAACAAGGGGTCCCTTTAACAAATAGTGAAATATCCAGACATTCTAGCAGTCTAATAACCTAGAAGCACTGGGATATGGGTACAAGACCGACATAGTTTATTTCTCCAGACACTCTGGCATGGTGTTATTGGTCTAGAAGCACTGGGAGATATTGTGTCGGGTTGTACTTTAACCAGACACTCTGGCATTTATTGTTGGGCCTGAAGCGCTGGGACATACTGTGTGGGGTTGCATAGAACGGGCTGGCTGACGCTGGGGACATTTCCGGAGAGAGTATGTTTTTATTAGGCTCCGGTACATGGCGGCTTTGTCTGATGCGATTGACAGATTGTTTACGCCCACGAAGGGCGGGGCTTAGTCTTATTTGCGCGCTTTGACAGTGCAGTTTCCTATTGCGGTCCCGGTTGACAGCTTCTCCTCACGGCTCCTAAGTCTGCTTGTAGGGATATTTACAAGCGACTTTAGGTGCGCCTGGTTTGCGGTGTTCAGACTGATCACGGGGGCAGGTAGGAGCCGCAGCGGAGCTGTGGCGAGGTAACTGAGTAATTTTCAAAATTATACCAGTGTTATTTTTCAAGAGCCCACGTACAGGGAATGTGACATTTTGCTCTACCTCATATATCTTTCAGAGCCGTTTTGCATTAAAGTTACAGTACTCAGCATATATTTTATTATAGTCTATTTTTATAAAAGATAAAAATATATAATCAGTGAATTGGACCAAGCTTGCTGGTTGTTTAGGTTATCAAAATGGATGACCTTGAACAAAGTACATGCCCTATGTGTTTAGATGCCATTGTGGAACCCCCTGTTACGCTTTGTCCACCATGTATCGAGAGGGCTTTAAAGCATAAAGAGCAAATTTTCTTTGATAAAGATATGTCTAATGAATGTGCTCAGACTGATGAGATTCAGGGTATGCCGCATCTTTCTCCCCACGCATCACAGCCTATAATGCCTGCTCAAGTGACGCCATGTTCTTCAACGGCGTCTGCGTCATTTACTCTGCAGGATATGGCTGCAGTCATGTCATCCACTCTTTCAGAAGTTTTGTCTAAATTGCCATTGTTGCAAGGCAAACGTAGTAGAGGAGATACCCAGGTGGTCCATGCGACTTCTGGTTCTTTGATGGCGATCTCCGATGCACCTTCCCAGGGTTCTGAAGTGGGGGGTAAGGAGGTTCTGTCTGACTCAGGCAGTGCATTGCCCCAGACAGACTCGGGCGTCCTGTCTTTCAGATTTCAGCTTGAACACCTACGCCTTTTGCTGCGAGAGGTTTTGGTGGCTCTGGACGACACTGACTCTATTGTGGTCCCACCAGAGAAATTGAGTAAGATGGACAGGTACTTAGAAGTTCCTTCTTATTCCGATGTTTTTCCTGTTCCTAAGAGAATTTCGGAAATTGTTACTAGGGAATGGGAGAGGCTGGGTATCCCGTTCTCCCCTTCCCCTATTTTTAAGAAGATGTATCCTGTAGCTGACACCATTTGGGATTCCTGGCAGACAGTCCCTAAGGTGGAGGGGGCTATCTCGACCCTAGCTAAGCATACGACTATCCCTATAGATGGCAGTTGTGCTTTCAAAAACCCCATGGACAAGAAGTTGGAGGGGCTTCTTAAAAGACTCTATGTTCAGCCAGGGTTTTTATTACAACCAGCTGCCTGCATCATAGCAGTCACAACTGCAGCTGCTTTTTGGTTTGATGCTCTAGAAGAATCTCTTAGGACTGAGACTTCTTATGAGGAAATACAGGATAGAATTAAGGCCCTTAAGTTGGCTAATTCTTTTATTACGGATGCTTCCTTTCAGATCTCCAAATTGGCGGCTAAGAGTTCGGGCTTCTCCATCGTAGCACGAAGAGCCTTATGGTTGAAATCTTGGTCTGCGGATGTGTCCTCTAAATCCAAGCTTTTGGCTATTCCTTTCAAAGGAAAGACCCTGTTCAGGCCTGACTTGAAAGAAATCATTTTTGATATTACGGGAGGGAAGGGTCACCTCCTCCCTCAAGATAAAACATCTAAGCAAAGGGGTAAACAGAGTTATTTTCGTTCCTTTCGAAATTTCAAGGGAGTCCCCTCTTCCTCTTCCGCTAAGCAGGAAGGGAATTATTCACAAGCCAAGTCCGCCTGGAGACCCAACCAGGCTTGGAACAAGGATAAACAACCCAAGAAGCCCGCAGCTGCTCCCAAGACAGCATGAAGGGGCGGCCCCCGATCCAGGACCGGATCTAGTAGGGGCAGACTTTCTCTCTTTGTCCAGGCTTGTATAAGAGACGTTCAGGATCCCTGGACACTAGAAATCATGTCTCAGGGGTATCAGTTGGAGTTCAAAAATTCCTTCCCAAGGGGAAGGTTTCTTCTTTCACGATTGTAGACCAGAGAAAAAGAGAAGCGTTCTTACGTTCCACTATAGGAGTAATTTGTCCCGTTCCAGTACAGGAACAGGGGCAGGGGTTTTACTCAAATCTTTTTGTGGTTCCCAAAAAAAGAGGGAACATTCCGTCCCATTTTAGATCTCAAGAGTCAAGTTTCTCAGAGTCCCATCCTTCAAGATGGAGACTATTCGGTCAATTCTTCCATTGATCCAGGAGGGTCAATATATAACTACTGTGGACTTAAAGGATGCATATCTGCATATTCCTATCCACAGAGATCATCACCAGTTCCTGAAGTTTGCCTTTCTGGACAAGCATTTTCAGTTCATGGCTCTTCCTTTCGGACTGGCCACGGCACCCAGGATCTTCACGAAGGTTCTAGGGTCTCTGTTGGCGGTTCTCAGACCGCGGGGAATCGCGGTGGCGCCTTATCTGGATGATATTCTGATCCAGGCGTCGTCTTATCAGTTGACAAAGTCTCATACCAACATGGTGCTATCCTTTCTAAGGACTCACGGGTGGAAGGTGAATCTAGAAAATAATTCACTAATTCCACAGACAAGGGTTCCTTTCCTGGGAACTCTAATAGACTCTATATCCATGAAAATCTTCTTGACGGAGGTCAGAAAGTTGAAGATTCTGAATACATGCCGATCCCTTCAGTCCAATCCTCGGCCATCAGTGGCTCAGTGCATGGAGGTAATTGGATTGATGGTGGCGGTGATGGACATCGTTCCGTTTGCTCGTTTTCATCTCAGACCTCTACAACTGAGCATGCTCAGACAGTGGAATGGAGATTATGCAGATTTGTCTCCTCAGATAGATCTTGATCAGGAGACAAGAGACTTTCTTCTTTGGTGGTTGTCTCAGGATCA
Source organism: Bombina bombina (assembly GCF_027579735.1). Classification (NCBI taxonomy): domain Eukaryota; kingdom Metazoa; phylum Chordata; class Amphibia; order Anura; family Bombinatoridae; genus Bombina; species Bombina bombina. The sequence goes on along the minus strand of NC_069500.1, from coordinate 1,241,230,341 downwards.
TCTGTCCCAAGGGACGTGCTTCTGCAGACCCTCATGGGTGATAGTGACAACGGACGCCAGTCTACTAGGATGGGGTGCAGTCTGGAATTCCCTGAAGGCTCAGGGTGTGTGGACTCGGTCGGAGTCTCTACTTCCAAATTCATCCGATTTCAGTCGGACAACATCACGACTGTGGCTTACATCAATCATCAGGGAGGAACAAGGAGTTCCTTAGCAATGACAGAAGTATCCAAGATAATTTGGTGGGCGGAGGCTCACTCTTGTTATCTGTCAGCAATCTACATCCCAGGAGTGTACAACTGGGAAGCGGATTTTTTGAGCAGACAGACGTTTCATCCGGGGGAATGGGAACTCCATCCGGAGGTCTTTGCCACCCTGATTCTCAGATGGGGCAGACCAGAGCTGGATCTTATGGCATCTCGTCAGAATGCCAAGCTCCCGAGATATGGATCCAGGTCCAGGGATCCTCAGGCCGAACTGATAGATGCCTTGGCAGTGCCTTGGTCGATCAACCTAGCTTATGTGTTTCCACCATTTGCTCTCCTTCCCCGGGTGATTGCACTTATCAAACAGGAGAGAGCTTCAGTGATTCTAATCGCTCCTGCGTGGCCTCGCAGGACTTGGTATGCCGATCTGGTGGACATGTCCTCTCTGCCGCCGTGGAAGCTTCCATTGAGGCAGGACCTTCTAATTCAGGAACCCTTCCATCATCCAAATCTAATTTCTCTGCAGCTGACTACTTGGAGATTGAACACTTGATTTTATCTAAGCGTTCTCTGATGCGATCATTGATACCTTGATTCAGGCACGCAAGCCTGTTACTTGAAAAATTTACCATAAGATATGGCGTAAATATCTTTATTGGTGCGAATCCAAGGGCTACTCATGGAGTAGGGTTAGAATTCCCAGGATTTTATCTTTTCTCCAAGAAGGATTGGAGAAAGGGTTGTCAGCAAGTTCCTTAAAGAGACAGATTTCTGCTTTGTCTATTTTGTTACACAAGTGTCTGGCAGATGTTCCAGATGTTCAATCTTTTTGTCAGGCCCTGACTAGAATCCGGCCTGTGTTTAGACCAATTGCTCCTCCTTGGAGTTTGAATTTAGTTCTTAATGTGCTTCAAGGGGTTCCGTTTGAACCCATGCATTCCATAGATATTAAGTTCTTATCTTGGAAAGTTTTATTTTTGGTTGCTATTTCTTCTGCAGAGTTTCTGAGCTTTCGGCTTTACAATGTGATTCTCCTTATCTTATTTTACATTCTGATAAGGTGGTGTTACGTACCAAACCTGGTTTTCTTCCTAAGGTTGTTTCTAACAAGAATATTAATCAGAAATTGTTGTTCCTTCCTTGTGTCCTAACCCTTCTTCTAAGAAGGAGCGTCTGTTACATAATCTGGACGTAGTCCGTGCCTTGAAGTTCTACTTGCAGACGACTAAGGATTTCTTTCATGTAATTAACAAGAGTCCATGAGCTAGTGACGTATGGGATATACATTCCTACCAGGAGGGGCAAAGTTTCCCAAACCTTAAAATGCCTATAAATACACCCCTCACCACACCCACAAATCAGTTTTACAAACTTTGCCTCCAAGGGAGGTGGTGAAGTAAGTTTGTGCTAGATTCTACGTTGATATGCGCTCCGCAGCAAGTTGGAGCCCGGTTTTCCTCTCAGCGTGCAGTGAATGTCAGAGGGATGTGAGGAGAGTATTGCCTATTGAATGCAGTGATCTCCTTCTACGGGGTCTATTTCATAAGGTTCTCTGTTATCGGTCGTAGAGATTCATCTCTTACCTCCCTTTTCAGATCGACGATATACTCTTATATTTACCATTTCCTCTACTGATTCTCGTTTCAGTACTGGTTTGGCTTTCTACAAACATGTAGATGAGTGTCCTGGGGTAAGTAAGTCTTATTTTCTGTGACACTCTAAGCTATGGTTGGGCACTTTATTTATAAAGTTCTAAATATATGTATTCAAACATTTATTTGCCTTGACTCAGAATGTTCAACTTTCCTTATTTCCAGACAGTCAGTTTCATATTTGGGATTATGCTTTAATTATCATATTTTTTGCTTACCTCAAAAATTTGACTTTTTTCCCTGTGGGCTGTTAGGCTCGCGGGGGCTGAAAATGCTTCATTTTATTGCGTCATTCTTGGCGCGGACTTTTTTGGCGCAAAAATTCTTTTCCGTTTCCGGCGTCATACGTGTCGCCGGAAGTTGCGTCATTTTTGACGTTATTTTGCGCCAAAAATGTCGGCGTTCCGGATGTGGCGTCATTTTTGGCGCCAAAAGCATTTAGGCGCCAAATAATGTGGGCGTCTTATTTGGCGCCAAAAAATATGGGCGTCGCTTTTGTCTCCACATTATTTCAGTCTCATTTTTCATTTGCTTCTGGTTGCTAGAAGCTTGATGTTTGGCATTTTTTTCCCATTCCTGAAACTGTCTTATAAGGAATTTGATCTATTTTGCTTTATATGTTGTTTTTTCTCTTACATATTGCAAGATGTCTCACGTTGCATCTGAGCCAGAAGATACTACAGGAAAACCTCTGCCTGCTGGATCTACCAAAGCTAAGTGTATCTGCTGTAAACTTTTGGTAGCTATTCCTCCAGCTGTTGTTTGTATTAAATGTCATGACAAACTTGTTAATGCAGATAATATTTCCTTTAGTGATGTACCATTGCCTGTTGCAGTTCCCTCAACATCTAAGGTGCAGAATGTTCCTGATAACATAAGAGATTTTGTTTCTGAATCCATAAAGAAGGCTTTGTCTGTTATTTCTCCTTCTAGTAAACGTAAAAAATCTTTTAAATCTTCTCTCTCTACAGATGAATTTTTAAATGTACACCATCATTCTGATTCTTTGGACTCTTCTGGTTCAGAGGATTCTGTCTCAGAGATTGATGCTGATAAATCTTCATATTTATTTAAGATGGAATTTATTCGCTCTTTGCTTAAAGAAGTACTAATTGCTTTAGAAATAGAGGATTCTAGTCCTCTTGATACTAATTCTATACGTTTGGATAAGGTTTTTAAAGCTCCTGCGGTTATTCCAGAAGTCTTTCCTGTTCCTAATGCTATTTCTGCAGTAATTGCTAAGGAATGGGATAGATTGGGTAATTCATTTACTCCTTCTAAACGTTTTAAGCAATTATATCCTGTTCCGCCTGACAGGTTAGAATTTTGGGACAAAATCCCTAAAGTTGATGGGGCTATTTCTACCCTTGCTAAACGTACTACCATTCCTACATCAGATGGTACCTCGTTTAAGGACCCTTTAGATAGAAAAATTGAATCTTTTCTAAGAAAAGCTTATCTATGTTCAGGTAATCTTCTTAGACCTGCTATATCATTGGCTGATGTTGCTGCAGCTTCAACTTTTTGGTTGGAAACTCTAGCGCAACAAGTATCAAATCGTGATTCTCATGATATTATTATTCTTCTCCAGCATGCTAATAATTTCATCTGTGATGCCATTTTTGATATTATTAGAGTTGATGTTAGATTTATGTCTCTGGCTATCTTAGCCAGAAGAGCTTTATGGCTTAAGACTTGGAATGCTGATATGGCTTCTAAATCAACTCTACTTTCCATTTCTTTCCAGGGAAACAAATTATTTGGTTCTCAGTTGGATTCTATTATTTCAACTGTTACTGGTGGGAAAGGAACTTTTTTACCACAGGATAAAAAGTCTAAAGGTAAAAACAGGGCTAATAATCGTTTTCGTTCCTTTCGTTTCAACAAAAGAACAAAAGCCTGATCCTTCGTCCTCAGGAGCAGTTTCAGTTTGGAAACCATCTCCAGTCTGGAATAAATCCAAGCCTGCTAGAAAGGCAAAGCCTGCTTCTAAGTTCACATGAAGGTACGGCCCTCATTCCAGTTCAGCTGGTAGGGGGCAGGTTACGTTTTTTCAAAGAAATTTGGATCAATTCTGTTCACAATCTTTGGATTCAGAACATTGTTTCAGAAGGGTACAGAATTGGTTTCAAGATGAGACCTCCTGCAAAGAGATTTTTTCTTTCCCATGTCCCAGTAAATCCAGTGAAAGCTCAAGCATTTCTGAATTGTGTTTCAGATCTAGAGTTGGCTGGAGTAATTATGCCAGTTCCAGTTCCGGAACAGGGGATGGGGTTTTATTCAAATCTCTTCATTGTACCAAAGAAGGAGAATTCCTTCAGACCAGTTCTGGATCTAAAATTATTGAATCGTTATGTAAGGATACCAACGTTCAAGATGGTAACTGTAAGGACTATATTGCCTTTTGTTCAGCAAGGGAATTATATGTCCACAATAGATTTACAGGATGCATATCTGCATATTCCGATTCATCCAGATCATTATCAGTTCCTGAGATTCTCTTTTCTAGACAAGCATTACCAATTTGTGGCTCTACCGTTTGGCCTTGCTACAGCTCCAAGAATTTTCACAAAGATTCTCGGTGCCCTTCTGTCTGTAATCAGAGAACAGGGTATTGTGGTATTTCCTTATTTGGACGATATCTTGGTACTTGCTCCGTCTTTACATTTAGCAGAGTCTCATACGAATCGACTTGTGTTGTTTCTTCAAGATCATGGTTGGAGGATCAATTTACCAAAGAGTTCTTTGATTCCTCAAACAAGGGTAACCTTTCTGGGTTTCCAGATAGATTCAGTGTCCATGACTTTGTCTTTAACAGACAAGAGACGTCTAAAATTGATTACAGCCTGTCGAAACCTTCAGTCTCAATCATTCCCTTCGGTAGCCTTATGCATGGAAATTCTAGGTCTTATGACTGCTGCATCGGACGCGATCCCCTTTGCTCGTTTTCACATGCGACCTCTTCAGCTCTGTATGCTGAACCAATGGTGCAGGGATTACACGAAGATATATCAATTAATATCTTTAAAACCGATTGTTCGGCACTCTCTAACGTGGTGGACAGATCACCATCGTTTAATTCAGGGGGCTTCTTTTGTTCTTCCGACCTGGACTGTAATTTCAACAGATGCAAGTCTCACAGGTTGGGGAGCTGTGTGGGGATCTCTGACGGCACAAGGAGTTTGGGAATCTCAGGAGGTGAGATTACCGATCAATATCTTGGAACTCCGTGCAGTTTTCAGAGCTCTTCAGTTTTGGCCTCTTCTGAAGAGAGAATCGTTCATTTGTTTTCAGACAGACAATGTCACAACTGTGGCATACATCAATCATCAAGGAGGGACTCACAGTCCTCTGGCTATGAAAGAAGTATCTCGAATTTTGGTTTGGGCGGAATCCAGCTCCTGTCTAATCTCTGCGGTTCATATCCCAGGTGTAGACAATTGGGAAGCGGATTATCTCAGTCGCCAAACGTTGCATCCGGGCGAATGGTGTCTTCACCCAGAGGTATTTCTTCAGATTGTTCAAATGTGGGGGCTCCCAGAGATAGATCTGATGGCCTCTCATCTAAACAAGAAACTTCCCAGGTATCTGTCCAGATCCCGGGATCCTCAGGCGGAGGCAGTGGATGCATTATCACTTCCTTGGAAGTATCATCCTGCCTATATCTTTCCGCCTCTAGTTCTTCTTCCAAGAGTAATCTCCAAGATTCTGAGGGAATGCTCGTTTGTTCTGCTAATAGCTCCGGCATGGCCTCACAGGTTTTGGTATGCGGATCTTGTCCGGATGGCATCTTGCCAACCATGGACTCTTCCGTTAAGACCAGACCTTCTGTCTCAAGGTCCTTTTTTCCATCCGGATCTGAAATCCTTAAATTTAAAGGTATGGAGATTGAACGCTTGATTCTTGGTCATAGAGGTTTCTCTGACTCCGTGATTAATACTATGTTACAGGCTCGTAAATCTGTATCTCGAGAGATATATTATAGAGTCTGGAAGACTTATATTTCTTGGTGTCTTTCTCATCATTTTTCTTGGCATTTTTTTAGAATACCGAGAATTTTACAGTTTCTTCAGGATGGTTTAGATAAGGGTTTGTCCGCGAGTTCTTTGAAAGGACAAATCTCCGCTCTTTCTGTTCTTTTTCACAGAAAGATTGCTATTCTTCCTGATATTCATTGTTTTGTACAAGCTTTGGTTCGTATAAAACCTGTCATTAAGTCAATTTCTCCTCCATGGAGTTTGAATTTGGTTTTGGGAGCTCTTCAAGCTCCTCCGTTTGAACCTATGCATTCATTGGACATTAAATTTCTTTCTTGGAAAGTTTTGTTCCTTTTGGCCATCTCTTCTGCTAGAAGAGTTTCTGAATTATCTGCTCTTTCGTGTGAGTCTCCTTTTCTGATTTTTCATCAGGATAAGGCGGTGTTGCGAACTTCTTTTGAATTTTTACCTAAAGTTGTGAATTCCAACAACATTAGTAGAGAAATTGTGGTTCCTTCATTATGTCCTAATCCTAAGAATTCTAAGGAGAAATCATTGCATTCTTTGGATGTTGTTAGAGCTTTGAAATATTATGTTGAAGCTACGAAATCTTTTCGTAAGACTTCTAGTCTATTTGTTATCTTTTCCGGTTCTAGGAAAGGCCAGAAAGCTTCTGCCATTTCTTTGGCATCTTGGTTGAAATCTTTAATTCATCTTGCCTATGTTGAGTCGGGTAAAATTCCGCCTCAAAGAATTACAGCTCATTCTACTAGGTCAGTTTCTACTTCTTGGGCGTTTAGGAATGAAGCTTCAGTTGACCAGATCTGCAAAGCAGCAACTTGGTCCTCTTTGCATACTTTTACTAAATTCTACCATTTTGATGTATTTTCTTCTTCTGAAGCAGTTTTTGGTAGAAAAGTTCTTCAGGCAGCGGTTTCAGTTTGAATCTTCTGCTTATGTTTTTTATTAAACTTTATTTTGGGTGTGGATTATTTTCAGCAGGAATTGGCTGTCTTTATTTTATCCCTCCCTCTCTAGTGACTCTTGTGTGGAAAGATCCACATCTTGGGTAGTCATTATCCCATACGTCACTAGCTCATGGACTCTTGTTAATTACATGAAAGAAAACATAATTTATGTAAGAACTTACCTGATAAATTCATTTCTTTCATATTAACAAGAGTCCATGAGGCCCACCCTTTTTTGTGGTGGTTATGATTTTTTTGTATAAAGCACAATTATTCCAATTCCTTATTTTATATGCTTCGCACTTTTTTTCTTATTACCCCACTTCTTGGCTATTCGTTAAACTGATTTGTGGGTGTGGTGAGGGGTGTATTTATAGGCATTTTAAGGTTTGGGAAACTTTGCCCCTCCTGGTAGGAATGTATATCCCATACGTCACTAGCTCATGGACTCTTGTTAATATGAAAGAAATGAATTTATCAGGTAAGTTCTTACATAAATTATGTTTTTCGTCAAACATCTTCATTATTTGTTGTTTTTGCTGGAAAACGTAGGGGTCAGAAAGCTACGGCTACCTCTCTTTCTTTTTGGCTGAAGAGTATCATCCGTGTTGCATATGAGACTGCTGGACAGCAGCCCCCAGAACGTATTACGGCTCATTCTACTAGGGCTGTGGCTTCCTCATGGGCATTTAAAAACGATGCTTCTGTTGAACAGATTTGCAAAGCTGTAACTTGGTCATCTCTTCACACTTTTTCCAAATTTTACAATTTTTATACTTTTGCCTCGTCTGAGGCTGTCTTTGGGAGAAAGGTTCTTCAAGCAGTGGTGCCTTCCGTTTAGGTTCCTGTCTTGTCCCTCCCTTTCATCCGTGTCCTATAGCTTTGGTATTGTATCCCATAAGTAAGGATGAAATCCGTGGACTCGTCATATCTTGTAAAAGAAAAGGAAATTGATGCTTACCTGATAAATTTATTTATTTTACGATATGACAAGTCCACGGCCCACCCTGTCGTTTTTTCTAAAGACAGGTTTTTATTTTTGTTAAACTTCAGTCACCTCTGCTCCTTGGCTTTTCCTTTCTCTTCCTAACTTCGGTCGAATGACTGGGTTGGGGGGAAAGGGAGGAGCTATTTATGCAGCTCTGCTGTGGAGCTCTTTGCCTCCTCCTGCTGCCCAGGAGGCGATATCCCATAAGTAAGGATGAAATCCGTGGACTCGTCATATCGTAAAAGAAATAAATTTATCAGGTAAGCATAAATTTCCTTTTCCCACAAGTAAGGAATGCAGCTGTGGACTCTTCCCATATTAAGAAGGAAAACATAAATTATGCTTACCAGATGATAATTTCCTTTATCCCTTCTATATGGGAAGAGTCCACAGCTCCCGCCCATGTGCTCCAATGGGTGGCCCTATATTTTGTATCTACTCTTCTGGCACCTTTTTTCACCCTGATATTTCTCCTACTTTTCCTTGTTCCCTCGGCAGAATGACTGGGGTTATAAGGAAGTGGGGGATGTATTTAAGCCTTTGGCTGGGGTGTCTTTGCCTCCTCCTGGTGGCCAGGTTCAGTATTTACAACAAGTAAGGAATGTAGCTTTGGACTCTTCCCATACAGAAGGAAAGGAAATTATCTGGTAAGTATAATTTGTTTTTTCCCCAAATTAGTGCTGCTCATGTGTATGTTATATAATGTGTGAATAATTAATTTTACCTCTTAATGGCTTATTTATAGAAAAGTGACCTACTGTCTTCTCTCAGTAGAACTGTCAACAATTTGAGTAAGATTATCATTAGCCCAGTTTCTCTGAATCAGAAATGCCTAAGAAGTGATTGATCTACAGGGTCTCTAACTGGGTTTGCTACTGGAGAATCCAATAGAGTTACAGAAGCAGTGATTTGTTGTTGTTTTTTCTGCTAGTACTGTAATATAACTTGCCAAATTGTGCTCCCCCCACCAAGAGAGAGTGGAGGCTTTGAGTACATACTGCATTTTATTGTGGGATTTTCTTATTATAGAGCCGTGTTTCTTGTTTACAGTCCTCAAAATGCCCCTCATAGGCCTGATCTTCATGATATCTTAACCCCTTAAGGACCAGTAATTTCACAGAAAAACTTTCCCAAAAGACCAGAGAATTTATAGCATTTTTTGCTATCACTCCATTTAAACAGAAAAGAGCTTTGGTTTTTTTATTTACTTATTAAAACTATATACATTTTTTTGTAGACCGTATTGATCTAGGCCTATTTTGGAAAATTTCATGCCACCATTTTGCCGCCAATTGCAATCATCAGCTTTTTCACAAGCTTTGGGTTTCTCACTGATATTATTTACATACCGATAGTGCAATCATGACACAAGTGGATGTAAACGCTTCTCTGGGATCTCCTTTGTTCAGAGACTTTATAGCATTACCATATGAAGGTAGGTAACAATCTGACAATCTACCTTCATATGGTAATGGCAGCCACGATCAGTGAACCCATACCATATTAAAAGAAGATACCGGGACGACAGGATGAGGCAGAAGGTTGGACGTAGCTACCTCAACAGGGTGTGCTAGGCAAAGTACTCTGTGAGGTAGTAACTACATCTATATAGTTTAAGGGGTGAAATAATCAGCTGATCAGTAACCATGGATACTAACTTGCTCTCGCCCATCAGCTGATTATTTCACTTGCTCTCTAGTTAAGATATCATGAAAATCTGGTCTTTTAGGGAACTTGAGCTGAGAAACGCTGGTATAGACAATGCTACAGCGAGTCTCTACACCATGTTTACATAAGCAGACTGACCCTTATGTCTCATTTTAAGAAGAACCTGTACAGTTTATGATTGGCTTTGATGAGCAGCCAAGTGTACACAATACAAAATAAAGGATATTAAAGGTATTGCAAAGTATTATGACCTAACCAGCCAGGAAAATGGGTAGTTACTGGGCATGGGTCGAAAATGTGTTATTTAGCATTAGTTTACTAAACTAAGTCTAAATATGGCTGCAGGCAGCATCATTCAGCTGTTTCTTGTGCTGTATTTACTAGTGTCAGAGAGCAACAACAAGTTCTGGATTTGCAGACACCTTTGTGTGTTGCACTTTGACACTAATAAATCCCACACTGAATATGCCGAATACTGCTGCCTGCGGCCATATTTGGCATTTATTTTGTATTTGAATAATGACTTTTTGCCCATGCCTAGTGGTTACTCACATTACCTAATAAAATATATGGCCCTATTTAGAAGTGAAAGAGGGCAGGACCAGCACAGGATCCTGGGAATACAAGTTTATACTTCAAGCTATTAGTTGTTATTTTGTGTATGGTGAAATAGGGAAAATACAAAATGGCTATCAAGGTAATATATATCATACATTTAGATTTAACATTATATTTTAAATTGCAATAAAAAGAGAACAACCTAACTAATGATGTCTTTTCTTATGTCTAAACAGTGGAGGCAGCGTGCAGTGAGGATTTACCTGTAAGTAATATCACATGACACTAGTGGCTTTGTGCAAACTGTAACCCTTTTTGTTACCAAACTGAAGTGCTAGAATATTTACATTTTAGAATTTATTTTACAAAATAGTCTACATCTTAGAGTTTACTAAAGTATCTGAATTATTTGTTAAACCCCTCACACATAGTGCTTCTGTTTAGTTATGGGTACGACGGCCTAGTGCCGGTGACAGACCTCTGGCAATCGCTGTGTTCTTATATAAACACAGTTGTTGGCATAATTCTAGTTATAATTAAGGAAACTTGATATCCAAGAGTCTGTCAGAGCGCTTCACACAAAGCAGCACAAGAATTTTAATGAGTGAAGGAATGCTCAGTGACAACACTGCATAGCCTTATTCCCTATACCCTGCATTATAAGTGCTTAAAGGGACATGAAACACAACTTTTTTTTTTCTTTCTTTCTTTTGGGCTTCTGATAGAAGTAAATTGTAAATGTGTTTAAAAGTATATGCTCTATTTTCAAATTTTCTTCATTCTCTTGTTATCCTTTGTTAAAGGAACAGCAGTGCACTACTGGGACATAGCTAAATGCATTGGGTGAGCAATAGGCATATATGTTCAACCACCAATCAGTAGCTATCCCCCAGTAGTGCATTGCTGCTCCTACCTAGGTAAGCTTTTAAACAAAGGATACCAAGAGATTGAATGAAATTAGAAGTCGGAAGGTTGTTTAAAGGGGACAGTAAATTCAAAATTAAACGTTAATGATTTAGATAGAGCATGTCATTTTAAACAGCTTTCCAATGTACTTGTATTTTCAAATCTGATTGGTATCCTTGGTTGAAAAGCATATGTACATATGTAGCTGCGGCTGATTTGTAGCAACACACATTTGTGTGTTATTGGTTCACTAGTGACTAGATGTTTTCAGATAGCTCATATCAGTGCATTGCTTCTCCTTCAACAAAGAGAATGACAAATTTTATAACAGAAGTAATTTGGAAAATTGTTTAAAAGTGTATGCTTTATCAGAAGCGTGAAAAAACAAATGTTTCATGTCTCTTTAAGATTGCATGCTCTATCTGAATCTGTCCCTTTTAATAATAAACCTAATATGATGGGCTTGTAATATCTATATCTATATCCAATAGATTATCGTTTTCCTTTTGATAGCACAGACACTTAAATTCATTTCACACTTACAAATTAGAATGTGCTGTTATATATGTGAGTTAGTGATTAGGCGCAGCAGTGTGCCACAGTGATTGGCGGTGACGATCTGCACTTGTGTCTAGTGATTGTATGGATAGATACTATCGTATTTACATCATTTATAAAACTGTGCTGTACAATTTCTATATTTGCTTATAGGCTCCTGCAACCAGTGTGAATTCGTCAAGTCGATTTTGCTCCTGGGACCCAGAAGAGGAGCGTAAACGCCAAGAGAGATGGCAGCAAGAGCAAGAAAGGCTGCTGCAGGTAGTGCGTTTCCTCCCTGATGAGGTCACTTTATCAAATAGTAGCAGGAGATAAGGCAAAAAAGTCTGAGTTCAACTTCATAGATCCTCTCTGATCTCTTCTTATTTTAACAACTCAGGAATCCAACGCACTGTACACAGCCCTCTAACAATCTATAAATGAGAGATGAAAATAATGGCTATTAGAATCCAAATTAATGGCACAAGATTTACTAACATCAAAAAGATGAAAGCTTAGTAAGCCCTATTAAAGGGACATGAAACCCAAAAATGTTCTTTTATGATTCAGATACAACATAAGTTTTTAAAGAACTTTCCATTTACTTCTATTGTCAATTTTGCTTCATTGTATTGGTATCCTTTGTTGAAGGAGCAGTAATGCACTACTGGTAGCTAGCTGAACACATTGTTAAGCCAATGACAAGAGGCATATATGTGCAGCCACCAATCAGCAACTAGCTCCCGCCTCCTGAGTCTACCTAGGTATGCTTTTCACCAAAGGATACTGAGAGAACTAAGTTAATTAGAGAATAGATGTAAACTGGAAAGTTGTTTAAAATGTATTCTCTATGTGAATCATGAAGGATAAACTTTTGGGTTTATTGTCCCTTTAAGATTTGAATATGCAATCCAAGTTTAAACAGGTATTGGTAGTTCTATATTTAGCCTTTAACCCCTTAACGACCGAGGACGTGCAGGGTACGTCCTCAGAAAAAAGGCAGTTAACGCCTGAGGACGTACCCTGCACGTCCTCGGTGTGGAAAGCAGCTGGAAGCGATCCTGCTCGCTTCCAGCTGCTTTCCGGTTATTGCAGTGATGCCTCGATATGGAGGCATCCTGCAATAACCTTTTACGGCCATCCGATGCAGAGAGAGCCACTCTGTGGCCCTCTCTGCACCGGACATCGATGGCCGGTATCGTTGGTGGGTGGGAGCCGGTGTGGGAGGTGGGTGGCGGCCATCGATGGCCCTGGTCATGTGGAGGGGGGCGGGATCGTGGGCGGGGAAGTCCGGGGGAGCGCGCGGGCGCGCGCACGTGCACGAGGGGGCGGGCGCGTGCACGGGGAGGGAGCGGGTGGGAACCGCTACACTACAGAAAAAATGTGTCCCAAAACAAAATAAAAGTGGGACATTTAATGTTAAAAAAAAAAAACCTTAGGTGTGATTTAGGTGGTGGGGGTTGGTCCGTGGTGGGGGGGATTGAGCTACACTACAGAAAAAAAAAAATAAAAAAAAAAATAAAATAAAATAAAAAATAAACATTTGATTGTTCAAACTGGGTACTGGCAGACAGCTGCCAGTACCAAAGATGGCCCCCAATAAGGCTGAGAGGGAGGCTTAGAGAGCTGTTTTGGGGGGGATCAGGGAGGTTGGGGGTTAAGGGGGGATCCTAAACACAGCATATGTAAATATGCTTTTTTTTTTTTTCTTAAAAAAAAAACAAAACTTTTATTTTAGTACTGGCAAACTTTCTGCCAGTACTTAAGATGGCAGGGACAATTGTGGGGTGGGGGAGAGAAGGGAGCTGTTTGGGAGGGATCAGGCATCATAATACACGTGTGATGCGCAGCAGCATTTAGCGACTTTCTAATTACCAAAAAGCAACGCCAAAGCCATATATGTCTATTTCTGAACAAAGGGCACCCCAGAGAAGCATTTACAACCATTTGTGCCATAATTGCACAAGCTGTTTGTAAATAATTTCAGTGAGAAACCTAAAATTGTGAAAAAATGTACGTTTTTTTTACTTTGATCGCATTTGGCGGTGAAATGGTTGCATGAAATATATCAAAATGGGCCTAGATCAATACTTGGGGTTGTCTACTACACTACACTAAAGCTAAAATTAACCCTAGAAGCTCCCTAAATGCTCCCTAATTAACCCCTTCACTGCTGGGCATAATACACGTATTGTGCGCAGTGGCAATTAGCAGCCTTCTAATTACCAAAAAGCAAAGCCAAAGCCATATATGTCTGCTATTTCTGAACAAAGGGGATCCCAGAGAAGCATTTACAACCATTTATGCTATAATTGCATAAGTTGTTTGTAAATAATTTCAGTGAGAAACCTAACGTTTGTGAAAAAATTTGTGAAAAAGTGAACAATTTTTTTTATTTGATCGCATTTGGCGGTGAAATAGTGGCATGAAATATACCAAAATGGGCCTAGATCAATACTTTGGGATGTCTTTGAAAAAATAAATATACACATGTCAAGGGATATTCAGGGATTCCTGACAGATATCAGTGTCCCAATGTAACTAGCGCTAATTTTGAAAAAAAGTGGTTTGGAAATAGCAAAGGACTTGTATTTATGGCCCTATAACTTGCAAAAAAAGCAAAGAACATGTAAACATTGGGTATTTCTAAACTCAGGACAAAATTTTGAAACTATTTAGCATGGGTGTTTTTTGGTGGTTGTAGATGTGTAACAGATTTTGGGGGTCAAAGTTAGAAAAAGTGTGGGTTTTTTTCCATTTTTTCCTCATATTTTATAATGTTTTTTATAGTAAATTATAAGATATGATGAAAATAATGGTATCTTTAGAAAGTCCATTTAATGGCGAGAAAAACAGTATATAATATGTGTGGGGACAGAAAATGGAAAAGTGCTGCGGTCATTAAGGGGTTAAAGGAACATAAAATCAATTTTTTTCCTTTCATGTTTCAGATAGAGCATGCAGTTTTAACCAACTTTCAAATGTACTTCTATTTTCAAACTTTCTTTGTTCTCTTGATATCTTTTGTTGTCTGGAGCATTATTATGGCAGCAGTTTTGCAAGAATATTATCCATTTGCAAAAGCACTAGATGGCAGCACTATTTCATGTCATTGAGTGCTCCAGATGTCTACCTAGGTGTCTCTTCAACAAAGAATACCATAGGAACAAAGCAAGTTTGATAATAGAACTAAATTGGAAACTTTTTAAAAAAAATTGTGTGCTCTGTCTGAATCACAAAATAAAATGTTTAGGTTTCATATCCTTTTAATCAGTTCAGCCATCTTAGCCTTTTTGGCAAAAAGAAAGATGCTCTTAATCTACAAACACATTGTTGGACATTTTCATGTGCAGTATTATTTAGCACATTTGAGTTATTAAACGGTGCTCCTTTGGTAACAAATATGTCAAATGAACGTAAACATAAAAAGAAACAGATTGTGTTTTAAAAGAAAGCAAACAATGTACTTGTTTTCTTACATAACGGTTACTTATAAATTCTCAGTGTAGCCCCTGCCCTCAGTGTGATAAGGGATCTGACATGTTTATAACTTAAGTCTGACTCCCTGATTTCTAGTCTATTCACTTTATACTAAACCAGCTCATGTCATTTCAGAAGTTTTATTACATCAGGCTAAGATAAAACTTCCTGCAGATGCCTCCTCCTTGTAGGGCTGTGACAGGAAGTAATTGACACTGCACAAATGTAATGTAAAAATAAATAAAAGGTCAAATCCATTTTAAATTATTAATACATATTGTAATTGTTTATATTAAGTATAAGACACTGCTTAATGCTTTTTTATTATTATTACAACAATGAAACTGACTGTTTAATAAGATCCTTTTAGTGATCTATTGGATTCAGAATGTTTAAATCTTTAACACAGGAGCGGTATCAGAAAGAACAGGAGAAACTGAAAGAAGAATGGGAAAAGGCACAGAAAGAAGTTGAAGAGGAGGAACGTAAATATTATGAGGAGGTAGGAAATAATTATCAACGAGACAGCAGATCCATATGGGAAGTATAAACTTTATTCATTCCAGGACATACTGCTGTAGGTTAGACAAAATAATATCCAAATGACATTGTATGTATTGGGTACTTGTATAGCGCAGCTAATCACCCGTAAGGGTCTCACGGCGCTGCTCATTTTATCGACCTCGGAAGGATGAAAGGCTGAGTGGACCTCGCCAGGGATCAAACCTGCAACCCTCGGGTTGCTACAGAGCTCAGCCACAGTGCCTTAGCATGCTGAGCTATCTGTCCAGCTGATGATGATACTGTTGTTTTACCTTGATAACAGGGTGTCTCGGGTACAGGTGTTCCTTGCATTTAAAGGGACAGTATACACCAATTTTCATTTAACTGCATGTGATAGACACTACTATAAAGGAGAATATGCACAGATACTGGTATAAAAATACAGTATTAAACCTTTTTTAAAACTTAATTAGAAGCTCCCAATTTAACACTGTTAATGAGATAAGCATGGGACACCTACTGAAAGGGGCTGATAGCAGAATCTCTACTGAATATGAAAAGACCCACTATACAAACAGAAGCAGTCTGTAGTCTGTTACTTCAGTATGCATCTAAAACGTTGGGGCTTGGTTAGGAGTCTGCATTTTTTAATTTTTTCATTTTTTTTTAAAAAAAAGCAAAACTATACATTTTTATAAAAACGCACCCAGATAGGCTATTTAAATGGATCATCTACAAAACATTTATGCAAAGAAAAATCTAGTGTATAATGTCCCTTTAAGTATGTGAAGCATTACAATAGGGCTCACAAAACAAAATTTTATTGAAATATCTTATGAAATTGATAAAAAAATAATTTGTTGTTGTTTTTTTTTTTAAGAGAATTTCTTGAAGCCAGCCCCTGTGTGTGTCTACAAGGTAGACAATATTATTTGAAACAACTTTCTAATTTACTTCATTCTCTAGGTATACTTTGTTGAAGAAACAGCAATGCACATGGGTGAGCCAATGGTATGAGGCATATATGTGTGCAGCCACCAATCGGCAGTTCCCGAGCCTACCTAGGTATGCTTTTCAACAAAGGACACCAAGAGAATGAAACAAATTAGATAATAAAAATGAATTGGAGAGATTTTTAAAATGACATGGTCTCTCTGAACTATTAAATAAATAAATTGGGTTTCATGACACACTGTGGATGACAATAAAGGCTTGCCGCTTTACCACTTGGCTTAGCAATGTGTTTCAGACCACTGGCATCCAGGAGATTAGCAAGTGTCTGCTAGATGTACTGTGTCTGCTCCTTAAAGGGACAGTCAAGTCCAAAAAAAACTTTCATAATTTAAATAGGGAATGTAATTTTAAACAACTTTCCCATTTACTTTTATCACCAATTTTGCTTTGTTCTCTTGGTGTTCTTAGTTGAAAGCTAATTCTAGGAGGTTCATATGCTAATTTCTTAGACCTTGAAGACTGCCTCTAATCTGAATGCATTTTGACCACTAGAGGGCATCAGTTCATGTGATTCATATAGATAACATTGAGTTTCCCTGGAGTCAGCACTGATTGGCTAAAAAGCAAGTCTGTCAAAAGCACTGAAATAAGGGGGCAGTTTGCAGAGGCTTAGATACAAGGTAATCACAGAGGTAAAAAATGTATTTATGTAACTGTGTTGGTTATGCAAAACTGGGGAATGGGTAATAAAGGGATTATCTTTCTTTTTAAACAATAATTCTGTTGTTGACTGTCCCTTTAACCTTTTGGCTGTTTTTCAGCCCTCTGTGGTAGTCATGTGGTTAACACTACTTGCACTGTAAACTGTACCAGCCTTGTGTACTACTAAAGTGCTATAAGCTATATTAACTAAAGGCTGAAGCAACAATTAACCTATTCATCATTTTATCAAATATTCAGTAATATTCAACTCAAAATATAATTCCCCATAAAATGTTTAATTAGGCATAATGACAACAAATTGCAATGCATTCTTATTTATTTTGCATAGTTTTTCCTGTAGTTTGCATCTGCCCCCAGACTGGAGTGCATCCTACAGAATTCAGAATCATGACCCTCCTATATATTGCACAGCGATAGTTTGAAATGGGAGTTGCTGGCCACAGAAATGGATATAAAATAAATGTGCAATAGACTTTTTAAGGGATGTGTCCCTGGACTGCAAAGCAATTTAACAGATGACCATTGAAAACTTTTAAACATTTATCTGTATGCAGTGCAATAATTAGATCCTGGTGTATATATAAAATACTTTAATATCCCTTTATTTTTTAACTTCTGCATTGCCTTAAAGCCAACGTGAGTAATACACAATTTCCTTTTTTTTCAAATAACATATTGGATGCTAACATTTAGAATATTGGCATTTGAATTTGTAAACATTTAATGGCACTGAGTTAACAAAGATATTCTCTGAAGGGACCTGCTGCGCTGTATATGTCAACAATTAAAAACTAAATTGCAACAAATATGCGTACTGGTAGGAAACCCTTTATTCAAACTGCTTGTGACTGTAAACAAATCGGAATAGTTTGGATTTTGGAATATTTGCGTCTTTTCAATGGGACAGTTTGGAGAGAGGATGGGACCAAGTGTAAACTACAATATGTAATTTAGGCAATATTTATACGTCATAATACAGCTTATACATGTAACCTTTCTACAAAAGGTAGTTTTATATCATTTATAATACTTCAATACACATAGTACCCTCAGAAAGATCGTACAGCACTGTAATCAGAAAGGTAATATTTGTTATTTTATATACAGGTAAATATAGACTATTCTTTGCATTTTAGAACACACAAAAAACAAGCCAAAAGACACGGGCAGAGAAGATTGTGACTAACAGATGGGTAAAAATAGCAATTGTTGATCATTTTTATTTAAACAGTTTGGATTGCAAAATGTTTGGATTTTGGAATTCCAGATTTGTGGATTTTTACCTGTACTAATCTTCCAGGGTTTTAATATTGCAGAACAGCTCAAAGATGCAGCCTGGTAGAATTCATGTTTCTGGTATTTGCTGTGGCTGATCAGATGCCGGTTTAAGGTGAAAATTGAGACTCCCCATAGCGTTGCCCTATTCACTGACAATATTAGCAATCTGTACTCCAAGCCTCCTGCCCCCTCAGGAATTTACTTTATTTATACAGAAATAGCATACCTAATAAGTGTATAAAATGTACATTACAATGATTTATACTTTCCTTGAAAAAGCGCAGACAGCAAAGCATACGTTGGAAAAGCTACGCCATTATATGCAGGTGACATGAAGGGGCGGAGCCACTGGCAATGTCCCTTGCAGAAAAGACTGTAGGAGCAGCGGGACTGTACTATAACAATCTGCTACCTCTAACAGCGACAGTACTATACAACTGTACCTGATCCATGCATTGTGTAAATAATATTAGCTGTGATTTTATACTTTTTCATAAATATCTTTTATACTGCAGAATACTGTTTGCCTATCAGTATAAACACAGGCAGCTGGGTCAGCTCTGTTTCACTTGTTTAGTGATTTATTCAAATGTACTCATACTGCTTTCCATATGGAATTACACCAGTTTTATTTTCTTCTTAAATGGAAAGAGTCCACAGCTGCATTCATTACTTTTGGGAAATAAGAACCTGGCCACCAGGAGGAGGCAAAGACACCCCAGCCAAAGTGCTTAAATACTCCTACCACTCCCCTCATCCCCCAGTCATTCTTTGCTTTTCATCCCAGGAGGTTGGCAGAGAAGTGTCAGAATTTTTAATTATTTTTTTTTGTCTCTTATGGAGGGTAGTACTCTTCGGCATGGGACAGGAGTTTTAAGTAATCCTGTCAGTCTCTCGGTGAGAGCTTGGATGAAAGTTATGCAGGGAGACTCTTTCTGCAAAACCATCCCAACTCATGTTAACAGCTCCTCAAGCAATTGACGTTGTCGAACTTCGCTCCGCTGCCTGCTTTCTTCTCTCAAGTCCATGACAGAGGCGATGCTACTATCCGTCACACTTGAAAGGCCTTGTTCCTGTTCCATGGCGTAGATTCCGGTAAGATCGTTTCGTTTTACTTAATCAATGTACTGTAATGTGAATGTTTTCCCAAAAGGGTACCAACTTGCGGGTCTAACTAATATCGTAAGGGTCTCAGTGAGTCTCTTTTAGTATCTTGGAATTGAGGTTTAATATCTCCTGCGGGGGTTATTGAACAAGGGGTGTATAATCATGTTTATCTGATTCAACCTGCTTATGTCTGATGTTTTTGGGCTCGTGGTTTGGAACTTTGAGGCTTTTGGAAGGGACGCGGCCGTTTGGTTGGGCTCGCTTTTTTGGACTGTATGGTTCACCTTGTGTTTGGGCGTGATAACGTTCTGTTTTCTATTTCCGCATTCCCGACCGTGTGGCGAAGGAAATTTTCTAGTCCGCAGGGGTCTGGTCATAGGAGGTGGTGAGTGCCCCAGCTATGGTGGGTGTCAGGTGCCGTTTTTGTTTTACTATTTTAGTCCATATTTATATTTCCTCTATCCATTTATGGAGGATTCTGATGCTGAGACTGTGCTATTTTCAGGTTCACTTACAGAGGATTCTGATACTGAGACTATTTTGATTTCAGATTCTGTGTCCGGTGACGAATCCGGACTGCCCTCGTTGACACATGTCAACCAGTTTTGTTCCGTATGCCATTTGAGAGCGCCTGGTTCCTCGGGCTCGGGGAATCAAGGTACAGCTGAGCCATCCGCCTCTGGTGGTCCTGTCCTCCGAGAGGCGAGTTCCCTACCAATTCATACTTCTACACATGCGGGTAACCCAGTTTCTGATTCCTCCATGCAGGGTGGCGTGCTCCCCCGGAGGTTGCAGCACGTTTTCGCTTCCACATAATGTTGGCGATTGTTCGTTTGCAGAGTCCAGACGTTTATTTGAGAATGTGCTCTATTGTCCTGGGCCTTCCGCCTTGGAGAGGGCCTCTACATTTCTCCGCGGGTGTAACTGTCCCTGAGTGTTGTGCCTTTCGTTACAGGATTGCGCGCCTTTGTGTATTGCTCAGACATGTTTTTCAGTTATTGAATCATATCGTTACCAGTTATGGGGATTTTCAGTCTGCTAATTCGAATGGTGCACCTCATTAGACATGTGGGGATTAGGTAATCTCCTGATTGTCATTTGATTAAAATCTTTCCCAGTTTTTTTTAAAAATAGGGCTCCGTTTGGCTGGTCCTGCGGGCAGGCCTGTGACTTTTTGGGCGTTAACCTCTGGGTTGCCTTATATTTTATTTGGTTTTGTTTCCTTCGGGAACCTTCTGGGATCGATTCTCTTTGTTCTTCTTCAGAGGTTGTTTGTACACGTTAGTCATATATTATAATGTCTGGGGTTTTTTTCCCCTATGAGGGAGAATCTTGCAGCTTGCCCATTAGGACCCTAAGTGCAGGCTGGTCCTGTTGGGTTCGTTCTGTCTTGTGGCTGTTCAGACACGTGGCACTGTTCTGCTCGGTTGGTACGGTAGAAGCGCTGAGTGCTCAGGTTGTCATTGGTTTTCATGTTCAACTAAGCATTCAAGAGGACCTGTGGGTCCGTAGGGCGGGTAGGATTCTTTCAGTCCTTATAGCCTTCAGTCATAGATGACCGGGTCAGGGGAAATTTTTCCACTGCGTCACTCTATCTGATATTTTCAGAACATAGTGTTTTCTCCCCCATGCGGTGGAGGGTTGGAGGGCTTAGTGCCCCATTCCCGCAGTTTGAGTGGTTTGGCCTTCGTTTTTAGGCCTCTGGGCCCTTGTGGGCCTGATCCAACAGCTTGTATCAGATCAGGCTGTCTAGCCTGCGGAGGGTTTTCAGTTTGAAACCAATGCAGCTCTTGGCATCTTGCAGGTGTGCGCATACGCAATTTATAGTGTATCTAGATACAGCTCTTACTCTTGACATGTACTGTCTGAGTGATGAGACCCTTGGGTCTGCTTCCATTGTCCCAGGGTGAGTTGGATCTCCTTTTAGGGATCTGTATTCCGGGTGATGGTTATGGGGACTTTGTTTAGCTTGGGGTTTCCCGAAGCTGGGAAGGCTTAGCGCCTGTCTCTTCCCTGTGTCCTCTGCTGGTGTGGAGGTGATGGGGAGACTAGCCCTGCTAGAAGGGTTGTTTTTTTTGGACCTCAAGATATCCCTTATGTTGTCCTGAGGCCTTGAGAAGTATCTTCATAGGACTTCTAGCTTTGCTCCTTGGAGTGTTGGACTTGGCTAGGGGTGGTTCCTCCCTTTGGTTCAGGCTTTCAAGTTCTTTTTGCTATCCAGATTCTCTGGATATGCATTCATATCCCTGGTGTCTGGCTTTTTGGCCAGGTGGGGTGTTTAGTTCTAGGGCAAGGTTGCCTGAACTATTAGGTGCCCAGACCTGTTTTTCTTCCTGAGACTTCCGATTGCTGAGGCTTTGGCCCTTTTTCCTGACCCAGTCTTGGGTTGTTTTGGAGTCTTGGATCTCAGGGCTGGTCGGGGTATTCCACAGTAGTGGGAACTTGGGCTGTGTCCTTGTTCCATCTATCTGACCTGGTCATGATGGCCAGTATTTATTACTCTTTGCAACAGAGCAGCCCAGGTGCTCTAGGGTTAGCTTTGTGACTTGTGCCTCAAGGGTTGTTGGTTCATACCCAGCTGCTGGCGCTGGATGTCCATTTCTGGTGTGCTTTACGAATGCATTCGCTTGGTCAGCTTGCCAGTGTAACCCGTGGATTCCCTGTTCTGCAGGCGAATGGGTTGGCTGTGTCTCTGCTTGGCAAACCACTTGTAGGGGGGTCCTTTTCTGGGACATTGTGATGGGGATTTATCTTCCCATTAGCCAGTGACTTTGGGCCTTAAGGACAGTTGTTGCCTTTCTGGCCTCATCCCTTTTTTTTAGGGGATATTCTCCTCCCTATGCAGATGGAGTCCTTTCTTGGGGCTTCTCCTGGTTGGGAGGCAGGAAGTGTGGATGGGTTCCCCCTGGGACCTTTTTGGCTCCAATTCAGACTTGTGGGGCCTTTTTTTGTTAGATCCTTAGGCCTATGGTCCTGTCGTCTGTTTCGGAGTCGGGTTGTACCTGTACTCTGTGGGGATGGCTGTGCTATCCTTACGCTCGTTCCTGTACCAGTTTTGGGATTTTTCAGTTCCCCGGTTAGGGATCCCTGAGGCTGGGTTGGTCCAGCTGAGAGGGGGTCTGCAGGTCAGGATGGCAGAGCGGTCTAAGGCGCTGCTTTCAGGTCACAGTCTCCTCTGGATGTGCAGACTTGAGTCTATCTTGTTAGCTCAGTCTGCTAGGATATGGATTTCCTTTTCAACTTGCTCCTTTGCTTTTAGGAGGGAGTTTCCTCTTCTTTCGGGCTCTGAAGGTATACTCTCCTTCTCTGGGGGCCTCGATTGAGGTTTTGTGTCCCCTTATTTAGTGACCTGTGTGTGGGTCTGGCGGCTTAGGTTGCTTGGAACGTGCCCTCTGTCTGAGGGCTGCTTTCTGCTTGACTGCTTCTTCCTCCTCGCAAGTACCCTCTTTGTCATCCCGTTATGGACTCTGGGTTCTTCAACTTGGGGTTTCCGACTGGGTCTCTTCCACATTTTTTTGTGGTTGAATACTTTGGTATTCTCTGTTCTGACGCTTGGAGGACTTTGCCTTTTTTGGTTGCATTCAGTACTTGCAGGATGTTGGAGAGAAGTCTTTTCTGTCTCTGTGCCTGGGTTTATCCCGGGTTTCGTTGGTATAGGTGTGGCCTCTTTTCCTGTTTGGGCCCCTTTGGGTCTTTGTGAATGGTACTCACCGTTTGAGGTGTTCTTTTCTGGAGGGGACCTTTCGGTTTCCTCGGTTCTCCTTGCCTTGTCCCCTTGGGGGTTTTGACTGATATTCCCTTCATTAGTGGGGGATGTCTTGGTTGGGGACCGTCTGTTGGGTAACGGTGTCTCCTGGAGGACTGTTGGCTCAGTCGATTTGCGGTCTCTAGTTTGGCTTCTGGACTAGCTGCGAGTCAGTGTCCTTGGGACTTTTCCTTCAAAATTTTCTCTGCTTTGGACGAAGCGGGGTTTTTTATTGGGTAGAGGTTAAGGCCTGGTGCCCTCAGTATGGACCGCCTATTGTACCTCCTGTCTTGGCATTCATTGTCCTCTATAGCTTGGGTATTGTTTTCCCAAAAGTAATGAATGCAGCTGTGGACACTTTCCATTTAAGAAGAAAAACATAAATTATGCTTACCTGATAATTTCCTTTTCTTCTAATGGAAAGAGTCCACAGCTCCACACCCGTAACTTATGTGGGGCATCCTTTTATTATTCTGGCACCTTTCACCCTGATATTTCTTCTACTGTTCCTTGTTCCTCTGCAGAATGACTGGGGGATGAGGGGAGTGGGAGGAGTATTTAAGCCTTTGGCTGGGGTGTCTTTGCCTCCTCCTGGTGGCCAGGTTCTTATTTCCCAAAAGTAATGAATGCAGCTGTTGACTCTTTCCATCAGAAGAAAAGGAAATTATCAGGTAAGCATAATTTATGTTTTTTCTTTGAGGCACAAAGATTGCACAGATACACACAAGTGGACATATGAACATATCCTTTATTTGATAATTGTTTATACTGGATATGGTTTTATTTATTATTTTATTCTTTATTAGCACTTTATTGCTATTTATTTGTGTAATATTTTTGCACATGTATTTTTGCACATGTATACACACACACACACATACATACATATATTTAATATAGGTGGCGAGAGTCCATGACCTGTTACTTATAGGCGTACCAGATCGTGGACTCTCGCCACCATAAAGAAATTAATTTATCAGGTGAGATATAAATATATATATTTATTTATTTGAAATAAGGCAGAGGTCCATAATGTTCAACCTATACAGATCCTTCCTGATTTACAACAAAGAAGCTGCCAATTGAACTTACATTAATGCAATTAGAATGCCAAACCATTTAACACAAGTGATCATATCCCTGAATTCTGTTATTAGCCAGAAATGTATTGGCCATTTTTAAATTCATATAGGGTATTGGCATTCACTACCTCCTTAGGCAAGGAGTTCCACAAATGTATTGTTCTTATGGTGAAATTATGTTTTACTTTGTTGGAGGTTAAATCTCCTTTCCTGTAGCCTTCAAGTGTGACCTCTTGTCACAAGCAACTGCCCTAAACAGTGCTTCCACCAACTCTGTATATGGGAAATATTTATATAAAGTAATAATAACACCTCTCAAGTTCCTTTTTTTCTAGGGTAAACAGACCCAAATTGACTAACCTCTCCTTATAGTTTAAATCCTCCATTCCCCTTTATTATTTTTTTGGTCCTTTTCTGAACTTTTTCTAATTCTGCAACGTCTTTAAAATTAGTCCCCAGAACTGCATTCCACACTCAGCCCCTGATATTCAAAGATTCTCCAGCTTGGAGAGAAGTTGTAGTTAGACTTCACAAAGGTTGAACTCACTGAATTTTCAAAAGAAAAAAGGGTGGAACTCTCCAGCAATGCGAGATCTCTCTGTTATGTATGTGAAGCAGAGACAAGCCCAGTGCAATATAGCACTGCATGATAATAGAGGTTTGTTACACTTTGTACATTGTATTTTATATTAATATACATTTCAGATTGGGTCCTTATTGCATTTAAAGGGCCATAATACCCAACTGTTTAAACACTTGAAAGTGATGCAGCATAGCTGTAATAAGCTGACTAGAAAATATCACCTGAACATCTCTATGTAAAAAAGAAAGATATTTTACCTCAAAAGTTCCTCAGTAGCCACCTCCCATTGTAAAGGATTTCTAAGGAGCATTTTTGTGTGTTTGTCCTGGGACATCTGAAGGGACTAGCATCGTGCACTCTCATATTATTTCACCAATCAGGTAAAGGAAGCTTACTATGAAATCTCATGAGAGTTAAGTCAAATCTCATGAGATCACAGTAAGAGTTCATGACCTCAGCACTGCTGATGCTGATTGGCTGCTGTTCATTTCTTCATTTTTTTTAATTTTTTTACCTGCAGCTGAGAGCAGCCAAGTATAACTTTTTACACAGAACTTACTCTGCTGAGCTGAGGAGATTGTGAGGTAAAATATCTTCCTTTTTTACATAGAGATGCTCAGGTGATATTTTCCTGTCAGCTTTTTACAGTTATACTGCATCAGTTTCAAGTGATTTAGCAGATGAGTATTATGTCCCTTTAAGCTTTGCAATTGTAATTTAATACATTTAAATTTTGATCCAGTAGTAATTTTGCACGTTCTGATTATGCTTTGAATGTTTCTGTGTTACTTTAATAATTTAAGATCATATTTTGTATAAAATTACATTGCACTTTGTAAACTGACAGTTTCAGAAAGTGGAAGGGAGAGGGCTGTTCCCTGGGCTTAAAAGGGGAGTTCCCAGGGTATGTCTGACATTCTCTCACAAGTCTTTTGACATTTACTAAGCATTTTGAAGGGATAGTAAACACCAAAAATGTTAATGTTTAAAAAGATAGATAATCCCTTTATTTACCATTCCCCAGTTTTGCATAACCAACACTGTTATAGAAATATACTTTTTATCTCGTTGATAACCTTGTATTTAAGCTTCTGCAGACTGCCTTCTTATGGCAGATCTTTTGACAGACCTGCATTTCAGGCAATTAGTGCCAACTCTTAAATTTACACGTGCGTGAGCACCATATTATCTATATGAAACACATGAACTAATGCCCTCTAGTTGTGAACAACTGTCAAATGCATTGAGATAAGAGGCGGCTTTCAAGGGCTTAGAAATTAGCATATGAGCCTACCTATGTTTAGCTTTCAACTAAGAATACCAAGAGAACAAAGCAAATTTGATGATAACAGTAACATAGAAAGTTGTTTAAAATTACATGCCCTATCTGAATCATGAACATTTAATTTGGACTTTACTATCCCTTTAAACAAGCTGGTCTCATTTATTTGTCTCTCCAGCTGTATGCAGGTGAGGTTTGCTAAAAATTCACAATACACTTATTTTAGCTAACAGAAAAGTAATATATACTAAAATATAGACAGAAACAAGTTAAATTGTAGTGGAAACATTTTAGTTTAATTTGAAATTGATGCAAACTGATCCTTTGGGGCCGATTAATCAAGGGCCGAATGGCCCCTGATGCCCCTGTTTCCGCGCGGAAACAGCAGTTATAAAGCAGCGGTCTTAAGACCGCTGCTCCTTAACTAGTCCGCTGCCTCTGAGGCTGCGGACATCAATCCCCCCCGATCTTATACGATCGGGTTGATTGACACCCCCTGCTCACCAGAACTGCTTGTGCAATGATACGCTGTCAGCATTCAGCGATGTCTGACGGACATGATACGCTACAGTGTATCATGTCTGCCAGACATTGGTAAATCTGCCCCTTTATATCAGCCCCGGGTGTTCTCCAGTTACCTTCTCTCTCCCAATTTTGAATCCCAGAGAGCTTCATTGCTTTCTATGGAAGACGTCTCTCGTCTCTCTGGGATTTCCAGGTTTCTCCTATATTCTTAGAAAATTCAATGAGTTCTGCCCCTGTGAAGTCAACACTATAATCTCTCTCCAAACTAGATTTGATTATCTGACCTATAGAAAATAATGTTTTCTGGGAAACTGAAGCTCACAGTTTTCAGTTTTAATTTAAATAAGACATGCAAAGTGCAATCTAATTTATACAGATACACATATGTACAAAGTATGAGCTAAGTTTAAATGTAATAAAATGTAATCAGTAGTGTAAATAGATATAAAATAGCAGCCACAAAGTGTAAATGCAGCAGAACTGTCATGTCATGCAGTGCTATATTGCACTCGGCTTGTCTCTCCACATACAGAAAAGCAGGGAACGCCCTTTGTAGAAGTAAAGAAAAATCTGCAATTTGAAAATGTCACTAGGGATCTTGCAGTGCTGCAGGATAATTTTAAAATGTCTCACCTGAGCGGAGAGGTTTTGAATATAAGGGCCTCTGAGTTTGTATCAGTGATTTATACAGCAACAGAATTATGCCTTCATCCTTTGCATCAATGTCTTTTTTTATTATGTGCTACTATCTTATTAGCCTTAGAAGCCCCTGCCCTGCATTGTGCACTCGTTCTCAGCTTGTATTCTTTACTCCCATTTAAATAATAAATAGCCTGCATTTTTTACTTCCAGAATATAGAACCTTACATTTACCAGAATTAAATCTCATTTACCATTTACCAGCCCATTCCTCCAATTTTTGTAAATCACTGAACTGACCTAATCACCTTACACAACTTTGTACCATCTGTAAAAATAGAGCTGCTTCTTGATCCTATAGTCATTTAAAAAAAAAAATATTGAAAAAACAGGCCCAGTACACTAGTTACTTTTGTCCAATCTGCGTATGATCTATTTATTACAATAAGCAAACAAATGGCTGTTTATTGCTTCTCATTAGTGCCACGATCAGGTGTATTAGTATAAGAATTAGAACATATTGATTGAATTAGTACATGTAGCTATGATATATACTTTGTTGTTTGTCAGTTTTAATACTAAAATCCAATCTTTCTAGGAGAGAAAAATAATTGAAGACACAGTCATGCCATTAACGGTGTCACCAACCTCATGTGTGCTCTTATATGACTCTGAAAGGATAGGGAATTCTCATTCAGTAACCAAAGAACATGAACAGTCAGCCCAGGAAGACAACAGAGGAACGGTAGGTGTTATATTATGCACTGTCTTAACGGGTAGGAAAGACAAATTAATCTTTCATAATTCAGATAGAACTTGTAGTTTAAAGACTCCCTTAAATTCACTTCTGTTATCAAATTGAATTTGTTCTCTTGGTATCATTCGCTTGACATTGTATGTACATATCCTCAGCAGCAGCAAAGCACTACTGGGAGCTAGCTGGTGATTGGTGGCTACACATATATGCCTATTGTCATTGGCTTACCAGATGTGTACAGCTAGCTCCCAATAGTGCATTGCTGACTTAACTAGGTGTTTACTGTTTTTGCACATAGTTATATGCAGGTAATAAATAGTGCAATAAATTTAATATTCTAACATATTAGACCATTTTTTACAGCATCTTAACAAATCTCTGAGGTCAAATACTTAGAGACATGAAACTCAAACATATTCTTTCATAATTCAAAGCATACAATGTTTAGCAACTGTTTATGTCTGTTATTAAATTTCCTTCATTATCTTGGTATCCTTTGTTGAACAAGCAGCAGTGCACTAATGGGAGCTAGCAGAACACGTCTGGTGAACCAATGACAAGAGACAAATGTGTAGCCACCAATCAGCAGCTAGCAACCTGTAGTGCATTGCTGCTTCTGAGCTTAGCATATGTATATATGCTTTTCCACAAAGCATACCAAGAGAACAAAGCAAATTAGATAAAATTGTTTGCTATATCTGAATTATGAAAGTTTAATTCTGACTTTACTGTCCCTTTAACACTGTGTATTAAGTAATGAGACCGTGTGTGTGGGGGAGTTTTTGTTCAGCATGTTACAAGCACACCTCTAATTTGAGTATTTTTTTTTATCGATTTATTGGAACCAGAATATGTTTTGTTTGCTTGTTTTTAAGGACTACATGGGGGCTACTTGAATGTAATTTACATGTCATTTTTTGTGCAGTAGAATTAAATATCCTATTTTACAATTTTCCTTTGTCACATTTTACACTGATAAAGAAAATTTGTTTCAGCACCGCTGTATAAAAAGGTCTCTTCATTGGGCTGTTTTGTTATGGAGATGACACCCCAATAAAGAGACTTATTGCACTTTATACAGTGCTGAAGCTTTATTGGTATTTTATTTTAGGGTAAGCAGACTCCCCTATGCAATGTGCTTACTGTTTGAATTGGTGAATTTAGTGCTGTCCTATAGCTGTTTGTAGTTTTACACTGATCTCACGCAATGGGGGGTAAGAAGCAGATACTCACAAGGTAGCAGGATGGTTAACACCCTATAAGTCCTGCCCTGCATTGTGCACTCGTTCTTAGCTTGTATTCTTTACTCCCATTTAAATAATAAATAGCCTGCATTTTTTACTTCCAGAATATAGAACCTTACATTTACCAGAATTAAATATTATGCACTGTCTTAACGGGTAGGAAAGACAAATTAATCTTTCATAATTCAGATAAGACATGCAAAGTGCAATCTAATTTATACAGATACACATATATATGTACAAAGTATGAGCTAAGTTTAAATGTAATAAAATGTAATCAGTAGTGTAACTAGATATAAAATAGCAGCCACAAAGTGTAAATGCAGCAGAACTGTCATGTCATGCAGTGCTATATTGCACTCTGCTTGTCTCTCCACATACAGAAAAGCAGGGAACGCCCTTTGTAGAAGTAAAGAAAAATCTGCAATTTGAAAATGTCACTAGAGATCTTGCAGTGCTGCAGGATAATTTTAAAATGTCTCACCTGAGCGGAGAGGTTTTGAATACAAGGGCCTCTGAGTTTGTATCAGTGATTTATACAGCAACAGAATTCTGTCTTTTTTTATTATGTGCTACTATCTTATTAGCCTTAGAAGCCCTTCTTCACCCAGACGGCATCTTCTATCTTCATCCTTCCGATGCGGAGCGGCTCCATCTTCAAGACATCCGGTGCGGAGCTTCCTTTAAATGACGTCATCCAAGATGGCGTCCCTTAGATTCCGATTGACTGATAGAATTCTATCAGCCAATCGGAATTAAGGTTGAAAAAAATCCTATTGGCTGATGCAATCAGCCAATAGGATTGAGCTTGCATTCTATTGGCTGATTTTTTCAACCTTTTTTTTTCTTTTCAAATTGGATTTTTTCAACCTTAATTCCGATTGGCTGATAGAGTTCTATCAGCCAATCGGAATCTAAGGGACGCCATCTTGGATGACGTCATTTAAATGAACCTTTTCAGGGCAATGGGGAGCTTAGGTTTTTTAGTTAGGGTTTTATTTGGGGGGTTGGTTGTGTGGGTGGTGGGTTTTACTGTTGGGGTGGTTTTTTGTATTTTTTTGACAGGTAAAAGAGCTGATTTCTTTGGGGCAATGCCCCGCAAAAGGCCCTTTTAAGGGCTGTTGGTAGTTTAGTTTAGGCTAGGGTTTTTTTATTTTGGGTGGGCTTTTTTTTATTTTGATAGGGCTATTAGATTAGGTGTAATTAATTTAAATATCTTGTAATTTGTTTTTTATTTTCTGTATTTTAGTGTTTGTTTTTTTGTAATTTAGCTAATTGTATTGAATTGAGTTAATTGTATTTAATTTAGGGAATTTATTTAATTGTAGGGTTAGGTTAGGTTTTATTATAAGGCAGGTTAGGTTTTATTTTACAGGCAAGTTTGTATTTATTTTAGCTAGTTAGTTAGTAAATAGTTAATAACTATTTAATAACTATTCTACCTAGTTAAAATAAATACAAACTTGCCTGTAAAATAAAAATAAACCCTAAGCTAGCTACAATGTAACTATTAGTTATATTGTAGCTAGCTTAGGGTTTATATTACAGGTATTTAGTTTTAAATAGGAATTATTTAGTTATTAATAAGTTTTATTTAGATTTATTTTAATTATATTTATGTTAGGCGGTGTTAGGGTTAGGTTTAGGGGTTAATAACTTTAGTATAGTGGCGGCGACGTTGGGGCGTCAGATTAGGGGTAATAAATGTAGGTAGGTGGCGGAAATGTTAGGGGTGGCAAATTAGGGGTTAATAAGTGTAAGATTAGGGGTGTTTAGACTTGGGGTTCATGTTGGGGTGTTAGGTGTAAACATAAATTTTGTTTCCCCATAGGAATCAATGGGGCTGCGTTACTGAGCTTTACGCTGCTTTTTTGCAGGTGTTAGACTTTTTCTCAGCCAGCTCTCCCCATTGATGTCTATGGGGAAATCGTGCATGAGCATGTACAACCAGCTCACCGCTGACTTAAGCAGCGCTGGTATTGGAGTGTGGTATGGAGCACAATTTTGCTCTACGCTCACTTGTTGCCTAATAATGCCGGGTGTAGGAAAACCTCTAATACCAGCGCTGTAGGTAAGTGAGTTGTGAGAATAACGTGCAAGTTAGCAACGCACCCCTCTTACCGCAAAACTGGCCGTTAGTTTGGCTCCTTGAAAACAAATGGAAGATGCATTTCTAGCTGCTTTCAGAATGTCCTCTTTGGCTTGGAACTGTTGGAATATGATAAGGGCATCTCTGGGAGGTAAAGATTCTTTAGGCTTTAGTCATGAGGCTCTGGGGGCAAAATCCATAAGTGTTGGAGAACCTGTATTTTGTCCTCTGGCTCTGTGGAAAGTAGAAAACTCCTGAAGATATGCTTCTATTGAACACTGAGATATACTGACACACATATTTTGCCACCTACTTCTATTTTCAATGTCCTCCAATTTGTCTTAAAGCTGTATTATCACGTTATCCTGAGCACATACATTCTGCTGTAAGGTGGCTATCTCAGATTGGTAAAATTCTCTCTCTTCCTCTAAATATTCCGCACTGTTTCCTATTTAGTTGACTTTTTTCCCGAAGTTCTGAAATCTCATCCTTTATTCACAGTTTCACTTGTGCAATCAGATTGGAGAAATCCGGTTTAGAGGGGATTGATTCTAAGAAAGATTTAGGAACTTGTATAATTTAACGTTATAGAGGTTGCTTCTGGTTCTGGGTGAATAGAGCCTGCATGTTGTGGTGAGTCAGCAGTAAAGGAAGAAGAATTAAAAATATTTTAAATAAGTTATTCACAGAGGCTGAGGGCCCAGTTTTTTTAGGCGAGATGGTAAACTGTATAAGCACTTTAAAGGTACATTAATTAATCTTTTCTAATGAAGATGCGCTGTAACTTACTTTTTTATCTAGCCATGCCATTCTAATACCCCACGCTCTGGCCGCCCTCTTCAAAGCTCCTATTTTTTGTGAGCTAACGGTTTGAACTGTTTTCTATAATTGGTGGTCAAGACGTATGGCAATTTTTTTGTAGCTAGAGCACCAATTAGAGAACAAAAAAATTACAGCGCATCTTCATTAGAATTGATCAATTAAAGTCCCTCTAAAATATCGCTTATATTCCGGACCTGATGATAAAACATGTACAGTTTAAAATCACTTATAGAATGAAGTAGAGTCTTTAATAATCACATATGTGCAAAATTGGTGACGTTGCCAAAAAATACTGTTTATTGGGTAGCATCCACAATGTAAACATTGTATAATAAGAGAGAACACTGGAGATGTATACTTGTCAGGGTAGTGATAGAGATGTTTTATGCAAAATTCCAAAATAACACTAAAGTCACTGTAATTTAATCCAGGGCACTAACTGGAATTTACACAGCACGCACCATTTATTTTAGTGCAGAGTGAGTTATAAGCCCACGGCTAGAGGACCATAGCCAGGTAAATGCTCAGATCAGTAAAAAGTCCAGAGAAACTATAAAAAAAAATATATTGCAGGTAGCATCAGTGTTTATATTTGATTCTAAGGCATATGGCTTGAAGCCCTACAATTAACCCCACATACTTGCCCATCAGCTCCCGTGCTTAGAAGCCTAGCCTGCCTTGTGGTCACTGTGGAACCCTAGTGTGTGAAGCTAAGGAGTGCTCAAGAGGAAATACTGGTGTGCAATTATTTGTTGTGCGTGCATTAGGGAAGTCATTTTTCATCTGAAAATGTTTATATTTTTATTAATACAAATAGTTGCCTTCAAGGGACGTTAAATGTGACATTTAATCTCACTGTAATTTTTTTTAGCACAATAAAAATGTTGCAATATACTGTACATTCGTTATTTATTTTGCTTGGTATTTAATTCCATTCTGTCCAAAGAGGCTGGTGTGCCTACATAATACTTAAATATGGTGAAAATTAGCTGATCCTGTAACATTCTACTCCGTAATTGGTTAGCTCAGCGCACCAGTTCATTTACATTTTTTCCTAATTGGCCACAAAAAGGATACCAGCAACCTGGATTCCGCCAGGCTTTTCAAGTGTCCCTGAAATGCTTTTGTTTGGCAAAGCTTTGTAAAATGTGCTAACAAAATGACAGTTAAAATATTTATTTTGTAATGCAGCATTTAATTAGTGAAATATGCAATGTCCTTTTTTAGTATGCACAAGATATTTGTATTAATGCCTTTTGTTTTATTTCCTGTAGGAGCAGTCTGCATTGTGGGCACAAGAGGGAGCACATTGTGTATCAGAAGAGCAATTAAAGGGAAAATTGAAGTATGTATTTCTAAAACCATTGTCACATTAACAGGATGTCACTGACATAACCTATGTCTTTTTGTGCCATGGATACGGCTAATTATGCATGTGCTTATGTAATTATGCATATGAAGTGTAAATAAATTATATAGATAATCTTTAAGGTCAATTATTTATTTTAATAGTTTATTCATCAAGGAAGCTTCACTTTCAAGATAATAGAGTATATGCCAACCACATGCAGTGTTATAAGGACAACCCAACACAGGCACCCGTAGACACGCGCATCCATGCGCACGCAAACAGGCACCCGTAGACACGCCCATCCATGCGCACGCAAACAGGCACCCGTAGACACGCCCATCCATGCGCACGTAAACAGGCACCCATAGACGCGCCCATCCATGGGCACGCAAACAGGCACCCATAGACGCGCCCATCCATGCGCACGCAAACAGGCACCCATAGACGCGCCCATCCATGCGCACGCAAACAGGCACCCATAGACGTGCCCATCCATGCGCATGCAAACAGGCACCCGTAAACACGCCCATCCATGTGCACCCGTAGACACGCCCATCTACACGCACGTACATGATGTGCCCCAACTAATATTTCATCCTTTACAATTAAAGGGACATTAAACACTAAATAAATCTTAGACAGAACGAAGCATTCAAAGAAAAGATTAGTCTAAGAATAACATGTAGATGGATTTTTATAAGTTTAAAGGGACAGTCAACACCAGAAAAAAAAGATAATCCCTTTATTACCCATTCCCCAGTTTTGCATAACCAACACTGTTCTAGAAATACACTTTTTACCTCTGTTATTACCTTGTATCTAAGCCTCTGCAAACTGCCTCCTTAATTCAGTTCTTTTGACAGACTTGCATTTTAGCCAATCAGTGCTCACTTAAGGGTAACTTTACGTACATGAGCTCACTATATGAAACACATGAACTAATGCCCTCTAGTGTTCAAAATGCATTCAGATTAGAGGCAGTCTTAAAGGTCTAAGAAGTTAGCATATGAACCTCCTAGAATTAGCTTTCAACTAAGAATAACAAGAGAACAAAGGAAAATTGGTGATAAAAGTAAAGTTGTTTAAAATTACATTCCCTATTTAAATCATGAAAGTGTTTTTTGGACTTTACTGTCCCTTTTAATTAGTTGTTTAAATATTCACAAAATAAGTGTAAAGTGTTAGTGTCTATAAAGCAATTGGTGCTGCCATGTTGTAACTTAGGTTTCTTTCTCTGCTAAGGCCAATTAGAGACAGTTATAAATAAGTCATTAGGGTGTGCTGTCAAAGGTTCTACACTTCCACTAATAACATAAACTGCAAAGCACACGGTTGTCAGAATCAAATTACAGTAAAAGGGGACAAAATAAATAACAAAAGTATATTGCATTTTTTATATATATATATATATATATATATATATATATATATATATATATATATATATATATATGTTTATCATTTTATATTACCATCTCCAAGTGTTTAACGTCTTTCTGTTCCCAAGGTATCTAGACTTGCCCCTGAGGTATACCTCACGTATTAAGCCCTTCTGCTCTATCCATTTGGTCTTAGACCTAGGTAGCATTTCCCTCACTGCCAAAGCTGGATATAATAGAGCAGATGTAGTACTCATGTCATATGTCAAAATAAAATTAGTAAAACATCAATAATGAATAACAAGCAACATTGTTGTACAGCAATACTATTTCTATCAACTGATTTTTTTTAATGCTGATTAATACATTACAAATTACAATGTCTGATCCATTTGCTGTTTACAGTGCAATGTGAAGTTTTAAAAACTTTCATTTTTAGCCTTGTCATTTTAGTGAGTTGCAAGATCACACAGTAATATTATTGTGGTAATATCTCAAGCATGGGACAAGTTTGTTCACATTTAACAGTTTTTAGAGATTGGGAACTTTTTGATGTCTATTTGATCAGTGAAAGAATTGTTTTTGCGTTACAATAGTAAAACCACTTTGCAAAGTTTTATTTTACAAAACAGTAGTAGTATTTTGTATAATTGTATATTTCCTACTTGTATGCAAATGTATTTTAGGATTTGTATATCACACTCATACCTAAGGATGCGATTTCACTTTTTTTTTTCCTTTTAAACAGTGTCAGTACGGTGGAAGTGGATTCTGTAATGAGGGTTAAGGAAAGTGAACCAGCAAATGTTTCATCAATGAAAGAATACAGCACTCCCAACAGATTAACCTTGCAATTAGGTGAGTCATGTAACACTGTAGTCAAGCATTTTCTACCCTGCATATGATAGAGTAGCATTCATCCTTGTCAACAATGTTTTATGGGTTAAACAATATTAGGTCAACATTGTTTAAATTTAAAGGGATAGGAAAGTCAAAATTAAACTTGCCCGATTCAGATAGAGCAGGTCATTTTTAAGACACTTTTAAATTCACTTCTATTTTCAAATGTGCTGGGAGCTGCTGCTAATTGGTGCCTGCACACATTTGTCTCTTGGGATTGGCTAAATAGATATTTTCAGCTTCCTCTCAGTAGTGCAATGCTGTCCCTTCAGCAATGGATAACAAGAGAATGAAGAAAATTTGATATAAGAATTAAATTGGAAAGCTGTTTAAAATTGCATTTTCTAACTGAACCATAAAATAAATTTTGGGGGTTTACTATCCCTTTAAATTAAAACTAACACTGCAGTATTAGTTTTATACTGGCTGATAAGGTCAACTGCCCCTGCTTGACTGGCTGAGAGGAACACACCTTTCTGTATGACAAGAAAATAGATTTTTCAGGGAAAAAAACTATTAAAAAAGCCCTTTTACCCAAAATAAAGACTACAAGGTTATTTTAAGGTCATGTTATTAAAGTTATTTCTCCTGTTAAGTGTGGTCAGTCCACGGGTCATCATTACTTCTGGGATATTAACTCCTCCCCAACAGGAAGTGCAAGAGGATCACCCAGCAGAGCTGCTACATAGCTCCTCCCCTCTACGTCACACCCAGTCATTCTCTTGCACCCAACTAATAGATAGGATGTGTGAGAGGACTGTGGTGATTTTACTTAGTTTTTATGACTTCAATCAAAAGTTTGTTATTTTAAAACAGCACCGGAGTGTGTTGTTCATCCTCAGGGAGAATTTGAAGAAGAATCTACCTGAGTTTCTATATGATTTTAACCGGAGTAGTTAAGATCATGTTGCTGTTCTCGGCCATCTGAGGGGTGAGGTATACTTCAGATCAGGGGACAGCGGGCAGGTTCACCTGCAAAGAGGTATGTAGCAGCTTATTATTTTCTGAGAATGGAATTGACTAGAAAATACTGCAAATACCTATATAAAGTAAGTTCAGCCTTAAATGCAGTAGTAGCAACTGGTATCAGGCTGTCATGTATGTATATTTTCACTTCAGTATTCTGGGGAATGGCACTTCACTGGAATGATACTGTATGAATAAAACCTTAGCCTATATTGCAGTGAGAACGGCTAGCAGCAGGTTTTCTGTGACAATTTATTTATTTGAAGTTAAACGTTTTGCTGGCATGTTAAATCGTTTAATTTTCTTAGGTACTGGGTGAAAAAATTGTGTTGGGCACTAATTATCCACTTGGCGGGCATTTTATTTAATTTATGACAGTTTACTGATCTCCCTCACTGTTGTGTGTGAGGGGGAGGGGCTTAATTTGGCGCTTTTACTACGCATCAGGAATTCAGTCACAAGTCTGTTTTTCTTCCCTGCATGATCCGGTTCGTCTCTACAGAGCTCAAGGGTCTTCAAAAGTTATTTTGAGGGAGGTAATCACTCACAGCAGACCTGTGAGATAGTGCTTTGACTGTGATAAAAAAACGTTATATCTGTACTTTTTTTTCTGCTATTTAAGGGTTAGTTATCCATGCTTATGGGGGCAATCCTTTGCTAAGTTTGTATTTTTACCGGAAAAAATTTGATTATAGTTTATTACTCAACTGTCATAACTTTCTGTGCTTCTTAAAGGCACAGTACGTTTTTTCATACTATTGAAAATTAAGTTGAAAAGTATTTCCAAGTTGCTGGTTTATTTGCTAGTGTGTTTAACATGTCTGACTCAGAGGAATATCTCTGTGCTATATGTGCTAAAGCCAAAGTGGAGCCCAATAGAAATTTATGTACTAATTGCATTGATGCTACTTTAAATAAAAGTCAATCTGTACAAATTGAACATTATTCACCAGACAACGAGAGGAAAGTTATGCCGACTAACTCCCCTCACGTGTCAGTACCTGCATCTCCCGCTCGGGATATGGTAACGCCGAGTACTTCAGGGCGGCCATTACAAATCACATTGCAGGACATGGCTAATGTTATGACTGAAGTTTTGTCTAAATTACCAGAACTTAGAGGGAAGCGTGACCACTCTGGGGTGAGAACAGAGTGCGCTGATAATACTAGGGCCATGTCAGATACTGGGTCACAGTATGCGGAACATGAGGACGGAGAGCTTCAATCTGCAGGTGACGGTTCTGATCCCAATAGAGTGGACTCAGACATTTCTAATTTTAAGTTTAAGCTTGAAAACCTCCGCGTTCTATTAGGGGAGGTATTAGCGGCTCTGAATGATTGTAACACCGTTGCAATCCCAGAGAAATTATGTAGGCTGGATAGATACTATGCGGTACCGGCGAGTACTGACGTATTTCCTATACCTAAGAGGCTTACAGAGATAATTACTAAGGAGTGGGATAGGCCCGGTGTACTCTTTTCCCCCCCTCCTGTATTTAGAAAGATGTTCCCAATAGACGCCACCACACGGGACTTATGGCAGACGATCCCTAAGGTGGAGGGAGCGGTTTCTACTCTGGCTAAGCGTACCACTATCCCGGTGGAGGATAGCTGTGCTTTTTCAGATCCAATGGATAAAAAATTAGAGGGTTACCTTAAGAAAATGTTTGTTCAACAAGGTTTTATATTGCAACCCCTTGCATGTATTGCGTCTGTCACGGCCGCGGCCACTTTTTGGTCTGAGTCCCTGGAAGAGACTCTTGACTCAATTACTATCGAAGAGATTTCAAACAGGCTTAAAACACTTAAGCTAGCTAATTCATTTGTTTCAGATGCCGTAGTACATTTAACTAAACTTACGGCTAAGAATTCCGGATTCGCCATTCAGGCACGCAGAGCACTGTGGCTAAAATCCTGGTCAGCTGACGTTACTTCTAAGTCTAAATTACTTAACATACCTTTCAAAGGGCAGACCTTATTCGGGCCCGGTTTGAAAGAAATTATCGCTGACATTACAGGAGGTAAGGGCCATGCCCTGCCTCAGGACAGAGCCAAACCTAGGGCTAGACAGTCTAATTTTCGTTCCTTTCGTAATTTCAAGGCAGGAGCAGCATCAACTTCCTCTGCACCAAAACAGGAAGGAGCTGTTGCTCGTTACAGACAAGGCTGGAGACCTAACCAGTCCTGGAACAAGGGC
Source organism: Bombina bombina (assembly GCF_027579735.1). Lineage (NCBI taxonomy): Eukaryota > Metazoa > Chordata > Amphibia > Anura > Bombinatoridae > Bombina > Bombina bombina. The sequence continues at coordinate 1,241,191,274 of NC_069500.1, read as the reverse complement.
AAGCAGTCCAGAAAACCTGCTGCTGCCCCTAAGACAGCATGAATTGAGGGCCCCCGATCCGGGAACGGATCTAGTGGGGGGCAGACTTTCTCTCTTCGCCCAGGCTTGGGCAAGAGATGTCCAGGATCCCTGGGCGCTAGAGATCATATCTCAGGGATATCTTCTGGACTTCAAATCCTCTCCCCCAAAGGGGAGATTCCATCTGTCAAGGTTGTCAACAAACCAAATAAAGAAGGAGGCGTTTCTACGCTGCGTACAAGATCTGTTACTAATGGGAGTGATCCATCCGGTTCCGCGGTCGGAACACGGACAGGGATTTTACTCAAATCTGTTTGTGGTTTCCAAGAAAGAAGGAACCTTCAGACCAATTCTGGATTTAAAGATCCTAAACAAATTCCTAAGAGTTCCATCGTTCAAAATGGAAACTATTCGGACAATTCTACCCATGATCCAAAAGGGTCAGTACATGACCACAGTGGATTTAAAGGATGCTTACCTTCACATACCGATTCACAAAGATCATCACCGGTACCTAAGGTTTGCCTTCCTAGACAGGCATTACCAGTTTGTAGCTCTTCCATTCGGGTTGGCTACGGCTCCAAGAATCTTCACAAAGGTTCTGGGGGCTCTTCTGGCGGTGCTAAGACCGCGAGGAATTTCGGTAGCTCCATACCTAGACGACATTCTGATACAAGCTTCAAGCTTTCAAACTGCCAAGTCTCATACAGAGTTAGTACTGGCATTTCTAAGATTGCATGGGTGGAAGGTAAACGAAAAGAAGAGTTCTCTTTTTCCACTCACAAGAGTTCCTTTCTTGGGGACTCTTATAGACTCTGTAGAAATGAAGATCTACCTGACAGAAGACAGGTTAACAAAACTTCAAAACGCTTGCCGTGTCCTTCATTCCATTCAACACCCGTCAGTGGCTCAATGCATGGAGGTGATCGGCTTAATGGTAGCGGCAATGGACATAGTACCTTTTGCACGCCTACACCTCAGACCGCTGCAATTGTGCATGCTAAGTCAGTGGAATGGGGATTACTCAGATTTGTCCCCTACTCTGAATCTGGATCAAGAGACCAGAAATTCTCTTCTATGGTGGCTTTCTCGACCACATCTGTCCAGGGGGATGCCATTCAGCAGGCCAGATTGGACGATTGTAACAACAGACGCCAGCCTGCTAGGTTGGGGCGCTGTCTGGAATTCCCTGAAGGCTCAGGGATCTTGGACTCAGGAGGAGAGTCTCCTGCAAATAAACATTCTGGAATTGAGAGCAGTTCTCAATGCCCTTCTAGCTTGGCCCCAGTTAACAACGCGGGGGTTCATCAGGTTCCAGTCGGACAACATCACGACTGTAGCTTACATCAACCATCAAGGAGGGACAAGAAGCTCCCTAGCGATGATGGAAGTATCAAAGATAATTCGCTGGGCAGAGTCTCACTCTTGCCACCTATCAGCGATCCACATTCCGGGAGTGGAGAACTGGGAGGCGGATTTCCTAAGTCGTCAGACTTTTCATCCGGGGGAGTGGGAACTTCATCCGGAAGTCTTTGCCCAAATACTTCAACGTTGGGGCAAACCAGAAATAGATCTCATGGCGTCTCGACAGAACCCCAAGCTTCCTCGTTATGGGTCCACATCCAGGGATCCGGGAGCGGCCCTGGTGGATGCTTTGACAGCACCTTGGACCTTCGGGAAGGCTTATGTGTTTCCACCCTTCCCGATGCTTCCTCGATTGATTGCCAGGATCAAACAGGAGAAAGCATCAGTGATTCTTATAGCGCCTGCGTGGCCACGCAGGACCTGGTATGCAGATCTAGTGGACATGTCATCCTGTCCACCTTGGGCTCTGCCTCTGAGACAGGACCTTCTGATTCAGGGCCCCTTCAAACATCAAAATCTAATTTCTCTGAAGCTGACTGCCTGGAAATTGAACGCTTGATTTTATCAAAACGTGGATTTTCAGAGTCAGTAATTGATACCTTAATACAGGCTAGGAAGCCTGTTACCAGAAAGATTTACCATAAAATATGGCGTAAATACCTATATTGGTGTGAATCCAAAGGTTACTCTTGGAGTAAGGTTAGGATTCCTAGGATATTGTCTTTTCTACAAGAAGGTTTAGAAAAGGGTTTATCCGCTAGTTCCTTAAAGGGACAGATCTCAGCTCTGTCCATTCTGTTACACAAACGTCTGTCAGAAGTTCCAGACGTTCAGGCTTTTTGTCAGGCTTTGGCCAGGATTAAGCCTGTGTTTAAAACTGTTGCTCCGCCATGGAGTTTAAACCTAGTTCTTAACGTTTTACAGGGAGTTCCGTTTGAACCCCTCCATTCCATTGATATAAAGTTGTTATCTTGGAAAGTTCTGTTTTTAATGGCTATTTCCTCGGCTCGTAGAGTCTCTGAGTTATCAGCCTTACATTGTGATTCCCCTTATCTGATTTTTCATTCGGATAAGGTAGTTCTGCGTACTAAACCTGGGTTCTTACCTAAGGTAGTCACTAACAGGAATATCAATTAAGAGATTGTTGTTCCATCCTTGTGTCCAAATCCTTCTTCAAAGAAGGAATTCCTTCTGCACAATCTGGATGTAGTTCGCGCCCTAAAATTCTATTTACAGGCAACTAAAGACTTTCGACAAACGTCTTCCCTGTTTGTCGTTTATTCTGGTCAGAGGAGAGGTCAAAAAGCTTCTGCTACCTCTCTCTCTTTTTGGCTTCGTAGCATAATACGTTTAGCTTATGAGACTGCTGGACAGCAGCCTCCTGAAAGAATTACAGCTCATTCCACTAGAGCTGTGGCTTCCACTTGGGCCTTTAAGAATGAGGCCTCTGTTGAACAGATTTGCAAGGCTGCAACTTGGTCTTCGCTTCATACTTTTTCCAAATTTTACAAATTTGACACTTTTGCTTCTTCGGAGGCTATTTTTGGGAGAAAGGTTCTTCAGGCAGTGGTTCCTTCTGTATAAAGATCCTGCCTGTCACTCCCGTCATCCGTGTACTTTTGCTTTGGTATTGGTATCCCAGAAGTAATGATGACCCGTGGACTGACCACACTTAACAGGAGAAAACATAATTTATGCTTACCTGATAAATTCCTTTCTCCTGTAGTGTGGTCAGTCCACGGCCCGCCCTGTTTTTTATGGCAGGTCTAAATTTTTAAATTATACTCCAGTCACCACTGCACCCTTTAGCTTCTCCTTTCTCGTTGGTTCTTGGTCGAATGACTGGGTGTGACGTAGAGGGGAGAAGCTATGTAGCAGCTCTGCTGGGTGATCCTCTTGCACTTCCTGTTGGGGAGGAGTTAATATCCCAGAAGTAATGATGACCCGTGGACTGACCACACTACAGGAGAAAGGAATTTATCAGGTAAGCATAAATTATGTTTTTTCTTTCATGTAATTGGCAAGAGTCCATGAGCTAGTGACGTGTGGGATATACAATCCTACCTACCAGGAGGGGCAAAGTTTCCCAAACCTCAAAATGCCTATAAATACACCCCTCACCACACCCACAATTCAGTTTTACAAACTTTGCCTCCTATGGAGGTGGTGAAGTAAGTTTGTGCTTGATTTTTATGATTTCTTCTATGATAAGCGCTTCTAAGCATTCTGAAGCCCGATTCCTCTCAGAGTACAGTGTTTATCGGAGGGATGTGAAGAGAGTATCGCCAGTTTAATTTTATGGTTTTCTTCGCGGGAAAGCTTTTCAAGTTTTCTTTATCGGTCGTAGGGATTCATCTCCTACCTCCCTTTTCAGATCGACAATGTACACTTATATACCATTACCTCTGCTGATAGCTTTCAGTACTGGTTTGGCTATCTGCTATATGTGGTTGGGTGTCTTTCGGTAAGTATGTATCATTATTTTAAGACACTCTCGGCTATGGTTTGGTGCTTTATGTATTAATATAAAGTTTTAAATATATGTATTTTACTTATATTTGCCATGAGTTAGGTCTATGTGTATTTCCCTTTGCAGTCCAGCAGTTTCGTTATGGGAATCATGTTTAGGAAGCTTGTCTTACCCTGGGTAAAGTCTTTTTTTCCAATTGCTGGAAAATTAGGCTCATGAGGGTGCAAAATGCTGTTATTTATTGCGTCATTCTTGGCGCGAGAATTTTTTTGGGCGCGAATGTGCGTCTGTCATGATGCAAGTTCTTCATTTCCTGCATCTTAGTTGACGCTAGGTTGTTTGGCGCGAAATTGTGTTTGTTATGACGCAAGTTGCGTCATTTCCAGATGTTTGTTGGTGCCCAAAAAATTTTCAACGTCTTTTTGCGTTGTTCATCATACTTGGCACCAAAAAAAATTGTTTTATTTTACCTCACTTCCTATATGCTCCTTGCCTTCTTTATGCTCAGAGGGCTATGTTATTTGTTTTGTTTTTTGCCAATTTTAGCATTTGCATTTTTTTCCCATTCCTGAAACTGCTATATGTGGAAATAAGATATTTCTGTTTGTTATTTTTCTTTTTTTACATTTTACAAGATGTCTCAATCTGATCCTGTCTCAGAAGCTGCTGTAGGAACCATGCTGCCTGAACACAGTTCTACCAAAGCTAATTGTATCTGTTGTAAGCTAGTGGAGATTATATCTCCAGCTGTAGTATGTAACAGCTGTCATGATAAGCTTTTGCATGCAGAAAAGGTTTCTATTAGTGCTAGTACAGTATCGGTTGTTCCTTCAACATCTAAAGTACATGATATCCCTGTTGATATGAAAAATTATATTGGTGATGCGATACAGAAGGCTATGGCTGCTATACTGACTTCAAATAAACCTAAAAGGTCTTTTAAAACTTCTCATAATACTGATGAAATTTGTAATGACCGGCAATATACTGATATATCCTCCTCTGATGAGGATCTCTCTAACTCAGAAGATCCTACTTCAGACATTGACACTGATAAATCATCTTATCTTTTTAAGATTTAGTATATTCGTTCTTTGTTAAAAGAAGTGTTAATAACTTTGGATATTGAGGTGTCTGGTCCTCTTGATCAGTGTTCCCTCTAAGGCCAGTTTTGTGTGCAGCCCAGCAGTGAAACAGTTAACAAGAGAACCATACCTTGCCATCTGCATTGTGCAGTGTTTGCTAATTGCAGGGTTTGGTTACCTAATTAACTGTTTCACTGCTGGGCCGCACACAAAACTGGCCTTAGAGGGAACACTGCTCTTGATAATAAATCCAGTAAACGTTTAAATTCTGTTTATAAACCTCCTGTGACTACTCCTAAGGTTTTTCCTGATGCTATTTCTGATGTGATTGCTAAGGAATGGTCTAAGCCTTGTACTTCTTTTGTTCCTTCTTAAAGGTTTAAAAAGTTGTATCCTTTGCCAGTGGCTAAATTAGAGTTTTGGGAAAAAGTCCCTAAGGTTGATGGGGCTATTTCTGCTCTTGCTAAATGTACTACTATTCCTATGGAAGATAGTACCTCTTTTAAGGATCCTTTAGATAGGAAGAGTGAATCTTATCTAAGGAAAGCTTATTTGCATTCTGGCTATATGCTCAGACCTGCCATTTCTATGGCTGATATTGAGGCTGCATCAACTTTTTGGTTGGATAGCTTAGCACAACTGGGAAAAAGACTCTGATTTGCATAGCATTGTTCGTTTACTTCAACGTGCTAATCATTTTATCTGTCATGCTATTTTTGATATTATCAAGATTAATGTTAAATCTATGTCTTTGGCTATTTTAGCTAGAAGGGCTTTATGGCTCAAATCATGGAATGCTGACATGGTATCTAAATCATTCCAGGGTAATAATTTGTTTGGTTCCTAGTTGGATTCAATTATTTCCACTATTACTGGGGGGAAGGGAGTTTTTTTGCCTCAAGATAAAGTCTAAAGGCAAATCTAAAGCTTCTAATCGGTTTTGTTCCTTTCGTCAGAATAGAGAACAGAGAACCACCCCTTCCCCTAAAGACTCTGGTTCCAATTGGAAGCCATCCTCGAGTTGGAATAAATCCAAGCCTTACAAGAAACCAAGCCAGCCCCCAAGACTGCATGATGGTGCGGCCCTCAATCCAGTTCTGCTGGTGGGGGGCAGATTGAAATTATTTCAAGACGTTTGGGCAGGTTCCATTCAGAATTATTGGATTCAGAATATTGTCTCCCAGGGGTATCGAATAGGTTTCAGAATAAGACCTCCTGTGAGAAGATTTTTTTCTCTCACATTCCAACAAATCCTGTGAAAGCTCAGGCTTTTCTGAAATGTGTTTCAGATCTAGAGCTTTCAGGAGTGATTGTACCAGTTCCAATTCTGGAACAGGGTCTGGGTTTTTATTCAAATCTATTCATTGTCCCGAAGAAGGAAAATTCTTTCAGACCAGTTCTGGATCTGAAGTTTTTGAATCATTTTGTAAGAGTCCCAACTTTCAAGATGATGACTATAAGGACTATTCTGTCTTTTGTACAGCAATGTTATTACATGTCCTCAATAGACTTACAGGATGCATATCTTCATATTCCAATTCATATAGACCACTATCAGTTTCTGAGATTCTCTTTTCTAGTCAAGCATTACCAGATTGTTTCTCCATTTGGCCTAGCAACAGCTCCAAGAATCTTTTCAAGGTTCTCGGTGCCCTTCTATCTGTAATCAGAGAGCAGAGTATTTCAGTGTTTCTTTATTTGAACGATATCTTGATACTGGCTCAATCTTTTCATTTAGCAGAATCTCACATGAATCAACTTGTGTTGTTTCTTCAAAGACATGGTTGGAGGATAAATTTACCAAAGAGTTTCCTCAGACAAGGGTCACCTTTTTAGGTTTCCAGATAGATTCAGTGTCCATGACTTTGTCTTTAACAGACAAGAGACAAATTAAATTGGTTTCTGCATGTCGAAACCTTCAGTCTCGTTCCCTTCAGTGGCTATGTGCATGTAAGTTTTAGGTCTCATGACTGCAGCAGTGGACGCGATCCCCTTTGCTCATTTTCATATGAGACCTCTGCAGCTTTTCATGCTGAATCAATGGTGCAGGGATTATACTCGGATATCACAGATGATATACTTAAATCCCAACATTAAACTATCTCTGCCCTGGTAGTTAGTCCATCATTGGATTATTCAAGGGGCCTATTTTGATTGTCCTGCCTGAACTGTGATTTCAACAGATGCAAGTCTCACAGGTTGGGGAGCTGTCTGGGGGTCTCTGACAGCACAAGGAGTTTGGTATCCTCAAGAGGCGAGGTTACCAATCAATATTTTAGAACTCTGTGCGATTTTCAGGGCTTTTCAGGCTTGGCCGCTATTAAAGAGAGAATTATTCATTCGTTTTCATACAGACAATATCACAACTGTGGCATATGTCAATCATCAAGGGGGGACTCGCAGTCCTTTAGCGATGAAAGAAGTATCTCGGATACTTTTTTGGGTGGAATCCAACTCCTGTCTAATTTCTGCAATACATATTCCAGGTGTAGACAATTGGGAAGCGGATTATCTCAGTAGTCAGTCTTTACATCCAGGGAAGTGGTCTCTCCATCCAGATGTATTTTGTCAGATTGTACAGATTGTACAGATGTGGGGTCTCACCGAAATAGATCTGATGGCTTCCCATCTAAACAAGAAGCTTCCCAGGTACCTTTCCAGGTCCAGGGATCCTCAGGCGGAGATGGTGGATGCGTTAGCAGTTCCTTGGTTTTACTAACCTGCTTACATTTTTCCCGCCTCTAGTTCTTCTTCCAAGGGTGATCTCCAATATCATATTGGAACAATCACATGTGTTTCTGATAGCACCAGCATGGCCTCACAGGTTTCGGTATGCAGATCTTGTCCAGTTGCCAGCCTTGGCCACTTCCTTTAAGGCCGGACCTTCTGTCTCAAGGGTCGTTTTTCCATCAGGATCTCAAATTGCTAAATTTGAAGGTATGGAAATTGAACACTTAGTACTTAGTCATAGAGGTTTCTGTGACTCAGTGATTAATACTATGCTACAGGCTCGTAAGTCTGTTTCAAGGAAGATTTATTATCGGGTTTGGAAAACCTATATTTCATGGTGTTTTTCTCATAAATTCTCTTAGGATTCCTAGAAGTTTACAGTTTTTTCAGGATCGTTTGGATAAAGGTTTGTCTGCAAGTACCTTGGAGGGACAAATCTCTGCTCTTTCGGTTTTATTTTATAGAAAGATTGCTAAACTTCCTGATATTCACTGTTTTGTTCAGGCTTTGGTTCGTATCAAGCCTGTTGTTAAATCAATCTGTCCTCCTTGGAGTCTTAATTTTGGTTTTGAAGGCTTTGCAGGCTCCACCTTTTGAGCCTATGCATTCTTTGGATATTAAACTACTTTCTTGGAAAGTGTTGTTCCTTTTGGCTATCTCTTCAGCTAGAAGAGTTTCTGAATTGTCTGCTCTCTCTTGTGAGTCTCCTTTTCTGATTTTCATCAGGATAAGACTGTTTTGCGGACTTTGTTTAAATTTCTTTCTAAGGTTGTGAATTTTAACAACATTAGTAGGGAAATAGTTGTTCCTTCCTTGTGTCCTAATCCCAAGAATACTCTTGAAAGATCTTTACATTCTTTGGATGTTGTAAGAGCTTTAAAATATGTCGAAGCTACTAAAGATTTCAGGAAGACTTCTAGTCTATTTGTTGTTTTTTCTGGTCCTAGGAAAGGTCAGAAAGCTTCTGCCATTTCTATTGCATCTTGGTTAAAGCTTTTAATTTACAAGGCTTATTTGGAGGAGGGGACAGTCTCCGCCTCAGAGAATTACAGCTCATTCTACTAGATCAGTCGCCACTTCTTGGGCTTTTAAGAATGAAGCTTCGGTTGATCAGATTTGCAAAACAGCAACTTGGTCTTCTTTGCATACATTCACTAAATTTTACCATTTTGATGTATTTGCTTCTTCTGACGCAGTCTTTGGTAGAAATGTTCTTCAGGCAGCTGTTTCAGTTTGAAATTTATAAGAAAGACTTATTTTTTGTGGATTTAATTTTTTCAGCGGAAATATGTTTTTATTTTATCCCTCCCTTTCTAGTGACTCTTTTGTGGTCACCCACATCTTGGGTATTTCTATCCCATACGTCACTAGCTCATGGACTCTTGCCAATTACACGAAAGAAAACATAATTTATGTAAGAACTTACCTGATAAATTATTTTTTTTCATATTGGAAAGAGTCCATGAGGCCCACCCTTTTTTATGGTGGCTATGATTTTTGTTTAAAAAGCACAATTTTATTTCCAGTTCCTCTTTTTGTATGCTTTTTACTCCTTATTTTATCACCCCACTACTTGGCTATTCGTTAAACTGAATTGTGGGTGTGGTGAGGGGTGTATTTATAGGCATTTTGAGGTTTGGGAAACTTTGCCCCTCCTGGTAGGTAGGATTGTATATCCCATACGTCACTAGCTCATGGACTCTTGCCAATATGAAAGAAATTAATTTATCAGGTAAGTTCTTACATAAATTATGTTTTTTATAAGTATGGTATATATCGGCAGTAAAGTACTGCAACGCAAAAGATCTGCACAAAAAATCATTTAAATCTGACTGTGCGTGTTTATTTCCTTTTGCTGTGTTCTGCTAGAGACAGATATAAATTAGGTGTTGAACTGGCCAAGCAATCACTGTGCAAAATGCCCGCTAGTATTACGAGTCTGGCAGGTACAGGTGTACCGCTCACTTTTTTTCTGAGACTCGAGCTTACCTCAAATCCCCTTACGTCAATTGCGTATCCTATCTTTTGAATGGGACTTGCCTAATTCCGGTATTACGAGTCTTGGAGAAAGTGAGCGGTACACCCTCTCCTGTCAAGACTCCTACCGCATTTAAAAGTCAGTAGTTTAGAGTTTTATGGGCTAACGCCGTAACATAAAACTCTTAACTAAAGTGCTAAAAAGTACACTAACACCCATAAACTACCTATTAACCCCTAAACCGAGGCCCCCCACATCGCAAACATTTAAATAACATTTTTAACCCCTAATCTGCCAACCGGACATCGCCGCCACTTTAATAAATGTATTAACCCCTAAACCGCCGCACTCCCGCCTCGCAAACACTAGTTAAATATTATTAACCCCTAATCTGCCGTCCCTAACATCGCTGACACCTACTTACATTTATTAACCCCTAATCTGCCACCCACAATGTCGCCGCAACTATATTAAAGGTATTAACCCCCAAACCTAAGTCTAACCCTAACCCTAACACCCCCCTAACTTAAATATAATTTAAATAAATCTAAATAAAATTAATACAATTAATTAAATTATTCCTATTTAAAAGTAAATACTTACCTGTAAAATAAACCCTAAGCTAGCTACAATATAACTAATAGTTACATTGTAGCTATCTTAGGGTTTATTTTTATTTTACAGGCAACTTTGTATTTATTTTAACTAGGTAGAATAGTTATTAAATAGTTATTAACTATTAGCTACCTAGCTAAAATAAATACAAAAGTACCTGTAAAATAAATCCTAACCTAAGTTACAATTACACCTAACACTACACTATCTTTAAATTAATTACCTAAACTACTTAAAATTAATTACAATTAAATTTAAATAAACTAAAGTACAACAAACACTAAATTACAGAAAATAAAAAAATATTTACAATTTTTTAAAACTAATTACACCTAATCTAATCCCCCTAATAAAATAACCCCCCCCCCCAATAATAAAATTCCCTACCCTATACTAAATTACAAATAGCCCTTAAAAGGGCCTTTTGCAGGGCATTGCCCCAAAGTAATCGGCTCTTTTACCTGTAAAAATACAATACCCCCCCCAACAATAAAACCCACACACCCAACCCTACTCTAAAACCCACCCAATCCCCCCTTAATAAAACCTAACACTAACCCCTTGAAGATCACCCTACCTTGAGACGTCTTCACCCAGCCGGACACAAGTGGACCTCCAGAGGGGCAGAAGTTTTCATCCGATCCGGCCAGAAGAGGTCCTCCAGAGGGGCAGAAATCTTCATCCAGGCGGCATCTTCTATCTTCATCCATCCGGAGCATAGCGGGTCCATCTTTAATCCAGCCGACGTGGAGCCGACGTAAGCAGCGCTGTTATTACAGTGAGATGTGGAGCAAAATTTTGCTCAAAGCTCACTATTTATTGGCTAACGCCGGGTTTAAAAAAAACCTGTAATACCAGTGTTGTCTTAAGTGAGCGGTGAGAAAAAAAGGTTAACACCGCACACCATTACCGACAAAAACTCCTAATCTAGCCAATTGTAAATACAAGATATTTCTGTTACAAAAAAATAACATAGCCAAGTCTAAATATTTTAAGACAAATTAACGTCTTGTTTGTTGCAAATGATTTTCTATAGCCAAACCCCACCCACCACATGTATATGTATGTGTGTGTGTGTGTGTGTGTGTATGTATATATATATATATATATATATATATATATATATTTGTATGTATATATATATATATATATTTGTATGAATATATATATATATATATATGTGTGTGTGTGTGTGTGTGTGTGTGTGTGTATATATGTATGTGTGTGTATGTTTATTTATTTATTAAAATATTTTACCAGGAAGGATACATTGAGATTTCTCTCGTTTTCAAGTATGTCCTGGGTACACAAAACATTGCATTGATACAATAGTGTACAATAAAATACAAAAACAATAATAATACACAATATATGCAAAAATTAACATAGAACAGGTAGAAAATATATAATCAACCATGACAGGTGCATTCTGTTTTGAGATATATAGAGAGGGCTCTCTTAAAGGATATTAGGCTTGGGGAAGGTTTGAAAGTATGCGGGAGGTTGTTCCATAACTGTGGCGCTCTGTAGGAAAAGGAGGATCGAGCTGCTTTCTTTTTGTATTGAGGCAAGCTAAATAATGTGCTGGTACTGGATCGGAGGTTATAGGAGGTGGGAATAGCAGGGGAGAGCATTCTGCTCAGGTAGGGTGGGAGCTTCCCAGAAAGGCTCTTAAACACAAGGCAGGAAAGATGGAGGGTGCGTCTGGATTCCAGCGACAGCCAGTTTAGTTCTTTTAGCTTGTCACAATGGTGGGTCCTGTAGTTACATTGTAGCACAAAGCGGCAGAACGAGTTATACAACGTATTAAGTTTATTAAGGTGAGTTTGCGGTGCAGGTGCATATACTACGTCCCCATAATCCATGATAGGCATCAGCATTTGCTGTACAAGCTTTACTTTTACTGTAGGGCTGAGGCAAGATTTGTTTCTGTACAGGGCACCTAGTTTTGGATAAAGTTTAGATGCAAGTTTTTCTATGTGGAGGCCAAAAGATAGATTAGGGTCTAACAACATACCCAAGTATTTGAAAGAGTGGACTGCTGTCAGTGTGCAATTGGATTTTGTTTTGATGCGTAGATGGGAATTTTGTAATTTGTGTAATTTAGGTCTCGTTCCAAAGATCATTGTGACTGTTTTGTCAGTGTTTAGGAAGAGTTTGTTTTTTGAGATCCACTTTTCTACCTCTGTGAACTGGTCTTGGAGCACTGTTTCAAGCTGCTGCAGATCGGAATTATTTGCATAGATTACCGTGTCATCTGCATACATGTGTAGAGTTGAGGATTTGCAGACATTAGGCAGATCATTTATAAATAATGTAAATAGTAGGGGGCCGAGAATGGAACCTTGGGGGAACACCACACGTGACTGGGAGAGGGAGGGAGTCACTATTAGAAATGGAGACATATTGTGATCGATCCGATACTGTGATAATAAAAGTGATTTTAAATAAAAGATTACCACTAGTTCACTGAGTGTTTGCTTTCATTATCTCCCAATAAAGAGATTTTGATTATGGGGAACCTGTATGAGAGCAATTGTTATAGAAGGATATGTGATGGTGTATTCATAGGACTGATAGACTAGCAGTCTATGAAGACTCTCTTAATAGAGATGAGTTATTTCTGTACAAGTAAATATATATAAGTTTTGCAATATAAGGATTAACATAGCAAGTTAAGAAATCCAAAAGTAATTTCATCAAATATGAGAGGTTGGAACCGATAATAGTAATTCCTATTGATTTGCTAGATGTTGTTAATGTAAAATCATAAATGTTCATTGATGCGCTTAGTTGTAATAATAGAGAGAAGGACATTGAACTAAATTGTGGAACACGATACAGCAGGAATTCACAACCTAGTGATTAAGACGAAATAGCGTAGCTGATGAGGTGATGTGGCGGTAAAGTCAATTTTGCTCAATTTGAGTTAATTTCAGATAAGTTCAAGTTATTGTTTGTTTAGCAATTATAAGTTAAGTTTCCTGAGCACATACCTTGGAGGGCTACTTGTCGCTGATGCGGTAGGTAGTTGGGCGATGAGAATCCCTGTAACAAACTTTCCGTGACTCTGCTGTTTGGCGCGCCGCGCACTGAGGTGGAGATTGAAGCGGGTGACGTCACCAGGTTTGCTCTGTGAACACAGAAGCCGATGCAGCGCTGTTTCAGGTGTGATCTGAAAGGAAACTGATTGTTCTTTTCCGGATTTGTTCTGTCTGAATTTCAGTTGTCTTACAGGTAGGTTACTAGGAAATGAAGTATCCAAAAAATAAGAGGTTAATCTAAAGTAGCACAAAAAGGCTTAATCTAATGAAGAGACTTAGGAAGATTCAGCAATACTTCCCTCAGTGGTTCAATAATCAAGCAACTAACTCTGGGAAGGCAACAACTTAAATAAGGAGATTATGAGAGGCGGAGAATTTGGCTTAAAGGTACAGAACTAAAGTCAAATCCTGACAGATACATATGATCGAAACCAGGTTAACGGACGATCAGCAATACCAGAGTTTTTTAGTTTGAGCAGTAGTATGTTGTGGTCTACTGTGTCAAGGGCCTTTGCAAAATCAAGGAAAATAGCTCCAGTTAGTTCTCCTTGTTCCATGCCAGTTTGGATGTTGTTGCAAACTTTTAGGAGGGCAGTTGTAGTGGAGTGATTCAGGCGAAAACCTGATTGATCAGGGGTCAGATAGTTAGAAAGTTGGTCATACTCGCATAATTGCGTATGGACGCATTTTTCTAAAATGTTTGACAATACTGGGAGCAATGATATAGGGCGATAGTTAGAAACCAAGGTTAACTCCCCACTTTTATGAATAGGCACTACTCTTGCAGTTTTCCAGAGTTTGGGTATGTATCCAGACATCAAGGATTCATTAATTAGGGTTGTGACAGGCTTAGCAATTGCCGGCGCACTGAGCTTCAACAGCATTGCTGGGATTTGATCAGGTCCAGACTGGTTTTTCATTTTTAGATCATTAAGGTGTTTCTTAACGACATTAATTGGTATAGGTCTAAAATTGAACTTCTCTATATTGGGTCTTTAGTGGTGTTTTAGTGGAGCCTGATCCCCATTTGTAGTTTTAGGATGCTGTCATTTATTAGTTTGTCAATCATGGTGGTGGAAAATGTATGTATGTGTATGTGTGTGTGTGTGTATGTATATGTGTGTGTTAGTATGTATATATGTGTGTGTGTATGTCTAATATATATATATATATATATATATATATATATATATATATATATATATATATGTGTGTGTGTGTGTTAGTATGTATATATGTGTGTATGTATGTCTAATATATATATATATATGTGTGTGTGTGTGTGTATGTATGTGTGTGTGTGTGTTAGTATGTATATATGTGTGTGTGTATGTGTATATATATATATGTGTGTGTGTGTATATATATGTGTGTGTTAGTATGTATATATGTGTGTGTGTATGTGTAATATATATATATATATATGTGTGTGTGTGTGTATGTATATGTGTGTGTTAGTATGTATATATGTGTGTATGTATGTCTAATATATATATATATATATATATATATATATATATATATATATACTGTATATAGTGTGTGTCATACACAAACATGCTGCTTGAGCTTTACAACTATTTGCAAGTGTTTGCCTTTTTTACATGAGCTCTAATAACTATTAATTGTAATTGCCTTTAATAGGATTTGAACCTGCATGCTTCAACATAGCAGTAATGTTTTTATAATCACCCTGCCCACCTGGTCTAAAACTAAACCTAAGTGAGGCTGCAAATATTAATGCCACTACTGATACTAAACTCAAATTTGGTATTCAATATCAAAATAATGTCCACATTTAATATGTCCAGAACAAAATATCATTTGCCATCAAAATAATAAAAAATCAATGTAAAAAGTAATGATCTGCTGCTGAATATGCGCATAGTGTATAAAGGTCTTTCTGCTTCTGTGCATAAAATATCAGCTGAAGGCAGCTTAAATCTTTTTATCTCTCTGCAACTAATGTGCAAGCCGGTTCATTTCTCTATCTGATGAGATTCATGCTCACTGTTACAGTGCTTTTGGCCTTTTATAAAAACATTTTGTTCTCTCCATGTGAAAAAAATAACACGAGTAAATTAATCAATTATGGCCAATTTACTTAACCCCTTAATGACCAGACAATTTTTCAATTTTCTTACCCATAAGGACAAAGGTTATTTTTACATTTCTGCAGTGTTTGTGCTTAGCTGTAATTTTCCTCTTACTCATTTACTGTACCCACACATATTATAAACTTTCTAAAGATACCATAATTTTCATCATATCTTATAATTTATTATAAAAAAATATAAAATATGAGGAAAAAATGGAAAAAAACACACTTTTTTTATATATATTTTTTTAGAAGACAACCCAAAGTATTGATCTAGGGCCATTTTGGTATATTCCATGCCAATGGGACAGCTCTTAAGCTTACATTCCTGCTTTTTCAAATAAAGATAGCAAGAGAACGAAGAAAACTTGATAATAGGAATAAATTAGAAAGTTGCTTAAAATTGCATGCTCTATCTGAATCATGAAAGAAAAAATGTGGGTTTGTATCCCTTAAACATTGTCAAAATTTTAGAGGGATCTGACAAGCAATTTCATCCATTCATAAACTCATGCGAACGCTAGTTGCACCACCATTTGGCATGATGTATGATGTAGTTTATATATCTTTTGTTATTTATTATTTGCAAATAGTATCCTGTATAATCCAGAAATTATATATATATATATATGTATCATCCTTTGTACTAGTAAAGAATATTAACCCAAAGTAACAGGTGTCTTTCTAGGTCACATGATTTATTTTTAACTTTGATGGCTCTTTATCAGCAGGTCAACAGGTAGCATCAGCGGAAGCTCCATTGCCTGGAGATATTGGGAATACAGTTCAGCGAAATATTTCTCCTGTAGCCACAAGGGGGTAAGATTCTTCTTTCTTTTTTCCTTTCTTTCATGAACTAAGATCACCCTGGAAAAAATAAATGAGTACGGTAGATTCTATATATTTTTTAAAGCAGCATTCTATGTAAAGCAAAACTCTTAAATGGAATAGAAAGTGTTTACACTTTTCAAATAGAAGCGTTTTTCCAATATACTTCCTTAAGCCAAAATGCTGCCAGTAAACGTTGTATTTGTTTTTCCAGTGACATACGCAAGTATGCTGTGAGTACTTTGCACCGGTATTCAAGCGCAGAGAGCTGGTGGTGGGGTGTGTCTGTGAAGTGTTAATTTGTGTCTTACAAGCAGCTACTGACTCTCTGAATACTGGTGCCCTCACACCACTGAAAAAGAAGCACATTTCTATCCCTTTAACAGTGTTATTCAAACAACACATTTGAGTTTGCTTTTAAAAGTATTCAAGGGGGGTATTTAAGTATTACAGAGTAATATCATAGGGGAAGAGCATTTTCTGCTATTTAAATCCTCTCTTCACAATTTACATTGCTAATGGCTATGGATCAAGCTACTGGAATGTACAATAGTTTCTGCCTCTGGTTGAAGGGAAATGCAACGAGCACTGCTGATTGGATCAGTTTTACACTTGGGAATAGCAGTGCACCGCGAGTCCGGAGTGCTATTTCTACTGGGTGTTAAACACATAGTACTGCAGGGACGATAGTCTTACAATGACATGCTCTAACGGATTGGAGAGTGCTATTTTTCTACTATAATGAGCATTTAAATATGACCATTTACATCATAAGTATTATGTTCAGTTCTTTTTTCACACTAATTGCAACAGTTAAAGGGACATGAAAAGCACAAATTTTCTTTCGTGATTCAGATAGAACATACAATTTTAAACAACTTTCCAATTTACTACTATCTAATTTGCTTTGTTCTATTGGTATTCTTTGTTGAAAAGCTTACCTAGGTAGGCTCAGCAGCTGCAATGCGTTACTGTAGTAGTGCATTACTGCCCCTTCAACAAAGGATACTAAGAGACCAAAGCAAATTAGATAATAGAAGTAAATTGGAAAGTTGTTTAAAATTGTATGTTCTGTCTGAGTTGTGAAAGAAACATTCTGGGTTTCATGTCCCTTTAACTCTTTTTCTAAAAAAAAAAATGGTTAGAGCCATAGACACATGAACGTGGTTAGCCGTACAGACTGTAGTAGGCTGCTTGCAAAGGATCTCTTCCCTCCAGTAAATACTACACACAGAACAAATCTGATTGGGTAAAAGAAACGGAAGGTTAAACAATGTTTTTTTCTCTTGGTGAGATACACAGTGCAATAATGATAGTTGTTTTGTTTCTGGGATAATGCCCATCTTCCTGTTTATTTACTTTTTATGTCCCACAAACAGTACGGATTCACAGGAGAACATCTGCGGATCTGGGTACTCTTCACAACCTTCATCCTCACAATGCCCATCTCCAAACAGGTATAAAAGGTCAATAACCCATCTAATTTGACTTTTTCCCTGTCTAATTGACCAATAACTGATCTAACACCTGGTTACAGTAAATGTAAGCACATATTTATACACTGTAGAAGCACTGGTAGCTATAATATCACAGTCCCAAGCCACTTGCATGCTTTTGCACTATTCAGATAGCCCAATATATATTAGGTTTTGATTGGCAGTCCTACCGGCTCTGCTTTCTCTGAAAAATGACTTGTATTTTTTTAGGTCTGTTAGTGGGAAGAAATTGTGTTCCACATGTGGCCTTCCTCTTGGCAAGGGAGCTGCAATGATAATTGAAACCCTCAGTCTTTATTTCCACATTCAGTGCTTTAAGGTACGCTATTCCATCTCATCCCTGCCATCAATTTAGTGTTTAATTCAGTCCCACTGTTATCCACCGACATCCTCAACATTATAATATTAATTACAACAATTACTCCGGCTTTATATTCTTAATCCCACAATTTAAAAAAAGGGATTACAAAATTTGCCTTAAATAATAATAATAATTAAGGATATGAATAAATTATTTTATTTTTTTATTTTGCTATGTAGATATTTTTTTTTATTTCTATACAATTATTTATTGGCCAAAAATTATTATTCATTCAATAGTGTTTGATTAACATTATTTATTTTTGCAAAGCTAAATACTGTATAATAAAAAGCATGCAAGCTAAATGTACTATAGTGGTCCAAAGGTGTAAACCATATCAAATCCCAACAAGTAACTTTTCTCAGTACCACAGAGGCAACCACATTTAGTATAGTATGTTGAAATTCATATAAATAAATTATACTTGAATATAAGGAGCACATTTCTAGGTGGGCATTTGTGGCCCCGCCTCTGGACATCTACGTCACCTACTTATGAAAGTCTTTTTCACAACACTGTGCTAAATTATTCATTGTGTATGTCTTATTGTTAATTCTGATGGCTGGATGTGGACCAGAATTTGTTTCCACATATGTAAGCACAGGTAAGGTTTATTCGGAGCCATGTCCAGTCATTCAGGATTAACACTTAACAAACATTTCATGTATTGGGGTAGGAATGGGATTTGATTTGGAACACTTTTTGGCTTACATATGTACAACTGTAGACGTATAGTTATAAGCTTGGTATATTTTGGAGTGTGCAGTTAGATGTTTTGTGGCTGTAGCATAGACATTGTATTTTCACTTTACATTTATGTCGCTTTTAATTTCTATAAATACTTTGTTTCTCTTGTAGTGTGGGATTTGTAAGGGACAACTGGGAGATGCAACGACAGGAACAGACGTCAGAATACGCAATGGGTTATTAAACTGCAATGATTGTTACATGAAGTCCAGAAGTAAGGCCCTTGATTATTTTCAAATATTCCAATACTTGCTCATTTCCCCCTTTTGCACAAAACTGCCATTACATATTATTTATTTTACTTAAACATATTTAGGACTTATGGGGTATAATGCCTTATGTCTTCTTGGCGTAGATTCAAATCTCTCCAGGAAGAATTCAGTGCAGCTTCTTGCTGGTATAAGTTCGACATTTTTAGAGTTCCGATAGGCAAAGAGGGACATCTCCTGCTGGGGCCCAGCAAAACCCTCAAGTTCTCATCATGTATATTATTATTATTATCATTTATTTGTATAGCGCCCTCAAATTCCGTAGTGCTGGGTACAGTGATTAGGGTATACAATGACAAGGTATTGTGATAAAATACAAAACATAAAACTAAATAAATCTAGTACAAGAGGAAGAGGGCCCTGCTCCGGAGAGCTCACAGTCTACAGGTTTAGGGTGCAGAGACATAAGGTTGGGGTAGCTTGTCACACCGGTTGTAGTTGTAGCATTGAGTCATGCAATTCATGTATTAGTTTGGTTAGGATGAGAGATGGAGGAGAGATGGTAAGCCTCTCTGAATAGGTGGGTTTTCAAGGAGCGTCTGAAGCTATACAAGGTTGGAGACAGTCTTATGGAGCGGGGTAGAGAGTTCCAGAGGACAGGAGCAGCACGTGCAAAGTCTTGGAGACGGGAGTGGGACGTAGAGATAACAGGAGTGGAGAGATGTAGGTCAGAGGTTGATCGAAGAGGATGGGATGGGGAATATTTCACGAAGAGAGAGGAAATACAGTTGGGAGTTAGACTGTTGATTGCTTTGTAAGTTAGGGTTAATACTTTAAATTGTATTCTGGAGTGTATGGGGAGCCAGTGTAGAGACTGGCAGAGCAGTGGCTTAGGTGGATGAGTCTAGCCAAAGCATTCATAATAGATTGAAGGGAGGAGAGGCAGTGTTTTGGAAGGCCATTTAGAAGTAGATTGCGGCAACCCACGTGTATCAGAGTACTCTGTTCTACTGCTGTACTGTATACTTTTTTCACATTCCTTATGGCTCTTGGCAATCAGGACAGAGAGTTTGATTTCATATACTCAGTTGTCCTTTCCTGCCTAATAATAAGCCATATGTCACAGCATAATCTGTTTTTTACAGGTTTTGAGTTTTTCTATAGGATGTATTGCTATCTCCATACTCCTATGTTTAATGGTGTATGTTATTATTATTCTACTTGCCCTGTAGTTTTAGAGTTTTTTGTGCCCATATCGTTTTCCTATTTTCTAACAACTCATTTTGTCATAGCAGGTTTATTTTTATGTCCCTGCATTGCTATATGTATAAAACCTGCAGTATGAAGTGTTGGTCATAGATATGGTATTTTTTAAGCAGACCACAATTTATGTTGACTGGCATTACATATGCTAAGAGGGTTGGGTTACCACCTATGTGATGTCATTACCTCAGGCTTATAGTAACTTGCCATCTGATCAGAAAGCTGTGAGTTTTTTCCATGGCATCAACAAAGTGTAGTGCTGGGATTTTGCTCAGAAATTCCATTCTTACAGCACGCATAAGCGATACTAAGTCAGGATGATGTTAAGGTTTTTTCTTCTTTTTAGGAAGCAATAGCACTAGATTGCCAAATACTGCACATTTAGTTCAAGTAGCTTTACAGCTCGCTGTTTTTTTGTCTCCAGTTTGTTGGTTTTTGTTTATTGCAAAGTAAGTTTTAGTTTTTTTGTTCTTGTTTTTTTGTTATTGCTTTAAAATGTATTTACTGCAGCTCCTTGCATTTTTATGGTCGTAATGCACTTTTCACTAGTTTTTTTATGTTTAACAAATTCTTTGCCTACTGTTTATCCACAGAATTTGCTGCATTGCATATTGCCATCTTAATATGAGGAGAGTCCACGGCTTCATTCCTTACTTGTGGGAATACAGAACCTGGCCACCAGGAGGAGGCAGACACCCCAGCCAAAGGCTCAAATACCTCCCCCTCTCCCCTCATCCCCCAGTCATTCTTTGCCTTTTGTCACAGGAGGATGGCAGAGAAGTGTCAGAAGATTCGGAGTATTCTCTTATGGAGGGTAGTACTCTTCGCCATGGGACTGGAGTTTTAAGTAGTCTTGTCAGCCTCTCAGTGAGAGCATTGACGAAGGTTAGGGTCTGGAGATGCAAGGAGAGTCTTTCTGCGAAACCATCCAGACTCGTATTAACAACTCCTAAGCAATCAGTGTTGACGAGTTTCACTGCCTGCTTCTATCACTCAAGTCCATGTCAGGTGCGATGTTACAAGACTGCCAAACTTGAGAGGCTGTGTGTCTGTTCCTGAGCGATAATTCCGGTAAGATTGTTTCATTTTATATCTTATGATAACGTAAGAAGACAGGGTCACAGTGTGATTCCTTTATCTGTATGGAATCAAGGGTTAATATCTCCAGAAGGGGATTATTGAACAGGAGGGATTTATACATGATTTGCTTTATTATGTTTTGTGCTGCGACATGTGTGAGATGAGGCTCTGGCAGATGTGGGAACATTCAGGTTTTGCATTTCAGTTTTGGATAACTGCGCAGCCTGTCAGTTTGGCATGCTTTTCTTACTGTAGCAGGGTCGGTCCTGCATGGCACTCCATGTGACTTGGTGTGGCCTCATTAACTTCCTCTTTCCTGTCCGTGTGGTTTACAGGAGAAGAAGCGGTTTCTCTGTGGGGCCTGGGTCATAGGAGGTGGTGAGTGCCCCGGCCATTGGGGTATAAAGGGGCCATTTACTTTTGCTATAGTCCATTTTAAAAGTGCAAGCTATGGAGGACTGAGGGGTCTCTGTTTCGCGAGGTGCGTTCCCTGCAATCATCTCCGATTACACATGCAGCTCCCCATTGCACCACTAATCCTTCTTTGGGAGGGGCCCTCTTACCGCCAGACTTTTCTGAACAGTTGCAATCAGCAGTGTCTGCGGCCTTTAGTTCTTTACCTCGCCCTGCTAAGCAAAAGGTTAAATACTGCTATCCTTCCCAGGGGTCATCTACCAACTTGCTGGATTGATCTGACAATAGATTATCTGCTGATGAAGACGCCTCTGATACTTCAGAGGAGGCTCTTTCTGGGTCGGAATCGGCTGCCTTTTAAGCCT
Organism: Bombina bombina; assembly: GCF_027579735.1. Classification (NCBI taxonomy): domain Eukaryota; kingdom Metazoa; phylum Chordata; class Amphibia; order Anura; family Bombinatoridae; genus Bombina; species Bombina bombina. Next base: position 1,241,169,108 of record NC_069500.1, on the reverse strand, counting down.
CCGGCTGGCGAGGAACCTGACTTTAGATTTAGGTTAGCGCACTTATGCTTTCTGTTAAAGGAAGGGTTGGCTACGTTAGAGGTTCCGGAACCAAAATTGCCAGAGGAACCTTCTATTCCTAAGCTTGATAAAGTTTATGAGGACAGTGTAGTGCCACAAACTTTCCCAGTTCCCATTAAGATGGCAAATATTATTAAGAATGAATGCGAAAGACTCAGATCCTCGTTTTCCCCTTCTTCTACGTTTAAAAAATTGTTCCCGGGTCCTGACTCCCAATTAGAGTTGTGGGGATCTGTCCCTAAGGTGGATGGAGCTATCTACACGCTTGCTAAGTGCACCACTATCCCACTTGAGGATAGATCATCGTTTAAGGAACCCATGGATAAGAAATTAGAAACTCTGTTCAGAAAGATGTTTCAGCACACAGGATTTTTATTTCAACCTGCAGCGGCGGTTGCTGCGGTGGCTGGAGCCTCTACCTATTGGTGTGACTCTCCATCAGAGATGATCGAGGTGGAAACTCCACTCAAAGAGATCCACTAAAGAATTAAGGCCTTGAGGGTAGCTAATTCGTTTATTTGTGATGCAAACATGCCGATTATTCGCTTGAATGCCAAGACATCAGGTTTTTCTGTTCTGGCCTGTAGGGCTCTGTGGTTGAAGTCTTGATCCGCTGACATGACCTCAAAATCTAGATTGCTTTCCCTTCCATTTAAGGGAAAGGTTCTTTTCGGTCCAGGGCTGGACTCCATCATATCCACGGTCACTGGGGGGCAAGGGTACCTTTTTACCACAGTATAAGAACAACAAACTTAAAGGACGGGGTCCTAATTTTCGTACTTTTCGTTCGGATAAGTCCCAATGCCAGCAGCCCTCCGCGAAGCAGGATCCGTCCAAGGGAACTTGGAAACCATCTCAATCTTGGAATAAGTCCAAGCAGAACAAGAAGCCCACCGAGACTAAATTGGCATGAAGGGGTGGCCCCCGATCCGTCGTTCGATCGTATTAGGGGCAGACTATATCTCTTTGTGGAGGCTTGGCTGGGAGACGTGCAAGACCCTTGGGTTCTGGAGGTCATTGCTCAGGGTTACAGGAGAGGTTTCAAATCTCATCCACCCAGGGGCAGATTCCTCTTATCAAACCTGTATTCAAGACCAGAAAAACGGAATGCCTTTCTAGGGTGCGTGAGGGATCTCTCCTCCCTAAGAGTGATTGTGCCAGTATATCTAGCAGAGAGAGGTCTGGGATACTACTCAAACCTTTTTGTGGTCCCAAAGAAGGAGGGTACGTTTTGCCCGATTCTAGACCTAAAGTGCTTAAACAAGTTTCTGTTGGTGCCGTCATTCAAGATGGAGATGATAAGGTCGATTCTGCCCTTAGTTCAAGAGGGACCGTTCATGACTACGATAGACTTGAAGGATGCTTATCTTCATGTGCCAATACACAAGGATCACTTCAAGTTCTTAAGATTCGCCTTTCTGGACCAACACTTCCAGTTTGTGGCTCTCCCATTTGGTCTGGCTACTGAGTCTTTACGAAGGTTCTAGGGGCTCTGCTCGCAGTGATGAGATTCAGAGGTATTGCAGTAGCTCCATACTTGGACAACATCCTGGTCCAAGCTCCTTCCTGCTGGCTGGCAGAAGACCATTCAGGAGCTCTGCTGCTTCTTCTTCAATCTCATAGATGGAAGATAAACTTAGGAAAAAGTTCTCTGGTTCCCAGTACCAGAGTGGAATTCCTGGGCACAATAATAGATTCTATATCCTTGAAGATATTTCTTACAGACCAGAGACGATGCAAAATTGCTTCAAACTGTCTTGCCCTCCAGACCTCCTTAAGTCTATCTGTGGCCAGGTGTATGGAGGTATTTGGCCTCATGGTGTCCAGCATAGATGTCATTCCATTTGCCAGGTTCCATCTCAGCCCTCTTTAGTTGTGCATGCTGAGGCAATGGAATGGCGATCACTCTGAACTATCCCAACAGATTTCTCTGGACAACCGGTCGAGAGAATTGCTCTCTTGGTGGCTCTGTCCAGATCGCCTATCCAAGGGGACATCCTTCTTGAGACCATGCTGGGAAATTGTGACTATGGACACAAGTCTATCAAGATGGGGAGCTGTTTGGGGTGCCAGGAAGGCATAGGGCCGGTGGACTCGAGAGGAGTCTCTTCTCCCGATCAACATTCTGGAACTTCGAGTGATCTTCAACGCTCTGAAGGCTTGGCCTCTTCTGGGTTTGTCCCAGTTTATCAGATTCCAATCAGACAATATTACCTTGGTGGCTTACATCATCCATCAGGGGGAACAAGAAGCTCCCTAGCCATGAGGGAAGTATCTCAGATTCTGGAATGGGCAGAGGCCCACAACTGTTCGCTGTCAGTGATCCACATTCCAGGATTTATATTTTGTTCAATCTGCTGCTCAGTTTGCCTATAGTGTCCTTTTACTACGCAATGCTCTGTATCAGAAGGTAAACATTATGCGAACAGTTTCCAGCATAAGAGCTGAATAGGATACCATGAAAAGCACTCTTCCCTCTAATGTGGAGGTTTGGCACATGTAGGGTTAAAATTTAAACTTTATTAGTTAGTGTTAAAAATGGGTAGCATATATTAAAAACACTTGCAGCAAGTTGGATTCTGTATCTTGCTTATTCCTTTAGATATTATCTTGTGAGACAAGGTTGTCCTGGATTAATATTACAGGACCAAGGACAAATATTAAGTCATTATTAGGGAATATAAATGACCTAGATTAGATATCATTTATAAAGAGATAATACTCCTATTGGTTGGTTCAGGTGGTCTAAGTAAAGTGACAAGTGCTCTAAAAAGTCAACAATTCTAACAAGGTTAACGGCTGAGTGTGAAAGGACTGAGTGAAATAATAGTAATAGTAGCACTTCATTTGTGAAAGCTTAAAGTGCTATTTACCAGTGTAATACAACTGAAAATTCATAAAGTAAATTGCAACTATATGCATATGTTCTTGCAACTATTAAGTTGCTTAATGCACAGAAGCAGTTATTGAAGTAACGAAAGTAATAACAGCAAGACAATGTCTTGCTAATTTGGCTTATCATACAATTACCTATGAGTATCGGCCTTAGTGCCCCTATTTGCTCCACTTTTAATACTCTTAACCGGACAGAATTGTATTAAATTCCTCAATAGTGGTTATTATAATATTATCCAGTGAGTGTGGAAAAAGGGCACTCTTAGCATCTGTGTATCGTTAGGTTATTATATGAATATCAGCCTAATTGTCAATATTTAGTTGTTCCACTTTTATATTGGAGCGAGTGGTATGATTCCCCACTGCTAAGTGTGTTATTATTGTGATATTGCTTATCGCTTTATCAGTAAAAACTGCTAGAGTAACTTTTCACTTGTCCTAATGTAGCCGTATACAGAGGTACTATAGTTAGAGTAGTATAGTTTGCAATGCAGCTAATACGCTTATCTGTTTACACTGTATAAACATATAAGAGTATAACATGAGTAACACAAGCTCATGCGGTAACTGTTCATTACAGACTGACTATAAACGGCCACTGTATATTTTAACTTGAACACGCCAAGACCAAGTAACAACAAGGTCATTAATCCCTTCTCATGAGGATAAGTTATTCTAGATACATATCGAAACTATGTGCAACATTAAAAAGCAGGACACCCAACAACCCTGCTATTCCTCCCTTAACATGTTTCGCCCTGCAGTCTAGTCAAAATTAAACTTTCATGATTCAGATAGGGCGTGCAATTTTAAATAACTTTCCAATTTACTTTTATCATCAAATTTGCTTTGTTCTCTTGATATTCTTTGTTGAAAGCTTAACCTAGGTAGGCTCATATGCTAATTTGTCAGCCTATGCAAGCACCTCTTATCTCAGTGCATTTTGACAATCTTCCAGCTAGACCATGCCAGTTCATCTGTGCCATATAGCTAACATTGTGCTCACTTGCGTGGAGTTACCTAGGAGTCAGCACTGTTTGGCTAAAATGCAAATCTGTCCAAATAGCATCAATTTCAGGACAAGTATTTTTTATTTCACATGTTTTCTCAAAGCTTCTTATTGGTTATCTTTAGCCCAAAAAGAGAAGCTGCTCATCTCTGTCTGTCTTTCTCTCATGGGCTGAATCTTTTTATGGGAATGTATCATTCCAGTTCTTGGGTAAACTCTCTTGTTCCTCATGAGTTCCCAGATTCTGGATTCAGGGTTTTTTCTACTATTGATCTATAGGATGCTTTATCACCTTACATCCAGGTATTTGTTTGTTTCTAGCCCCTTTTAGTAATTACCTCAAGAGTCTCTCTTCTTGTTAATTGTTTCTCCTCTATTGTCAGATATACAGATTTATTTGTGTCCACGTATCTAGTTGCAAATACAATAAAGTAAGAGTGGCGCCCGTAGTTGTACAGGCTCTAGGGATTAAGTATATATAAGATCAATACCTACATAGGCTCACACAGTTATTAATTATTTGGGATTAGTTTTACTCATTTAGTAATAAGTATTTGTAGTCTTACCTTTCAAAAAAAATATGCATATAATTAAACTTATTAAAGACGTATTTTATAGGAGTGAATTTAATCAAGAAGCATATGTAAAATCATATATAATACTATCTATGCATGAGTTATGGCCACAACTTTAAAGGAATTTGAGAAGTTTCTGAGCAGAAAGTTCTTGTGGTTTTATCAGTTGCTACAGATAAATAGTCAACCTGTTTTGTACAGGAATATTAGTATCCAACAAAAGTGGTAAGTAGTATATAATTGTATCCTCTCTTAAATTATGCAGATTTTCCTTAGTGTGGTTATATTACACTTTGTATGCAGTGTCTTGTTTAACAGTACCTTACACCTTTGATCGTATCAGTGTTGCCTCTGTGTTCTGGTGGCTCCATTTGCTGTAGTCGGCGTTTTCCAGCCTTTACACTATCTGTGGGATCACGTGACCTTTGAGCGGCCAATCCCAGTGCAAATCCTTTATTCAAAAAGGTCTTCGCTCGGATTAACCGAGTAATGCAAGGGATAGAATACCCGTTCTTCGTTATTGTCACAGGTATCGCCTGGTAGTTTCAGAACAGCTTCAAATATCTACATTTCTGATAACTATCTCATAGCTACTTGCAGGTTTTTACAGGGCCAGAACTTTCTCAACTGGCTAAAAACAAGGTCTGAGCCTTGAACTCCCAGTGATTAGCAGAGCTGGCTTCCATACATAGTAATGAAACGCTCTGGAAAGGAAAATCTCACACAGAGCCTCATTCCCTGATAAAAGTTCATCAGCGTTATTATTTGTGCTTGATGTGTCTGTGAGCCAGATCAGGCCTGTCCCCGGGGCAGGGTCCTGCTCCCTCTGTATTACATAAAAATGATCCTCCTCAAAATTGCTGGCTCTGTAGGCTGCTCAATGTCTCTCTGCAGATCGGTCTCCTGTGATGGATTGGCATTCAATGCAGGGTTGGTCTGTGGCAGCTATAGACAGAGCCTCATAACTGGGTAGGTAAGGAGTAGTAAGCATTATTGCTGCTGCTATCAAAAAGGCATTTTTGTTGGGTTCTGCATGTGTTTTGTCACTTAGTGTCTGCCTGTTTGTCCTCTAGTATATATTTGTATATGTAATATATATATATATATATATATATATATAATCTCAAAATAACAAGATTATTGCAAGTCTGAAGCAATACATGTCATAAAAAGAGGGGAGTGGATATTTCTGGCCCCTCTGTAAGAGGTTGGGTCAAGCAATTTGATATCAGAGAAACGGGTATAACATTTTGTGTCTAACAATACAAGTTGTTCATTCTACATGGGAGGCTGTATACCAACAAAGTGAATGACCACCTCCAGGGCCGCCACTAGAAATTTTGGGGCCCCTGACTAAACCATTGATCAGGGCCCCCCCCTCCTTTGACATGTGCAATTTTTGACCAAGTGACTAAAATGTATATGCACTTTATTCTTAATTGTCTATTTAAACTTGGAAATGTTGTAAAGGTAGTAACACACACACACACACACAGACACACTCATACACTGAAACACACAAACACACTCACACATAAGGATTCACATATAGACACTCTAGCAGACACGCAAAGAAACACACTCAGACACAGAAACCCAAACCGACACTTAGCACTTGTTTACATTGACCTGACAAGTAATGAGGTAAACTACAGTTTTGTAAAAAAAGGAGATTTAGAAAACAAAATATGGAGTTCTGATTATCTTTTTGTAAAGGAAGATGACAACTAAATTATGACACCAGCATGCAGTGGCTGAAAGAAAGGGCCCTGAACTGCCTAAACAATAATTTAAAGGTTAAATGGTGGAGTGGTTACTTCAGGAAAGGTCTTGTTAGTCTCAAAGTCTGTAGAAAGATGTGAATAATTAGTAGTAAGGTCAAAATGTCCTAAAAAGGAACAGACAATGGACACACACACAAACTCAAACTTGCACATACACCCAAGGAAACACCGACAGAGACAGCCTCAGAAAACACACAAAGACACACACACACAGAGAGACAACCACATGAAAAACACAGAAAGACATACATACACACACCCTCACTGAGACATCCACAGAAAACACACAAAGACATCCACACACCCTCACAGAGACACCCACAGAAAACACAGACATACATACATACATACATACATACACACAAACACCCTCACAGAAACACCCATAGTAAAAGCTCAAAGACATATGCAAACACCCTCACAGACATCCACAGAAAATGCACAAAGACATACACACGGTAACACCCACCCTCACAGAGAGACCCACAGATAAAAAATACATACACATAGAGACACAAACCAAAGCACAAAGACATAAACACATACACCCACAGAAACACTCACAGGAGGAAACATTTATGCACCTTGCATCCCCTAAATCAACAGTGTGTGACATGCATGATAAAAAAAAATGCAGAAATTAAGAGATCACTTTTTAAAGAATCATATTTGTAAATGTGCAAACAAAAATAATTCTGTGAATTCAAAATTGTACATTAATGAGCTGGGTAGATGGCTAGATGAAGAAAAGTACCTTTAAAAGTTTGACATATGTTTGTTTGTTTTTTTCCCATTTTCCCCAACCAAGAGCACCACTTCAAATATAGTGTACAAATTTTCCCATCTGTCAGCTGTACTTATGGATTTTGAAAATGCTGTACTCTATATGGTCTTGGTGGGACCATAAGCTGTGGTACTCATACCATTAGATCTGGTTAAATGCAGGATTTAGGCTTGTTGGTATGTATTTCAAAACTAAGTCAGCTGTAGTGTAAACTGAACAGTTTTAAGTTAACCTGTCTCATTTCAAACACTGAGCAATCTTAGTCTGAGAGTATAAAATTTTATGCAGATGTAAAAATCTTAGATAAAATGCCTCCTTGCATCTGGAAAGTCCTTGCATAAAGGGGCAGTAAACTGGAATGTAATATATATATATATATAAAGTGCATATCTGCCAAAAGGGCATCTACCATTTGTGTATTGAGGAGGAAACATTTCTGCATGGTTTTAAATATAGAATTTCTACAGCATTGTCAAATAATCATAAATACAGTGCTGCTAAAAAAAATGTGTTTTTATGGACCCCTAGCCCCACCATACAACGACTACCACACTGAAGTTACAATCCAAAATTGCACAAAGAAATAAAAAACATTTGCTAAGTAAGTCCTACCTCCTCTTCAAATGAAAGTGATCTGCCGTCTGACTCAGGCACACACTGTACAAAGTGCCAAGTCTGTCTCACACTGAGCATAGTGGTTTAGTGCACACTAAGAAATCCTCTCAAATGCTAATACTTTACTCCTTGTAATAACATTTCCCATGCTCAATTAGCACTCTGCTATAGTACCCACTTAAAAAAAAAAAAAAAAAAATTTTTTTTTTTTAGTTCTTGCCTCATGGGGCCCCCCTGGCTCATTGGGCCCCGGACAGGAGTCACCCCTGTCACCCCCTGATGGCGGCCCTGACCACCTCTCCGCTTGTCAACTTATAAATGTTTAGTTAGTCCAATAAAAAAGTATCATTGCTCAATGCAATACTCCTTGTTATTTTGATATCTAAATCGCTGGACTAACACGGCTACTCCAGTCAACTTGTGTATGTGTGTATATGTATATAGATAGATAGATAGATAGATATATATGTATATATATAAATATATATATTTCCATCTTAATGGGAGGAGAGTCCACTGCTTCATTCATTACTTGTGGTAATTAAGAACCTGGCCACCAGGAGAAGGCAAAGACACCCCAGCCAAAGGCTTAAATACCTCCCTCACTCCCCTCATCCCCAGTCATTCTTTGCCTTTCGTCACAGGAGGTTGGCAGAGAAGTGTTGAAAGATTCTGAGTAGTCTCTTATGGAGGGTAGTACTCTTTGAAATGGGATTGGAGTTTTAAGTAGTCCTGTCAGCCTCTCAGTGAGAGCATGGATGAATGTTAGAGTCCGGAGATGCAGGGAGAGTCATTCTGCGAAACCATCCCGACTCAGATTAACAGCTCCATAAGCAATCGGCGTTGACGACTTTCGCTGCCTGCTTTTCTGCTCTCAAGTCCATGTCAGGAGCGATGCTACTACCCTATCACACTTGAGAGGCCGTGTTCCTGTTCCACGGCATAGATTCTGGTAAGATCGTTTCAATTATACACATATGATATTGTAAGAAGACAGCGTAACAGTGTGTCTCCTTTTATCTGTATAGAATCAAGGTTAATACCCTCGGAAAAAGGGTTATTGAACAGGCAGGGATTTGTGCATAATATTATTATTGTGTTTGATGCTGCGACATGTGTGAGATGAGGCTCTGTCAGTGTGTGAACAGTCAGTTTTCTAAGCGAAAGATCGATGCAGACCTTTTTTGGCATGTTTTCTCTCTAGTACAGGGGCGTTCCAGCATGGCACTCCATGTGACCGGGTGTGGCCTCTTTAACTCCCTCTCTCTTGACTGGCGGTTGGAGGAGACAAAGCGGTTTCTCTGTGGTCCGGGTCATCGGAGGTGGTGAGTGCCCCGGCCATTGGGATATAAAGGTGCCATTTAATTTCTATCTAGTCCGCAATAAAGGTGCAAGCTATGGAGGACTCTGATATGTTAGAGGGTACTCCCTCTTTAATTAAACCAAATAACTGTGTCTATTGTGAGGAGGTTCCGGTTGATCCGCCTGCTCAACTTTGTTCCATATGCTTTGATAAAATTGCAATATCTAAAAAAATAAGATATTTAGTACAACTGAGCCGTCCGCCCCAAGAGTCTTTTTGAAGGTTCTGGGAGCACTGCTCGTGGTGGCGAGAGCCAGAGGTATTGCAGTGGCTCCTTATCTGGATTATATCCTGGTCCAGGCTCCGTCCTCCAGTCTCGCTCACGGAGGAACACTCGAGGGCTCTTCTCCTTCGATCCCACGGATGGAAGATAAAAGAAGGAACAAGTTCTCTGGTTCCCAGCAACAGAGTGGAATTCCTGGGTACGATAATAGATTCGTTATCCATGAAGATATTCTTGACAGATCATAGACGTTGCAAGCTTGCGTCCAGCTGACTTGCCTTTCAGACCTCCTTAAGTACATCTGTGGCCAGGTGTATGGAGGTGATTGGGCTCATGGTATCCAGCATAGATGTCATTCCATATGCCAGGTTCCATCTCAGGCCTCTTCAGTTTTGCATTTTGAGACAATGGAATGGCCATCACTCAGATCTATCCCAAAAGATATCTCTGGACATCCAAACAATAGAATCCCTCTCTTGGTGGATCTGTCCGGAACAACTGTCCCATGGGACATCCTTCCTGAGACCATCCTGGGAGATTGTGACCTTGTACACAAGTCTATCAGGATCGGGAGCTGTTTGGGGTGCCAGAAAGGCACAGGGCTAGTGGACTCGAGAGGAGTCGAGTCTACCAATTAAATATTCTGGTAGATATTCAACACTCTGAGGGCTTGGCTCCCTCTGGGGTCGTCCCGATTTATCAAGTTCGTCAGACAACATTACCTCGGTGGCTTACATAAACCATCAGGGGGAATGAGAAGCTCCCTAGCCATAAGGGAAATATCTCGGATTCTGTAATAGGCAGAGAACCACAATTGTTTGCTCTCAGCGATCCACATTCTGGGTGTGGACAACTGGGAAGTGGATTTTCTCAGCAGACAATCGTTTCATCCAGGGGAATGGTCTCTCCATCCCGAGGTGTTCACGGACATCTGCAACAGATGGGGGACGCTGGAGATAGACCTCATGGCGTCCAGACTCAACTTCAAGCTACCCAGATATGGTTCGCAGTCCAGGGATCTCCGGGCAGAACTGATATGCCTTAGCGGTGCCCTGGGATTTAACCTACTTTACATTTTTCCACCGTTGCCACTTCTACCTCGTGTAGTGGCCCGCATCAAGCAGGAGCAAGCTTCGGCTATTCTAGTTGCTCCGTCATAGCCGTGGAGGACGCGGTTTGCGTATCTGGTGGGGATGTCATTGTCTCCTCCATGGAGGTTACCCTATCACAGAGATCTGCTGGTTCAGGGTTCATTTCTACACCAAAATCTCGATTCTCTGAGGCTGACTGCGTGGTGATTGAACGCCTAGTCTTAGCCATGAGAGGATTTTTGGAGAGAGTGATTGATACTCTCATTCAGGCCAGGAAGCCGGTCACTCGGCGCATCTATCATAAGGTGTGGAGGACCTATTGTTCTGGTGTGAGGAACGTGGATATCCCTGGCACAAGGTTAGGGTATCCAGGATTCTGGCCTTTCTCCAGGATGGACTAGATAAGGGTCTTGCTGCCAGTTCCTTAAAGGGGAAGATTTTGGCTTTATCTGTACTGTTACACAAGAAGCCAGCGGAGCTTCCTGATATTCAGTCCTTTGCTCAGGCTCTGTCTGATCAGACCTGTCTTTAGAAATTCTGCTCCTCCTTGGAGCTTAAACTTAGTTCTTAAGATTTTGCAGAGGGCTCCGTTTGAGCCTATGCATACGCTTGACATTAAACTTCTATCCTGGAAAGTCCTATTTCTACTGGCTATTGCATTGGCTCGCAGAGTCTCTGAGTTAGCAGCCTTGCAATGTGAGCCTCCTTACCTGGTTTTTCACGCTGATAAGGCTGTTCTTCGCACTGGATTGGGGTTTCTTCCCAAGGCTGTGTCAAATCGTAACCTCAATCAGGAAATAGTTCCTTCCTTGTGTACTAACCCTTCTTCGTCAAAGGAAAGATTGCTTCATAATTTGGATGTGGTTCGGGTCTTGAAGTTTTATCTTCAGGCCACGAAGGAATTCAGACTGTCTTCGTCTTTATTTGTTGTGTATTCGGGGAAGCGCAGGGGGCAGAGGGCCTCTTCCACTTCACTGTCTTTTTGGTTGAGGAGCATTATCCGTCTGGCCTATGAGACAGCGGGACATAAGCCTCCTCAGAAGATTACGTCTCACTCAACTAGGGCTGTGGCCTCTTCTTGGGCCTTGAAGAATGAGGCTTCTATGAAACAGATTTGTAATGCGGCGACTTGGTCTTCTTTACATACTTTTACAAATTTTATGTTTTTGCTTCGGCGGAAGCAGCTTTTGAGAGAAAGGTTCTTCAGGCTGTGGTGCCCTCAGTTTAGGGTCTGCCTCTATTTACCCTCCCGTTTTTTTTTTATTCAGTGTCCTCTAGAGCTTGGGTATTTGTTCCCACAAGTAATGAATGAAGCAGTGGACTCTCCTCCCATTAAGATGGAAAACATAAATTATGCTTACCTGATCATTTCATTTCCATCTGTGGGAGTCCACTGCTCCCGCCCGTTTTTCCGGTGGGCGGACCTAAATTTAATTTTATTCTTCTGGCACCAGTTATATCCTGATATTTCTCCTTCTGTTCCTTGTTCCCTTGGCAGAATGACTGGGGGATGAGGAGAGTGGGGGAGGTATTTAAGCCTCTGGCTGGGGTGTCTTTGCCTCCTCCTGGTGGCCAGGTTCTTAATTCCCACAAGTAATGAATGAAGCAGTGGACTCTCCTCCCACAGATGGAAATGAAATTATCAGGTAAGCATAATTTATGTTTTATATATATATATATATATATATATATATATATATATATATATATATATATATATATATATATATATACATACATACATACACATATACTATGTTGTATCACCTTGTGAATTATAATTTTAGATTACCCGAGTCCTGCCCCAGGGATCGGTAGAGGTCTTAATTTGAGATGGGCCCACACATCTAGGGGCCCAATCTGGCCCTTCTTATAGGGTAGCCCAGTGGTGCGTGAGCTCTACCTACAACATGTATGGCCTCTCTGTGTTCCTCCCCCCTACCAAAAAGGGGACACAGTATACAAAAAGTATATGAATTTGCCTTAATGATACCAGGCTTTCCAAAGTAGCCATCCCTGTGTTGTTTTACAGATAAACCTGCCCCATGTATGTATAGAAAGGCTGCACAACTGCATATTATCAAGGGGTAAGAATGAGAGTCACAAATAAGCAGCTCCTCTTGATGGTGCCTGTTGATGTCTTTAGGTTCCTGTTTTTGTGTGAAAGTCAGTGTCTGAGGGCATTTGTGTTTCAATTTGAGTGTCTATGGATGTCTGTTTGTTATTTCTCTTTGACAGTGCAGCATAGGTGTTATTGCAAATACTCAGGTACCTGTTATTTTGAGAGACTGTGATTGCACAGGCTGATGAGCAATAGGCGCTTATTCTTTATTTAAATGGAAACTTATCCAAACAATTTTTAAATGTATCTAAGGTATTGGCATTTACTACCTAATTTGGTAATGAGTTCCACAATTTTATTGCTCTTACATTGAAAAACATTTCCATTGCAAGAGATTAAATCTCCTTTCCTCCAACCTTAAATTGTGACCTCTTGTCACAAACAATTTTCTTGGAATAAACAGAGCTTCTGCCATCTCTGTATATGGGCCTTGAATATATTTAATATAAAATATTTATTTTTAAGTAATCATGTCACCTTTCAAGCGCCTTGTTTCTAAAGAAAACAGACCCAGTTTGGTTAGCCTCTCCTCATAGCTTAAATTCTCCATTCCCCTTATTAGCTTTGTGGCCCTTCTCTGAACTTTTTCTAGTTCTGCTGTATCTTTTTTTTGCGATCGGTCCCCAGAACTGCACTCTATACTCAAGGTGAGGTCTTACCAGGGATTTATATAGTGACAGAATTATGCTTTCCTCCCTTAAATCAATGCCTGTTTTAATACATGCTAGTATCTTATTAGCCTTTGAAGCCGCTGCCCTGCATTGTGCACCCATCTTTAGCTTATTATCTATTACTACTCCCAAATCCCTTTCCTCCTCTGTTTGGCTAAGTCTTGTCCCATTTAAATAATACGTTGCCTACTTATTTTTACTTCCAAAATGTAGAACCTTGCATTTTCCCATATTAAATCTCATTTTCCATTTACCTGCCCATACTTCTAATTTTTGCAGATCCGTTTGTAACGAAAGTTCATCCTGCTTTGACCTAATGACCTTACTTAACTTAGTATCATCTGCAAAAATAGAGATGTCGCTATTTAATCCTTGCTCCAAGTCATTTATAAAAATATTAAAAAGAACAGGGCCCAGTACTGATCCCTGGGGGACTCCACTTATTACCTTTGTTCAATCTGAGTATGATCCATTCACTACTACTCATTGCTTACTATCCAGTTATTTATCCATGAGCTAACATTTTCAGCTATTCCCAATCCCTTAATTGTGTGCATTAATCTCTCATGTGGCACTGTATCAAACGCCTTTGCAAAATCTATATAATGTATATCACATCAACTGTATTTACAAAATACAGTCACAGAAGGATGTAACAAACTTTAAATGTTTTTGTAAATGATGCTAGTACATTATACTTGTCAGTTTAGGGAATGTACATTGCTGGTCTTTCTATGGGGGTTGCTTTTTCAATAGTGAGACCGCAATATTTTAGTAAACCTGCAGGGAGGGAGGGTCCAGTAGCATGGTTTTGCCACTTGCAGCAAGACCCAGGCTATTATAAGCAGACAATCCCTTAACGAACAGCGATGTACAGGGTACGTCATGGTCATTATGGGGTTAAATAACAAAAGGAAAAGTTGTGGGTAGCTCCTCCTTAAAATGCCCAGGCTATTTTTGATCCCTTCCTGGTCTTGTTTTTAGTGTACTTGTATTTGCTGCTAGTTTTGCATGCATGTCTTTTTCTGTCAGTGTAGTGTGTGCATTGAATATTTTGTAACATATTGCCAGCATAAATTGAGACCTGTTTAGGTAACAGGCTTAGAAAATATTGGAAAACCTGTGAAGGAAGGTCAGAGTAGCTCATCTTTTTCAGAAACCTGTGAAGGACTTTGAAGCACTAACAGATTTTTTAAAATATCTTACTGAGCAGCGAGTTTTAGGCTTAAATACATGTAAAAAAATGTAATAGTTTCTAAATCACCTATATACAAGTGGGACAGAGCATAGCTTGTAACTTACTGTATGTTTCTTTTTCTCCCCAGCGGCCGGCCATCCCACCCCTTTGTGACATCAGCAAATGAAGACTTCAGAGAAAAGATGATTCCACAATACCAGACAATCACGTTAAAGCTCTTATCTGCAGAGGGCCTGGCGCTCAGCCCATGATAGGATGTTAACAGGAAATCATGTCTGATGCTTGCAAGCAAAGTCCATGTTTTGCTTTAGAAATAATATGGCAAATTTTATTTGCAAAGCACATTTTGTAGATGTTTAACAGTCGGCTTTTTTTATGCCAAGGGCAGTGTGATGCCCTTCCCCACATCTAGAAAGGCTGCATTAAATGATCCTGGGCTTGTGGTTTATATGCGAAGTACTGTGCCTCTATAGTTTAATGTTCAAAATAAAGGTGCAATAAAATATATACTACTTGGTTTATAGGGCTACAGCATAGACATGCTACCTGAACTGTAATGAAAAAATGATATATATTGCATTCTTATAAATGTAACATACAGCATAGTTTTTACTTTGCTGTATAACTTTTATTATGGATATGTCAATTTGTGGCTATGCATTGCACCTTTACTTTTTCATGAGCCTTTATTTTTAATAATGTAACCAAATAATGCAGATATTAATAATTTATCATATGTCTACACCTCTATTAAGCTGTCTATTCACTTCTGTACAGTAGTACTATACAGCTAAATGTAAAAGGTTATTACACAATAGTGTTGCTATAGGCGGTGCCTGTTGTCTTTACACATCTAAGCATTTTGGTCTAAGATTTTAAACATATGCCCCAGCACTTGAGTAATCATTTGTCAACTTGAAATATTACACAAAACTTCAGTCTATTCTGTACCAGAGCTGTGTTTCTGCCCTGCTACATAAAGTCAGTTCATAGCTTGCTAGTGTTAATTTCTTTGCTTTAGATCATGTCCTCCAGTATAGTTCTTTAAACTGTGAAGGATAGTTGCATGCAAGCGTAATTTAACCGGCTGCATTTTGCAGTCCGACTAGTGATTTTTGACACTATTACAGCTATTCAACAGAAGGGATAATTATCAAAACAATTCCTGGGATTTCCACATAGCTTTTTAGTTTTGTGTTTTCATAATGAACAAAAATTAAGCTTTTTGGGAGGAACATGTAGAGACAATAGCCCCATTCTGCAAAAAATCTAATTAATCAGTCTGTAATAAAAAAAATCAAGAATGAGCTATTTTTCAGTATGTTTTTTACTTGTATTGTAAATTACTCGCTGAATAAAAAATATCAACATACAGTGCAGTGGTACACACAGGCTACGCACATATCAAACAGGGTGATTAGAACCAATGCATTGTGTTGGCCAAACAGACAATTGGCTGATTCCGATGTTGCTGTTCCACAGCCTGCGTTCGTGTTTTGTTGCTTCACTAAATTGTGTGATCCCTTATTTGCACATTATAGCATTAAAGAAAAGCTGCGTTAGTGCACACACAACTCGCAAAGCAAGAAGTGCACATAAGAGCCGTTCTAGTTTAGCGACTTTTAACGTGTAACTGAGTTTGTATCATGTCCATGTTTTTCAGTGTGTTTGTAAAAGAAAAAAATATATATTTTGCTGCTGTATAAGCAATAATATTTTGATATGTCTTCTTAAGCTAGAATCTATTTATTAAAGCACTAGTTTGTGGTTCTTTGCATGTGTTTAGTAATAGTTAGACAAGACCCATTATCATGTAATTACATTTTTGTTTATATGTGAAACACTAACTGTATAATTGTAACATATAAAAAGGTGCCTTAAATGCAAAGCTGTTGCACAGAGTTGTAGTAGTTAATGCAATAAATATACAAATGACAAGTTAAAGAATATAGCTCTGTCATTGAATACATTGATTAGGTAAATGCTCTTACAAGCACCAACATCAAATTAATGTTTTTTCATTGAAAGTGCTTTACAGATGTGCTTGCATGGTTTCCGTGTTAACGGTGATGTTTACACTTTGCATGGTGTCTAAAAATGTATTTTATTTAAACATTGCACAAGACATGCACAATATATAAATAAGATCACATCAATTTTATAACTTTTTTTTTTTAACCTGGTGTCGGCAACATCTGCAATTTTGCAAATACAGTTTGTAAATTTGCTGACACATCTATCCATTTCTTTAATGAGGTTTAATCTTTGTATGTGCATTAACAAAGATCAATTGTAGAATGGGGCATTTCCGGAATACAGTGATTTCACACTATAGTCACCAGCAGAAAATAAATGTTTGCCAACTATTTATAACTGTCAGTATTTTTGTCAGCAAATCCTTTAAAACAAATATAACAGTGCAATTATTTTACCTACCATTGGTGCAAATGATTTGCAGTTAATAAAAGCAAATGAGTGATGTGCAGTACAGCACTCTAATGTACCTGTATGCTTTGATTAAACAGGATTGTAAGATGCAATGCCTTTTTTCTCACCTCAGTTTACATTGGCTCACTGGGTAATATTTGATTTTATTAACCATTTTGCTTCCAGAAGGGCTAGCATGCAGTTGGTTTGCAGTCTTGTTTTTTCTAGCCCTAGTAATTGTTGATCTTTATATATTGCAGAGTCTCGTTCTCTAGCGATTACATTTTGCATATGATGTAGAAGCTGTTTTGGCCTCTAGCTTGTTTTTTATATTCTATTTAGTGCTTTTTGTTTCAGTTTCATACATAAACAGCCCTATGTTATTGTGTTGGTGGTGAGGTAATGTGGTTTTGTAACATTCTTACTATTTTATCTCTAGAACAGGGCCTCCTGCTCTGCTATGTGCTCTTTAATGTTTCATACAAATAATGTGAGACACTTATCCATTGTATTTATTCCAAAATGCCTCTGGAAAGTAGAACAAAATGTTTTTGATGCAACAGCTTTTATAGTAAATGTATGTTTATAAATAAATAAATAAAATACTGGTTACAAAAATATGATTTTTTGTTTTGTCTTGTCACATAGATATTATGCACACAAATATTTATATTTAAAGGAGCAAAGGGATTAAATAATAGCATAGCCAGACTAGCCAGGCATAACGTTAGTATAAAATGCATTGTTTTGCATTTATCAGCTAAATCTCATTAGGGACAGATATGTAGCAGAGTTGGCCTTTTATGAGTCAGCTGGTTGCATTTCAAATAATAATTAGAAATTAGTCAGTTTTCAGACCTAAATTACATGAAAAGGGGGCAAAATAATGAACATATATTGCAAAGTTCTTTCATTATGCACAACTTTATTTATTTTTATACAAATTTCAAGGTGTTTACACATTTTTGAGTTTAAGGTTCTTTCTTCTGTTATGTGTGATCAGTCCACGGGTCATCATTACTTCTGGGATATAACTCCTCCCCAACAGGAAATGCAAGAGGATTCACCCAGCAGAGCTGCATATAGCTCCTCCCCTCTACGTCAGTCCCAGTCATTCTCTTGCACCCAACGACTAGATAGGATGTGTGAGAGGACTATGGTGATTATACTTAGTTTTTATGACTTCAATCAAAAGTTTGTTATTTTACAATAGCACCGGAGCGTGTTATTACTTCTCTGGCAGAGTTTGAGGAAGAATCTACCAGAGTTTTTTACTATGATTTTAACCGGAGTAGTTAAGATCATATTGCTGTTCTCGGCCATCTGAGGGAGGTAAAAGCTTCAGATCAGGGGACAGCGGGCAGATGAATCTGCATTGAGGTATGTAGCAGTTTTTATTTTCTGAATGGAATTGATGAGAAAATCCTGCCATACCGTTATAATGACATGTATGTATACACTTCAGTATTCTGGGGATGGTATTTCACCGGAACTACTCTGTTAAAAGTCACTAATCCTTTTAATAAGTATTTATCATGTTAAACGTTTTTGCTGGAATGTAGAATCGTTTACATTTCTGAGGTACTGAGTGAATAAATATTTGGGCATTATTTTCCACTTGGCAGTTGTTTGGTTTTAATTGTGACAGTTTCGTTTCTCTTCACTGCTGTGTGTGAGGGGGAGGGGCCGTTTTTGGCGCTCTTTGCTACGCATCAAAAAATTCCAGTCAGTTACTCTTATATTTCCTGCATGATCCGGTTCATCTCTGACAGATCTCAGGGGTCTTCAAACTTCTTTGGAGGGAGGTAGATTCTCTCAGCAGAGCTGTGAGAATTTTATATTGACTGTGAATAAAAACGTTGCTCTGTAATTTTTATGTCAAATTTAATTATTGTTATTTTTCTAATGGGAACAAACCTTTGCTAAAAGTTGTGTTGTTTTAAAGTTTGATGCTATAACTGTTTTTCAGTTCATTATTTCAACTGTCATTTAATCGTTTAGTACCTCTTTGAGGCACAGTACGTTTTTGCTAAAAAAGATTATAACCAAGTTGCAAGTTTATTGCTAGTGTGTTAAACATGTCTGACTCAGAGGAAGATATCTGTGTCATTTGTTCCAATGCCAAGGTGGAGCCCAATAGAAATTTATGTACTAACTGTATTGATGCTACTTTAAATAAAAGTCAATCTGTACAATTTGAACAAATTTCACCAAACAGCGAGGGGAGAGTTATGCCGACTAACTCGCCTCACGCGGCAGTACCTGCATCTCCCGCCCGGGAGGTGCGTGATATTATGGCGCCTAGTACATCTGGGCGGCCATTACAGATAACATTACAAGATATGGCTACTGTTATGACTGAAGTTTTGTCTAAATTACCAGAACTAAGAGGCAAGCGTGATCACTCTGGGGTGAGAACAGAGTGCGCTGACAATACTAGGGCCATGTCTGATACTGCGTCACAGCTTGCAGAGCATGAGGACGGAGAGCTTCATTCTGTAGGTGACGGTTCTGATCCAAACAGATTGGATTCAGATATTTCAAATTTTAAATTTAAATTGGAGAACCTCCGTGTATTACTAGGGGAGGTCTTAGCAGCTCTCAATGATTGTAACACCGTTGCAATACCAGAGAAACTGTGTAGGTTGGATAAATACTTTGCGGTACCGGCGAGTACTGACGTTTTTCCTATACCTAAGAGACTAACTGAAATTGTTACTAAGGAGTGGGATAGACCCGGTGTGCCGTTCTCACCCCCTCCAATATTTAGAAAGATGTTTCCAATAGACACCACCACTCGGGACTTATGGCAAACGGTCCCTAAGGTGGAGGGAGCAGTTTCTACTTTAGCTAAGCGTACCACTATCCCGGTGGAGGATAGCTGTGCTTTTTCAGATCCAATGGATAAAAAATTAGAGGGTTACCTTAAGAAAATGTTTGTTCAACAAGGTTTTATATTGCAACCCCTTGCATGTATCGCGCCGATTACGGCTGCGGCAGCATTTTGGATTGAGTCTCTGGAAGAGAACCTTAGTTCATCTACGCTAGACGACATTACGGACAGGCTTAGAGTCCTTAAACTAGCTAATTCATTCATTTCGGAGGCCGTAGTACATTTAACCAAACTTACGGCTAAGAACTCAGGATTCGCCATACAGGCACGTAGGGCGCTGTGGCTAAAATCCTGGTCAGCTGATGTTACTTCTAAGTCCAAATTACTTAATATACCTTTCAAGGGGCAGTCTTTATTTGGGCCCGGTTTGAAAGAAATTATCGCTGACATTACAGGAGGTAAGGGCCACGCCCTACCTCAAGACAAAGCCAAAGCTAAGGCTAGACAGTCTAATTTTCGTCCCTTTCGGAATTTCAAAACAGGAGCAGCATCAACCTCCACTGCACCAAAACAGGAGGGAGCTGTTGCTCGTTACAGGCAAGGCTGGAAGCCTAACCAGTCCTGGAACAAGAGCAAGCAGGCCAGGAAACCTGCTGCTGCCCCAAAGACAGCATGAACCGAGAGCCCCCGATCCGGGACCGGATCTAGTGGGGGGCAGACTTTCTCTCTTCGCCCAGGCCTGGGCAAGAGATGTTCAGGATCCCTGGGCGCTAGAGATCATATCTCAGGGATACCTTCTAGACTTCAAATTATCTCCCCCAAGAGGGAGATTTCATCTGTCAAGGTTGTCAACAAACCAGATAAAGAAAGAAGCGTTTCTACGCTGTGTACAAGATCTGTTATTAATGGGAGTGATCCATCCGGTTCCGCGGTCGGAACAAGGACAAGGGTTCTACTCAAACCTGTTTGTGGTTCCCAAAAAAGAGGGAACTTTCAGGCCAATCTTAGATTTAAAGATTCTAAACAAATTCCTAAGAGTTCCATCGTTCAAAATGGAAACTATTCGGACAATCTTACCCATGATCCAAAGGGGTCAGTACATGACCACAGTGGATTTAAAAGATGCTTACCTTCACATACCGATTCACAAAGATCATCACCGGTATCTAAGGTTTGCCTTCTTAGACAGGCACTACCAGTTTGTAGCTCTTCCATTCGGATTGGCTACGGCTCCAAGAATCTTCACAAAGGTTCTGGGTGCCCTTCTGGCGGTACTAAGACCGCGAGGGATTTCGGTAGCTCCGTACCTAGACGACATTCTAATACAAGCTTCAAGCTTTCAAACTGCCAAGTCTCATACAGAGTTAGTTCTGGCATTTCTAAGGTCGCATGGATGGAAAGTGAACGAAAAGAAGAGTTCTCTTTTTCCTCTCACAAGAGTTCCATTCTTGGGGACTCTTATAGATTCTGTAGAAATGAAGATTTACCTGACAGAAGACAGGTTAACAAAGCTTCAAAATGCATGCCGTGTCCTTCATTCCATTCAACACCCGTCAGTAGCTCAATGCATGGAGGTGATCGGCTTAATGGTAGCGGCAATGGACATAGTACCTTTTGCACGCCTACACCTCAGACCGCTGCAATTGTGCATGCTAAGTCAGTGGAATGGGGATTACTCAGATTTGTCCCCTACTCTGAATCTGAATCAAGAGACCAGAAATTCTCTTCTATGGTGGCTTTATCGGCCACACCTGTCCAGGGGGATGCCATTCAGCAGGCCAGACTGGACAATTGTAACAACAGACGCCAGCCTACTAGGTTGGGGCGCTGTCTGGAATTCTCTGAAGGCTCAGGGACTATGGAATCAGGAGGAGAGTCTCCTTCCAATAAACATCCTGGAATTGAGAGCAGTTCTCAATGCCCTTCTGGCTTGGCCCCAATTAACAACTCGGGGGTTCATCAGGTTTCAGTCGGACAACATCACGACTGTAGCTTACATCAACCATCAGGGAGGGACAAGAAGCTCCCTAGCAATGATGGAAGTATCAAAGATAATTCGCTGGGCAGAGTCTCACTCTTGCCACCTGTCAGCAATCCACATCCCGGGAGTGGAGAACTGGGAGGCGGATTTCTTGAGTCGCCAGACTTTTCATCCGGGGGAGTGGGAACTTCATCCGGAGGTCTTTGCCCAATTACTTCGACGTTGGGGCAAACCAGAGATAGATCTCATGGCGTCTCGCCAGAACGCCAAACTTCCTCTCTACGGGTCCAGATCCAGGGATCCGGGAGCGGTTCTGATAGATGCTTTGACAGCACCTTGGAACTTCGGGATGGCTTATGTGTTTCCACCCTTCCCGCTGCTTCCTCGATTGATTGCCAAAATCAAACAGGAGAGAGCATCAGTGATTCTAATAGCGCCTGCATGGCCACGCAGGACTTGGTATGCAGATCTAGTGGACATGTCATCCTGTCCGCCTTGGTCTCTACCTCTAAGACAGGACCTTCTGATACAGGGTCCATTCAAACATCAAAATCTAACTTCTCTGAAGCTGACTGCTTGGAAATTGAACGCTTGATTTTATCAAAACGTGGTTTTTCTGAGTCGGTTATTGATACCCTGATACAGGCTAGGAAGCCTGTTACCAGAAGGATTTACCATAAAATATGGCGTAAATACCTATACTGGTGCGAATCCAAAGGTTACTCCTGGAGTAAGGTTAGGATCGCTAGGATATTGTCCTTTCTACAAGAAGGTTTAGAAAAGGGTTTATCAGCTAGTTCATTAAAGGGACAGATTTCAGCTCTGTCCATCTTGTTACACAGGCGTCTGTCAGAAAATCCAGACGTCCAGGCTTTTTGTCAGGCTTTAGCTAGGATCAAGCCTGTGTTTAAAGCTGTTGCTCCGCCATGGAGTTTAAACTTAGTTCTTAACGTTTTACAGGGTGTTCCGTTTGAACCCCTTCATTCCATTGATATAAAATTGTTATCTTGGAAAGTTCTGTTTTTAATGGCTATTTCCTCGGCTCGAAGAGTCTCTGAGTTATCAGCCTTACATTGTGATTCTCCTTATCTGATTTTTCACTCAGACAAGGTAGTTCTGCGTACTAAACCTGGGTTCTTACCTAAGGTAGTCACTAACAGGAATATCAATCAAGAGATTGTTGTTCCATCCTTGTGTCCAAATCCTTCTTCAAAGAAGGAACGTCTTCTACACAATCTGGATGTAGTTCGTGCCCTCAAGTTCTACTTGCAGGCAACTAAAGATTTTCGCCAAACTTCTTCCCTGTTTGTCGTTTATTCTGGACAGAGGAGAGGTCAAAAAGCTTCTGCTACCTCTCTCTCTTTTTGGCTTCGTAGCATAATACGTTTAGCCTATGAGACTGCTGGACAGCAGCCTCCTGAAAGAATTACAGCTCACTCCACTAGAGCTGTGGCTTCCACTTGGGCCTTTAAGAATGAGGCCTCTGTTGAACAGATTTGCAAGGCTGCAACTTGGTCTTCGCTTCATACTTTTTCCAAATTTTACAAATTTGACACTTTTGCTTCTTCGGAGGCTATTTTTGGGAGAAAGGTTCTTCAGGCAGTGGTTCCTTCTGTATAATGAGCCTGCCTATCCCTCCCGTCATCCGTGTACTTTTGCTTTGGTATTGGTATCCCAGAAGTAATGATGACCCGTGGACTGATCACACATAACAGAAGAAAACATAATTTATGCTTACCTGATAAATTCCTTTCTTCTGTTGTGTGATCAGTCCACGGCCCGCCCTGTTTTAAGGCAGGTAAATATCTTTTAAATTATACTCCAGTCACCACTTCACCCTTGGTTACTCCTTTCTCGTTGATTCTTGGTCGAATGACTGGGACTGACGTAGAGGGGAGGAGCTATATGCAGCTCTGCTGGGTGAATCCTCTTGCATTTCCTGTTGGGGAGGAGTTATATCCCAGAAGTAATGATGACCCGTGGACTGATCACACAACAGAAGAAAGGAATTTATCAGGTAAGCATAAATTATGTTTTTTAATATGAAGTTCTGATCAAGATTTGTGAAATTGACCACACCCTTAGACATTGAGGGCTCAATTCTCAAAAACTCGCCATTACTGAGAGACATCAGCTTATTTTACTGAGCACTATATAGTGTAACGTAAGTGTGTCTCCTTCATATAAAACAATATTAGTGAGCTTCCCCTTAATGAAATGTAAAATAATTCCTAAAGGGGCCTTGTAATAATGACAAAGGCACCTTCTAGAATCTCACCGGACTAGAGAGCTTTAGAGAATCAGCCCTCCGTGTCCTGGTGACAGACCTAAAGAGGAAGTGCAGTATTATGCAGAGTATTGAACTATAGATGGAGTTGTATGTTTTCCTCCTCATTGTGACAGAACATAAACCTGATGATGCAGTGCTATTGGATTAATATCAGGTCACCTTGGATAAATAAATATAAAACAAAGTATTGAACAGATGACCCCTCCTGCTGCTCCTCACTTTACCGTCCCTCTAGACTGCTCTGCTTTGTTCTATTTGTTTAACTGCTGGATGGATTTTCCCAGTTTCCCTTTAGTTTCGTTCCCTTGAACTGTACAGTTCATCCAGATGTTTGTCTAGTCTTTCAGACATATCGTGAACCAATACACGATTAGTCTCAAAGTTGCCTTTTAAAACTTTAAAATCAATTTCAGACTCAGGATAAATACGCTAGCACACACTATTGTAAATAGAGGAGGCTTTAACAAATGAGTCCAGCGTCATAAATAGTTCAGACCAACACCTGTCCATTAGTTATATTATTGTTTCATCGCTAACATTCCTGTGTAAACACTTGTTTTGGTGCCAAACATGCTTTTAATATTTTATACATTACATTGTTCTAAAATACAAAGTATTGTTCTGTCTACAATAAAGAATGAAGAAGAACAGTGTGCATGCCCTGTTAGAGACAGACAACTTGACATTCCTGTGGGTGCATTAAAATACTGCATATGTGTAATCACTAATTCCATTTTTGTTTTTCTGAGTCTATTATGAAAGCGTTTAGATAACTAGTTTCTCTCCCTGACAAATAAAACCATGTAATATATCTGTAGATACTTTAAATGTACATAAAACCAAAAATGTTCTAGGGCTACAACTAACGATTATTTTCATAATCAATTTAATTGGCCGATTTATTTTTTCGACTAATCGGATAAAAAAAATAAAATAAAATTTTCCCTATTTAAAATAAAATAAACATACTGAATGTTACAAATATAAACTTCAGACTAAAACTTTACAGTAACACCGTAATAATAACTGTTTGTCCAATTTTTAAACAGCAGACCACAATTTTAAAATTAAGAAAAACAAAACCATGACTTGTTTTGAAAGAGCTGCGCTATCACGGTTTATAACGTTATTCACTTTTTCAGAAACTTTGCATTGAAATCCAAAAATTACAACATGACTACATGCTCCTGGCTGAGGCTGGCTCTCTTTTTGCAAGCTATTTTGCCTGCCACATAGGCGCTCAGGTGGTGTTAAGGTGCATGAGATGCATAAGTAGGGTTTTGCCAATTTCACCAAGGTGGGATATTTATCTTTGTTAAATATCCACCAATGCAAGGGGCCTCTTAACAAAGTAAGCCTGGGCTTCATTCTAACATAAAAATATCTTTATCTATATGCAATGGTAAATAACCAGCTATAAGGTTAGGGAAAAAATATAACAGACATATACTTATACAGGTTGAATTTGGTACATATTACAATTAATTAAAAATATAAAAAAAGCAAATAAGTCAAAAGCGCTAAGGACTTAATATATATATCAATAACAAGACAACGCCTTACACATTTATCTATACAGTACATATAATCAGCAATAGCAAGCGATCTGCTAATAATTGTACAAACGGATAATAGTGCACATCAATTCAAATACCAAATCCACCACTCTAGGGCTCGGTATAAAGCTCAGCACTATATTATGCAAAGCATAGTCCCAAATCACCAGATTTAATATAAACAATACAAATGATGACTATTATTTCTGGGTTGCACATAAGC
This sequence comes from Bombina bombina, assembly GCF_027579735.1. Lineage (NCBI taxonomy): Eukaryota > Metazoa > Chordata > Amphibia > Anura > Bombinatoridae > Bombina > Bombina bombina. The sequence goes on along the minus strand of NC_069500.1, from coordinate 1,241,143,408 downwards.
CAGGAGTAGTTGTAAACTTATACTGCCCTGAAAGAGTGAAACGTAAACGTCTGTAGATGTCCTTTAGGCTAAAAACACAATACCATGTGCAGGAGCTCATCGGAGGGAAGCAGCTGGTGCCGTGCACAGACCAACTAATCGCAGACCATCTAATCGATTATATTAATTAGGTGTTGCAGCTCTAAAATTTCCTTTTAAGATTCAGATAGAGAATACAATTTAGTTTAAAAAAACTATTTACTTATATTATCAAATTTGCTCTTTTCTCATTTTATTCTTTGTTGAAGGTATCTCTTCAACAAAGAATAACCTGAGAAAATAGCAAATTTGATAAGGTAGCAGGCACGTGTCTGGAGCACTACATGACAGGAAATAGTGCTGCCATCTAGTGCTCTGTTGCCATATAGTGCTGCAGACACAGGCACACTCCTTAACTTCATGCTTTTCAACAATGGATATCAAGATAGTTTGTTGAAAAATTAATTAAAATGATATGCTCTGTCTGAATCATGGAAGAAAAATTGTGGGTTTAATGTCCCTTTAACAAACAGGAGGGAGATTTTGGACCATATTCAGGAGCAATTCCAGAATATAGAATTGGAGCTTCACGGTTGAACTGCACATCTGAGAGAGTTTGACTACAAGAAACCAACAGAAGTTTGAGATATGTGAATATGCTTTAGCATCCCCTAAACTTCTGCTGGTTGAAGGCAACGTCCCTGAACTCTGCAGCCAAAGGAACACACAACACATTGTAATTGCAAGAGTCTTGCAATGAATTAACACCATAACGGAGTATAAATATTTTTTTAACACCTCACTTGCAAAAGCTGTTTTTCAATCATTAAAGTTCTTCCCACCACTTGCCATATGTAAAGGAACCAATCTAGACTTGTTACTCAAGTAGACACAGCCACTACAAACAAAACCTTCATTGTCTGATAACCTCTGCTGAGGCTAAATATGGATGTATAACAAGCTAAGGTTTGTAAAGATTCTTAAATAATGAAAGTCTATTACAAAGTGGTTTTACTTTGTATACATAAGCATTTTATATTAAAATCTCTAGATTTGATATTGCATATAACTTGCCCGGAGAAATTCTGTTATCCAAAGATTCTGCTAACTCTTTTTTATATGGTAATCATCAAATGTGGGATCATGGGATATATTTCTCTTGCAAGGTGTATCCAGTCCACGGATTCATCCTTACTTGTGGGATATTCTCATTCCCTACAGGAAGTGGCAAAGAGAGCACACAGCAGAGCTGTCCATATAGCTCCCCTTCTGGCTCCGCCCCCCAGTCATTCTCTTTGCCGCTCTAACAGATAGTGCATCTCCATGGGAGGGTAAAGTGAATGTGGTGTTAGATTTCAGTCGGACAACATCACGACTGTAGCATACATCAATCATCAGGGAGGAACAAAGAGTTCCTTAGCGATGAAGGAAGTAACCAAAATAATCAGGTGGGCGGAGGATCACTCTTGCTATCTATCTGCAATTCACATCCCAGGAGTAGACAACTGGGAAGCGGATTTCCTGAGTCATCAGACTTTTCACCCGGGGGAGTGGGAACTCCACCCGGAGGTTTTTGCTCAGCTGACCCAGCTATGGGGCATTCCAGAGTTGGATCTGATGGCGTCCCGTCAGAACACCAAACTTCCTCTTTACGGATCCAGGTCCAGGGACCCCAAGGCGGCATTGATAGATGCTCTAGTAGCGCCTTGGTCCTTCAGTCTAGCTTATGTCTTTCCACCGCTTCCCCTTCTCCCTCGGCTGGTAGCCAGAATCAAACAGGAGAAGGCCTCGGTAATTCTGATAGCGCCTGCGTGGCCACGCAGGACTTGGTATGCAGACCTAGTGGACATGTCATCTGTCCCATCATGGACACTGCCAACGAGGCAGGATCTTCTAATACAGGGTCCATTCAAGCATCCAAATCTAGTTTCTCTGCAGCTGACTGCTTGGAGATTGAACGCTTAATTCTATCCAAGCGTGGGTTCTCTGAATCAGTCATAGATACTCTTATCCAAGCTAGAAAGCCTGTCACCAGGAAAATTTACCATAAGATATGGCGGAAATATCTTTTTTGGTGTGAATCCAAGGTTTACTCGTGGAGTAAGATTAGGATTCCAAGGATATTGTCTTTTCTCCAAGAAGGATTGGAGAAAGGTTTGTCAGCTAGTTCCTTAAAGGGACAGATATCCGCTCTGTCTATCCTTTTACACAAGCGTCTGGCAGAAGTACCAGATGTTCAAGCGTTTGCACAGGCTTTAGTCAGAATAAAGCCTGTCTATAGACCTGTGGCTCCTCCATGGAGTCTAAATTTAGTTCTTTCAGTTCTTCAAGGGGTTCCGTTTGAACCTTTACATTCCATAGATATTAAGTTATTATCTTGGAAAGTTTTGTTTTTGGTAGCTATATCTTCTGCTCGAAGAGTTTCAGAATTGTCTGCTTTGCAGTGTAATTCACCCTATCTGGTGTTCCATGCAGATAAGGTAGTTTTGCGTACCAAACCTGGTTTTCTTCCTAAAGTTGTTTCTAATAAGAACATTAACCAGGAAATCATTGTACCTTCCCTGTGTCCTAATCCAGCTTCTAAGAAGGAACGGCTTTTACACAATCTTGATGTGGTTCGTGCTTTGAAATTCTATTTACAAGCAACTAAGGATTTCAGACAAACATCATCTTTGTTTGTTGTCTATTCCGGTAAGAGGAGAGGTCAGAAAGCGACTGCTACCTCTCTTTCCTTCTGGTGAAAAGCATCATCCGATTGGCTTATGAGACTGCTGGGCAGCAGACTCCTGAAAGAATTACAGCTCATTCCACCACAAATTCGATACTTTTGCTTCTTCGGAGGCTATTTTTGGGAGAAAGGTTTTGCAAGCAGTGGTGCCTTCCGTTTAGGTTACCTGTCTTGTTCCCTCCCTTCATCCGTGTCCTAAAGCTTTGGTATTGGTATCCCACAAGTAAGGATGAATCCGTGGACTGGATACACTTTGCAAGAGAAAACAGAATTTATGCTTACCTGATAGATTACTTTCTCTTGCGGTGTATCCAGTCCACGGCCCGCCCTGGCAATTAAGTCAGGTTAAAATTTCTTGTTTAAACTACAGTCACCACTGCACCCTATGGTTTCTCCTTTTCTCCTAACCGTCGGTCGAATGACTGGGGGGCGGAGCCAGAGGGGGAGCTATATGGACAGCTCTGCTGTGTGCTCTCTTTGCCACTTCCTGTAGGGAATGAGAATATCCCACAAGTAAGGATGAATCCGTGGACTGGATACACCGCAAGAGAAAGTAATTTATCAGGTAAGCATAAATTCTGTTTTCCTGTCCACCAGGTGGAGGCAAAACACGGTTCCAGAGCTTTGCTCCACCCAATCTCTCATAATTTCCTATGTTTTACCCCCATCATGGAGTAGGTGATACTTTGAAGTTCTTAAGTCTTCACATTTTAAAGTGCCTCATAAGCACAGCCCCCAGGTGAAATGTGGATTTATCCATCAATTCTCTGGTCTATTTGGTTCTGCTCCATGAATATGGAACTGCACTTCCTCAGATGGGCCTTTCTACTGAATGCAGATGCATGATAAGGTAGAAGTAGGTGCTGCAGGTAAGTAGTAACTTCACCATTCATAGCCATTTACTCTTCCCTGAACATCTATTACATAGAGTTCACAAGGCCTGAAGGTATTTAGATACTTATTTTGGCACTAGATTGTCTCCCTGAATCAGGTGAGAAGACAGTTCCTTGATTACTGACAGATTCACCAGGCTATTGTTCAGGAGGCCTTGTTTTAATGACTAAACTGGACATTTTGGGCCGGGAGTAGCGGTTTGGGGATCTCTGTAAGAACAAGGAGTTTATCTCCTTGGAAATAGAGGTTACAATTCTGGAACTCCTGGTGATCTTCAGAGCCCGCCCAATCTCAGACAGGAACCTTTCTTTTGTTCCAATTGGGCAATGTAACATCAGTGGGTTATGCTAATCATCAAAATAAAACTCTCAATTCCTCTGCAATGAGGGTGGTATCTCTCATTATCAGATAGGTGGAGACTCATCCGAGTGTGATCTCAGCTATTCATTTCCCAGAGTAAAAAATTGTGAGACAGACTCTTAATCACCAACACCTCAATCTGGGGTAATGATCTTTAATCAGAAGGTTTTATACCTGATTGTGAGGCACTGGGAAAGACCAGAGAGAACCCTTATGGGTTCTCATTTAAGACACAAGCTTCCCCCTATTGTGCTCGGTGGTTCTGGTGGTTGCCTTAGCCTTAGGTTTTAAGCATCGTATTTTGGAGCTTTGAGCTCTTTTGCTGATTTGTCATCAGGATAAAGATGTTCTCCGAATAAAACTATTCCTATCATCCAAAGGTAGGGTTGCGAAGGTGTCCAACATTTGACCAGACAGTCCAGTATTTTTGAAGTGTGTCCGGTAAAATCACAAACATATTGGAGACTTAGATGTTTAGTTTATTATATTCCTTGAGTATTAAATGTATAATGCTTCCTATAGCTTGATGAATTCCAAATATGGAGCGGAAAAGAGTGAGGGGCAGTCAAGGCGTCAAATATCTACTGTTTAGATGTATTACTGGAAAACAAAGAGGTGCAGCTATTAAGGTGAGGAGGCTGCATTCCTTTGCCCAATACATGTATAACACCCAAAGAACCATAACACCCCTGATCCCCATTTTGCTTATCTAATTCTTATCTAAAATAAAAACACAGACACAGTAGTTATGGCGAAATGTGGAAAGGTCACGATTTTATTACTTAATTGAATTTTGCCACCTTTAAACTATATCTTGCAAAATTCAGCCATAAATCAACTCAAAATAAACATCAAATAATGCCACTGCATTAAAACCAGAATTTTGGGAACCACGCCTAGGGGGGTGTAACAACTACCCCCCCCCCTGGCAGGGCAGCTTAGAGAAGGGAGAGCCCACGGCATAGCCCTCCCCCTAGATAGACCACCGGATCACCCCTCAGGGCTGAGTATGCCGCGGGATCCTCCCACCTCCCCTTCTGCCCCGCCCACGTGTCGTGCACAAACTTCACCGCCACCAAAAAGAGCCCCTCTTTCGGCCAAACTCTTTCCTCCATTCGTGACCTTTCCTTACCTTTACCAACTCTTGGCACATCCCTCTGATGTCCACCAGCAGTTGGTCATTCCCCTCGTCCGTTTGGTGCACTCCATCCTGTCTGAATAGCTCCTCCTTTTTCGCTGCTATCAGTGGGTGCTCCACCACTCTACCCCCTATCTCCTTCATAACCTTTGCTGCTACCTGGTTCACTTTTCTCCTCGATCTATATCCTGCTTTGCTTGTGTACGAGTTCCGCCAATATATCCTTGAAACTATATTGGACCATATCGCCCTCACTGATGACCATGCCACCTTCAACCATCTCATTGCTCCTGCAACTTTCTCTTCTAGCTCTCTGAGTGGGTATGCTCCTATGTCGTTCCCCCCCAGATGTATAATTAGGGCGCCCGGACACCCCCATCTTCGCCTTGCCTGCTGTATTGTTGGCACTAACTCGTCCCACATCATGCCTCTTTTTCCTATCCATCTAATGCTAACTTCCCTGTGCGATAGACCCAAATTTACTCCCTGCGCCGATGCTGCCGCCCTAGCCTGTGCCCAGTAAACGTAGGAATGCCCTACTATCCACACCCTTAATGCTTTGCCTGTAAAAACAAAAAACAATTTAACCATTAGAACCTTATTAAATGAGGCCTTAGTCCTTTTGCACTCTTATGTATGATTTGTACGCTGCGGATTTCCATCTCCCTAGCTTTTTAATTTGTTCCTCTGAACAACCCCTACCCGCTGCGGCGGTCGCTGCTCCTATTCTGAATGAATGCGGCGCGAGGTGTGCATCTTTCCATCCCAGTTTTTTAACTACCCTTTGTAATATGCTTTTAAACTGAAAGATTGTTACATCCGAGCCATCTGCATGCCTCAGAAATGTGTGGCCCCCTTTCCTCTTTGTTATCAGGTACTCCTTAACACAGGCCACCGGGCACAGTGCTCCCCCTGTTCTAGCCATATTTAGCCATGCCCCTTTTCCCTCCTTGTCTGTTTTAGATCGTCTTACCAATATTAGCACAGCTTCTTCCCCCCATCTTACATCCCCTATCTCTACACCCCCTTTACCTATTTTTCTGTTCTTTGGTAACAGCTCCCCTATCCTCATTGCTCCGTGAAACGCCACTACAAAAGCCGTTCTGAAAATTAGCGCCTCGTCCCTGTTTGCACATACCCCTTCTAGTGCCCCTGTCATTTTCTGTAATCTGACCTCCGTTATTGGTTCCCTTTTATCCACTCCCTTTTCTTCCCCTCTTCCCCATGCCCTTGCGATTTTCTTTACTATAAACTTCCTGGACCAATCTATTCCCCCGTATAGCTGTGAACAGTATGAAATCCCTGCTAACACTGCGTTCAACCTCCCCTTTTTTACGCCTTCCCTCCGCAGTACCATCAACCATTCTAAAAATCTTCCTTCCTCCCCTCCTTTTGCCTCCTCCCTATGCTTGCAACATTGTTCCCAATATTTCCTGTACACTGCCCATGTACTTGGTGCCAAGGCTTTCTCGACCAGTTCCTCGATTCTTTATATCCGCTGCCAATCTGCCAAAGAAGCATAGGGCAACATTCACCTTCCTGTCTGGCATTGGGTGCGAGCTCCCTAAACTCCTCCCACTTAAAACGGGATAGCGCGTCAGCATCTACGTTTCTGAAACCCGGGATATGCTTGGCCCTGACACATATATTATGCTTTAAACATTTAAAAACCAAGTACCTTAGGTACCTAACTACTGGCAGTGATGATGCGGATAGCTGATTGATGATTTCGACCACTCCCATGTTGTCCGACCAGCATATTATTGTCCTATTTGCTAGCTCCCCACCCCATAGCTCCATGGCCACCACTATGGGGAATAGTTCCAGCAGCACCAAGTTCTTAACCCAACCTATTTCCTTCCATCTTTCTGGCCATTCTCCTGCGCACCACCTCCCCTGAAAATATGCTCCATAACCCTTTCCCCCCTGCTGCGTCCGTGTATAGTTCCAAATCTACTGCGGGCGCCACCTCCTGCCATATGCGCACCCCGTTGAATTCCTGCAAAAACTGGTCCCATACTTTCAGGTCGTCCCTCATCTCCTTTGTCACCCTAATCATGTGTTCTGGCCTTTTTGCTCCCTTTGTGCTAATTTCCAATCGCCTTTTGAAAATCCTCCCTACTGGTATCACCTTACATGCAAAGTTTAATACCCCCAAAGTTTTCTGCATCTCCCTTAGCTTACTTTTTTACGCGTCGCCATCCATGCTATCATCTCTCTAGCCTTTTCCACCTTATCCTCGGGTAGCTCACATTGCCCTTTCAGCGAATCTATTGTTATGCCCTAGGAATGCTAGCCTTGCGCAAGGGCCCTCTGTCTTTTTGTCTGCCACCGGGACCCCCATTTCTTCAAGCAAACCTATCAGCCCCGCTTTCATGCTTTCGCACCTGTCAGTGCCCGCCCTTCCTACTACCATGAAATTGTCCAGGTAGTGGACTATTGAATCCCTCTTTTGCCTTGCTACCGCTAACCAGTGCAAAAAAGTGCTAAACTTCTCGAAAATTGAGCATGATATAGAGCACCCCATTGGAAGGCATTTATCCACATAGAACTGCCCTTCGAACTTGCACCCCATCAGCTTAAAACTATCAGGATTCAGCGGCAGTAGCCGGAAAGCCGATTCAATGTCTATCTTAGCCATCATGGCCCCCCCTCCCCGCCTTCCTTACCAACTGCACTGCGCTGTCAAATGATTGGTACTGCACTGCTGCTTCCGCTTTATCGATAGCATCGTTTACCGACCTACCCTTTGGGTATGATAAGTGATGTATCATGCGATATTTCCCTTCCTTCTTGGGCACCACCCCCAAGGGGGAAATGACTAGCTCTGCTATGGGCTTTTCTGTGAATGGCCCAGCCATCCTCCCACATTCTACCTCCTTCCCTAGCTTCTCCTTCAGTATACCCGGGAGTTCCGCTGCTGATTTTAGGTTTCTAGCTTTCATAGCACCCGTTACCACCCCTTTCACTGGTACTGTAAAACCTTTACTCAACCCTTCAATTAATAAATCTCTATCCTCTGATAGGGTATGATTGCAACTCACGAACCAGTCTATCTATTCTCAGCGGGGTTGGCGCTAACCCCCCCAACTTGTCCACCACCCGCGTTTGCTTGGCTCCGAGAGGACTGTTTCCCATACCCGTTGTTACCCCCATTTTTTCTGCAGTCTACCCCAGGGTGCGCCCCGCCACAGTATCTGCAAATGTGTCTGAACCTGCATGCTCCCCCCCATCGCACTTTTTCTCGTTGTATGCCCAGCACTCCTTGTTATCAGTTCTCCTGCTCTTATTAGCATTAAACGTTGCGCCCCCCCCCCCCCCCGTGGCCATCCTGTACCCTCATTACCCTGGTGTATAGGTCTAATATCTTTATACCAAAGTCCCTCCTTCCTTTGTCTCCTAATTGCAGGTTACCCTTCCTAAATTCTGTGTCGTAGTCCTTCCACGCAAACCCCCCATATGTCGTGTAACATTCTGCAATAAAATGGATGTACCTTAACATGCCCTTCACCTTCCGCGGGTTGGCAGCTAAAAAACACTCCGCGTATATGAGTATCCCTTTCACCCACTCTGTAAATGTTTGCTTACCCTTCTTCCCTTTACCTTCCTCGCCCCTAGATTTAACAGCCGCTGCATCCCTAGTAATTTCGAATATGTCCACATATTTCCCTTTCGGCGCCCTGGCAATTATCTTTGCTTTTAAATGCGTTGTTAAAGGCATTAACAAGGTTCCCGTTACCTCATCATCCCCATTAAACACCTCTCCCTTCTCCTCCTGTTCCTGCACTGTTAGCCCCTTCCCTGCGCCTTTTCCTTGTTTTACATAGATTTTCCTCACTATTTTTAAAATCCGCTTCTCCCCTTCCCCTTTTACATTCTCATCCTCAGAGTCAAACTCGGATGAACTATCAGATACATAACTGTTCAAGCACAATACTTTCTTACCTTGCTTTGCCCCTTGTTCACCGCCTGCTGCACCAGATGCTGCCACCTGCTTTGCTGTTCCTGCTTCCTCCCCCCCTTACTGGGGTTGTTCCTGCTACCACGTTTTCCCCCGCATTGCTGCTGGGTACTTCCATTGGCTCCTGCTGTCGTGCTTGCTCCGGTGGGCATACCTCCTTTTCAGCGCTCTGTGGGGATAACATAGAAACGTTAATATTCCTTCCTACTTCCTGGGTTCCCAGTGCCTGTGTCATTCCCCCACTACTACGGCCATCTGAAATTACTACCTCATCCTGCCCCCTGACCCCCCTCCCTCTTTCTGCCCTTTCCCCTCCTGCTTCCATATCCCTTATTTCTGACTCCTCCTCTATTAACCTATAGCTATTCCCCTCCGAGTCCCTGATCACCCTCTTATCTCCCATGCTCACCCCCATTCCTCTAGCTCTCTTCTGTGGTCTAATGCCCTCTTCCCCCCCCTCTCCTAAATACCTCTATCCTATTGGGCTCCCCATACCCCCCCTCGCTGCCCATGCTCCCCTCTCAGCTCCCTGTCCCCAATTATTCCCCTGCCCCCAGTTTCCCCATGCTCCTTCCCTCCACTCCCTTGGCCCGCTTTGTAACCTCCAGAGGTGCTCACTCTGCCCACCGGGACTGCCATAATCATCCTCCGTCCCCCATCCCCCCACCCGTACCCCCGCTGTGCATTTCCTATTGCAAATGGGCTCCTGTTCCATCCGTTGAGGCTAGATGCGGGACTCCCCCTGAGCAACACCGGACTACCTCCGCTACCCCCCCCCCCCGGGGATACACTTGGCCCGTCCACCGCTCCAGCACCACTACCCGGTGGCCCCGTACCTGCTCCTCCGCTCCCCCTGCATGGGGTGCTCACCCCCCCTGGCTTACCTGCACGGCCGCCATCGCACCAACCTCCACCGTGCCTCCGCCGGACATCACCTCTCCTTGGACTGTCTGCTGCTCCTTCCTGGCTTTCTCCATCCTCCTGATCCTCTTCTGAGCCTGGATCGCCCTGGTCTTCCACACTGTCTCACCCTCGTCCAAGTATCTCCTTGGGATTCTCCTATTCCTTGCGGTCATCTTCAAGCTTCTTCTCTGCAACAAAGAAAAAAGGTTAGTGACTCCTTCCTCCAGTCCCCTTCCTTATAACACCTTTTCCCCAGCTCCTCCCCTGTCCCTTCTCCTGACCAATGCCTTCTCTTCTTATCTCTGCCTCAACCCCCACACCTGGCACACCTAGATCACCCATTGTTCTCTCCCAGCAGCCCCTCCCTTATGACGTTCCCCTCACATACGCTCCATGCACTAGTTTGACTTGTATGTTACTGACAGTATAATGACTGACTAGTTGTAACAAAAAAACTAGAAAATGACAAGTAGGTATTTAACCACTTAGGGTAAAACGTGTCTAATTCCACCATCTAGAAGTTTTCATTTTGCAAAAGCAACTTTTTACCATCACCACCCCCTCAGTGAGGGGATGTTATCAATGGGGCAACATCTCAGAGTAGATAATGGATGTGCGCGGTGGTATGTAGGAAAAAACTAATGTGCCTTTGAGAGGATGACAGTTCATAGATCCTCCATTCGACATGCTTTGCAAACGGTTGAAACTGATCAGCAAGTGGCCCAGCATTTTCTGGGTTATAAACATCCCTTATCTACTCTGAAATGTTGCCCCATTGATCACATCCCACCATTGAGAAGGGGAGGTGAGCATAAAAAGTTGCTTTTGCAAAAGGAAACCACTTGGATGGTGAAATTAGACATGTTATACCCTAATGAGTTAAATACATTTGTCATTTTCTAGTTTCAATTATTTGAATAATAAAAAGAAGATACCACACATAGTAATCTCTATGTAATTGTTTATTTTTGGTGTTGATTTAGTAACATTGATGTGTTATTTAATTTGTAACTTATTTTGATAATTCTATTCCTCTGTTTATTTTACAGCAAATTTATTCCACTATACTGAAGCAAAACATTGCAGTATAGGAAGTGGTCAGCAGATGGCGGTAGAACTATATTCTTGCTTAAAATCAGGGTAATGACTGTATCAGAGTAATCAGCAGCGGTTAATGAGAATGATATTTAAATGCTGTGTTGTACTAGATGTATTACCTTGAAAAAGGCTCATAAAAGGACCGAAACATTGGGATTACACTATACATCTTGTGTGAATATTTAATAATAATACAATTAATGGAGAATCGAGTTTTCTTTGTGTGTGTATATCATTTTACATTATGTTTTAATTCTACCAATATCATTTTCTAAAGAGGCAGACGATGCTCCAAATAAATATAAAAATAATCATAATGTCATTTTGAAATGACTGACAAGGGAGGGGGGGGGCATATGTGAACAATTATCTGCTAGGAATGTATATGCTACTATCTAGAGATCTGACAATGGCTTTTAGGAAGGGATTAAATATCAGTGTACAGAGACGGAGAGCAATGATAAAAGGGTTAATCACGAAAGTGGAAGAAAAATGCCTGATACAGCAGGAGGTAAATGCTTATACTTTGCTTAAAGGGACATGAAACCCAATTTTTTTCTTTCATGATTTAGAAAGAGCATGCAATTTTAAACAACTTTCTAACTTACCTCTATTATCTATCTTGCTTCATTCTCTTGATATCCTTTACTAAAAAGCTTATCTAGATAGGCTTAGTGTCTGCTGATTGGTGACTGCACATAGATGCCTCGTATGATTGGCTCACCCATGTGCATTGCTATTTCTTCAGCAAAGAATATCTAAAGAATGAAACAAATTAGATAATAAAACTAAATTGGAAAGTTGTTTAAAATTTTGTTCTCTACCTGAATCATGAAATACATTTTTGGCTTTAGTGTCCCTTTAAGATCCGTAAGGATTTAAAACCTCGTCTAGTTGCCATATAGTAGCTAGCAATGACTCCATTTTGGTGAATGTATCTACTTGGATTAAATGCTTAGGCTGTTTGTTGAAAATTCAGCATCTTTTATTAAAGATACAGGTGATTTCCTATATAAGATAGAGAACCTACCCATGCTAAGCTGAAAATATATTTTATGCAGTTTAGACATTGTGCGTTTATACAATTCAATTATGCACAATAGTAGTTTTAGAGCAGTTCAATATACTTTTAGTACTAGTGTAGAGTTTAAAGGGACAGTAAACATAAAAAATAATGTTACGGACTTCCGGTGGGCGGAGCTACAGAGAGGCAACAACCTCTTGCAGCACTCCACATCAAGCTGCAGAAAAATAGTAAAGTAGTCTGTAGCCCCCACCAAATTACCCTGTGAGCATCACCATTTGCCTGGGGAACCCCTGGCCATCCTAACCGCTGCGTCGCTTCACGTGTGGGGAGCCTCCATTGTCCCCAGCCCCTGCATCATACAGGAATCTGAAGACAGCACCATCTTGGAAGGCAAACCAGTGGTGCACTACTGTGAGTTATCCTGGAAGTGACATCTGGGAGCTGCCCTGCACACCACAGCAATCTGCTCCACATTTTTCAACGGGCTTGGTGCGAAATATCAGCAGAAGTTTCAACAGCACCCGATACTGTGCAGGGGTAATGTAGCAAGCTGTAATGTAATGTGCTGCACCAGATATAGCTACAAGAACTGACTATAGGTGCCTGCAGCAGCCAGCCTTTGGTCTGGAGTGTGTAGATGTTTAAGATGTCTCATTGATACTGGGGCACTGCTGTCTTTTACATGTTGTTGTTTTTTGCCTCCCCAGAGCAGTTGTTTGTATATGCTCTGCACTACCACTTCTTCCCAAGTCATAAAGGAACATTGTGCCTCACTTGTAGCTCTCACACTACAGAGGAAGGGACTGGCTTATTCTTTGTCCTCTACTTGCAAAGCTAGTCATAAGAACACATCTTATTACCTACTGAGACCTTATGAAGGTGGACAAATATTTTAAGAAGCGTTCTCCACCTCCGGAAGCCACAATGGCTGCACTTTCAAAGCAAACGGACAAGAAATCGCGACACGTGGCAGAATTCCACTCAGAGTCCCTCCTTCGCCTCCCGTCCGGATCCCCTACCCTCAGACACACAGTTTCTCTTACAAGAACTTAAAAGCTTTTTCCTCCCGAAGATGGAAACTTGCAGGCAGGAATGGTTACCTTAACTACTGAAGTTTGGCATTTCTCATCCAGACCTAATGCCGCAGAACAACGAATCTCCAATGTAGAAGATCACCAATCTGAGAATAAGATCACTACCACACCTTACCTCTGGACATTGAAAGAGCACATAGGCTGGGCCCAGAAAGTTCCACTAGGAAACTTAGCGCCAAACCACGCCAAGTCATCTTTAAATTTCTACGCTACCTAGCAATGCTACGTGCAAATGCTTACAGATTGAAAAAGGACTTGGCATACAAAGGGAACAAATTGCTCATATTCCAAGACTTTTCAGCAAAAGAAGCAAAAAAGAGGAGAGATTTCTCCCCTCTCTGCAACCAACTATACACTCAAGGTCAACAAGCATCACTTCTTTACCCAGCTAAACTTAAACTGCAGACTGCTTATGGACCTAAACTCTTCCTTTCACCACAAGCTCTGCAGTCATACTTGGACACTGAACAGATATGTCCTTTGTTGTTTCTATCCCTGACCACCATTGATCTCCTTTAACTGGTATTGTATATTGGTGCTTCACTGCCATGGTTCATGTTATTGTTGTGTGTGTTTGTTTATATTATTTGTTTATTGTTCTTGTTTTTTTTATTTTAGAGAGCAACCTTTACACCTGCGACCACTCCTCTATCAAACCTCCCTAAGAACCTCTCAAGGACTTCCCATACAACCCAAACTATGAGTTCCCATCTTCTTCTACAATCCATGTCTAAATACACTTCAGACCCTCTATCATTAGACAGAAGGTTGATTAACCAAGCTAGGACTCCCAGGGACGACATATTCATCCTGACTTTAACCGTGTTCACTCCTCACACTCTTTTTCTAAAGCCCCAGCATACTGACCCACCCATGTAAAATTACATCTTGGAACGTGGGACGGATCACCTCACCGGCTTAACGTAGCATGATCCTACAACACCTAGAATCTATGCATGCAGACTAGGTTAACCTCCCAGGAACATGAAAAATTTAAAATCCGGTGGGTGGGTCAAATACTATACTCCCCGTCAGAAAGTAGGAAGAGAGGAGTGGCGATTTTGGTGCGAAAGGGACTCCCTATCACTTTAATTAAACCTCTAATAGATCCATTAGGCAGATATATTTTTGTACACCTAGCTTTTGCTAAATTCACCTACACTTTAGTAAATATTTACGGCTCTAACGTGTTATTGTCTATGTTTTGGCACAATACACAAGTTAAACTCCTGGGATGTTCAGATGCCCCCTCTGCTGCTAGGAGGTGACTTTAACTTGGCCCAGGCCCTACGGACTGTTACAGAGATCCGATGTCAAACAGGTGTACTAGTTCTCTCCCAGGCAGCAAAAAATGAATTTCTCTCATTTCTGCGTTTAAGACATTGCTAGGGATAATTGACCTATGGCGTGCTCGTAACCCCTTGAATGTGACTACAAAATGAGGATTTCTCAAGTGACCATATCAGACCATGGACCCATTTGACTTCTGCTACAACCTCTACCCCATAAAAACCATCGCAGAGAGCATGGAGATATTATTTTTATACCTGTTACAAAAGCTACCCCTCCTACTTTCCCGCCAAGACGCACAAACTCTCACATGTCATATATTAAACTTTATTTGAAAGGGGGAAAAAAAGAATTAGTGGCTTAAAACTGTCCCTTTCCACAACCAAGGGAGGACTTAAATTACCGAATGTGTGGTATAACTGGGCTCCTTTGGCAAAACTGGTTGCAGACTGGATGGCAGGTACTGATTTCTTTTGGTGCCTCTGACCTAGAGCAACAACGTTTACAAAACTATCACCCTGCATTTCTCTCATGCACCACTTTATCATCCGTACCACATTTCATCAGTCAAAATATTCTCTTTTCGGGACTCACTGAGGGCCTAGATCAAGCTATATAGGTTGTGAGGCATTTCACAATGATTTAGCATCTTCCTGCCCCTTACGGGTAATCTGGCAATGAAGGGTGAAAGGCATAACTCTTAAACAGAACCACACAGCACTTACTCACCTTTCAGGAACTGAGGGATAGATATGAGCTACTAGCTAGAGATAATTTTGTCTACTTCCAAAGCAGACATTACATTACTTTGCTCTCAGCACAAAGCCTAGATTACTAACACTAACATCACCTCCCTTTGCACACTAGCCCACCAAGGCATACATTCTATATAACATATTTTTTCCCTTATAGTCGCTCATTATGAACACTCTTCTATACAAAAAATAGAGAACAAATGGAAAAATATGGAGGGACTCAAAAGTATAACTGATAACTTGCAGGCAAGTTTTTCAAGAGTCCACACAGTAACTCTGTCAGCTAATCTAAGGGAATGTGTGCATAGGTATATTAAAGTGGTGCGCAAGAGGCACCAGACTGCTCCAACCCTAAAGTCCCTCACGTTAGGGAAAAAAAGATATGCAAAAGAGTGAAAAGTAGGAGAAGCGCTAAAAAAGCTAAAGGTGCTACAATGAAAACAATGTGAGATATATAAATTGCTATGCAAATATAATTTAATCAGACCCTCAAAAGAGGTACAAATCCTGTGAAGATAGATTACATAAATGTAAAGACATTAAAAATCGGACGTCTCCGATATATTAAAACACATATAAATAAAAAACGAAGAGCAAATGACTACTGTTGCCAATATAATAGAGCCTGTCTCTGTATCAGATAAGAGTCAACAATCAACAAATTGGATCCTCAAAAACGATAAAAAAGGATCAGTGCCAGGTAAAGATTTACCCGTGTTACCTTCAAGAGTACCATCCGTTTGTATGGAATCACCTCCGTGAGGCGTATGCGTGTCCCGTGACGTCACTGATCGGGAGGCGTCGTCTCTGAAGGGAAATCCTATTGGTCAGGATAACTTGACAGATCTACAAGGTCTGAAAGAGAGATCTGGATATACTACAACCCTGCGTGCTATTCTGCACTAAGAGCGGGGATTCACATCTTTTCTACAATATAGCGGCCACTATAGTTCATCTGTCAAGTTATCCTGACCAATAGGATTTCCCTTCAGAGACGACACCTCCCGATCAGTGACGTCACGGGACACGCATACGCCTCACGGAGGTGATTCCATACAAACGGACGGTACTCTTGAAGGTAACACGGGTAAATCTTTACCTGGCACTGATCCTTATTTATCGTTTTTGAGGATCCAATTTGTTGATTGTTGACTCTTATCTGATACAGAGACAAGCTCTATTATATTGGCAACAGTAGTCATTTGCTCTTCGTTTTTTATTTATATGTGTTTTGATATATCGGAGACGTCCGATTTTTAATGTCTTTACATTTATGTAATCTATCTTCACAGGATTTGTACCTCTTTTGAGGGTCTGATTAAATTATATTTGCATAGCAATTTATATATCTCACATTGTAATCTAAGGGAATCCCACACTAGGTTAATGCATCTAATTTACATTACTCAATGCCTCTGTGCCAAATGAGTCCCAGATTCACAAGATATTTGTAGTAAGTGTCAAATAGCTTCCCCTGACATACATCTTGTATGGTGTTGTCCCAATTACAAAGATATTGGAGGAAAATTTCTTACTGTCTTTCCAGGATTTGTAAATATAAAATAGTCCTGAGACTGAATTAGATTCTATTTCTGGACCAAGACTTCTTGAAAAGAGAGTCCAGTTTTGTTATACACCTAGGGATTCTCTTAGCTAGACAACTTATATTTCGCTTCTGGATACACAACAGATCCCCCCTTTCTCTGCCCTACGGTCTGCTGTACACTGTCAACTGTTGTGGGAACAGGCCAACGTGAAGGGTGACATTGATAATAGAATAAAAACATTCTTGACAAAATGGGAATATCTTTTGATCTTACCTAACGCAGTTTAGAACAGAATTCTATACTCCTTTCGCAATAGTACATTTATTATGACAGCAAACTTGCAGGAAAAATGGTGCATGACCCCCTGTAAAATCACATCCCGGTGGGAGAGGAGTGGGTCGCAGAGCATGGAACAACCTTAAAGGGGCAGTAAACCTAGAAAATAATGTTATATAATTCTGCACATAGTGCATAATTATATAACATTATATTTGCGCTAGCTTTAACCAACATAATATTGCAGCCATAATTTATTCTAAACTACAATTTTACAGACCACCGCTCCTTGCTCTACTGAACGGGTCTGTTTTTTTTTTCAAAGCGCATCTGGGCATCTGTCTACTCACAGCTGGCCCAATCACGCCATTAAACTCAATGTAGCTTGCTCCCGGTCTAGTCTGGTAGCGGGAGCGAGCTACATTTAGTTTAATGGTGTGATCGGGCCGGCTGTGAGTAGATAGCTGCCCAGATGCGCTTAGAAGAAAAAAACAGACCCGCTCAGTAGAGCAAGGAGCGGCCATCTGAAAAACTGTCTTTTATAATAAATTATGGCTGCAATATTATGTTGTATAAAGCTAGACCTAATATAATGTTACTAGTACTAAAGCCCGTGTACACGGGCCATTTTTTGCAGTACAGCGGTCCCACCCCTTGCTCTCTCCCCCCTCTCTTTTGCTCTCTCTTCCCCCCTTTCTTTTGCTTTCTCTCCCCCCTCTCTTTTGCTTTCTCTCCCCCCTCTCCTTTGCTCTCTCTCTCCCCTCTTTTGCTCTCTCTCCCCCCCTCTTTTGTTCTCTCCCCCCTCTTTGGCTCTCCTCCCCACTCTTTGGCTCTCTCCCCCCCTCTTTGGCTCTCTCCCCCTCTTTTGCTCTCTCTCCTCTTTGGCTCTCTCCCCCCCCCTTTGGCTCTCTCCCCCCCCCTTTGGCTCTCTCTCCCCCCCCTTTGGCTCTCTCCCCCCCCATTTGGCTCTCTCTCCCCCCCTCTTTGGCTCTCTCTCTCCCCTCTTTTGCTCTCTCTCCTCTTTTGTTCTCTCTCTCCCCCCTCTTTGGCTCTCCCCTCCCCTTTGCCCCCCCTCTTTTGCTCTCTCTCCCCTCTTTGGCTCTCTCCCCCCCTCTTTTGTTCTCTCCCCCCTCTTTGGCTCTCCCTCCCCCTCTTTGGCTCTGCCCCCCCCTCTTTGGCTCTCCCCCCCTCTTTGGCTCTGCCCCCCCCCCCTCTTTGGCTCTGCCCCCCCCCCCTCTTTGGCTCTCTCTCCCCCCTCTTTGGCTCTCTCTCCCCCCTCTTTGGCTCTCTCTCCCCCCTCTTTGGCTCCCTCTCCTTTTTGGCTCCCTCTCCTTTTTGGCTCTTTTTCCTCTTTGGCTCTCCCCCCCCCTTCTCTTTTGTGCTCTCTCCCCCCCTTCTCTTTGGCTCTCCCCCCCCTTCTCTTTGGCTCTCTCCCCCCCCCCTTCTCTTTGGCTCTCCCCCCCCCTTCTCTTTGGCTCTCTCTCCCCTCTTTGTCCCTTCTCCCCCCACTCTCCTGCTCCTTCTCCCCCCTCTCCTGCTCCCTCTCTGGCTCTGTCTTGAAGTCTTCACATCGCGGGACCCCGGCGGGCCACGCCCCATCGCGACGGCACCCGCCCGGCCACGCCCATCGCGACGCCCGGCCACGCCCCATCGCGGCGGCACCCGCCCGGCCACGCCTATCGCGACACCCGGCCACGCCCCCATCGCAACGCTCACGCAGCACACCTCACAGCTGTTGAGTAGCTCGCGCTCCATATCTCTTGCCACAGGCTGTTTCAATCAGCTTACCTCGCGCTCCCCAGACCTCACAGCTGTTTGTGTACCTCGTGCTCCCTATCTCAAGGCCAAGTGTTTGTCTCTACTTTTTTTTTTGTTCATGTTTAATTGTTGTTTTGTTCATTGTTTTCTCTAAATGTTTGAAAATTGCAACAGATAATGCTTAAGATTTTATATAATGCCAGTTAGTCACTTTGTTATCAAGCTGCAAATTCACTACATTGTATTTGTGTGCTTCATATATCAAACAATTCTGTTGATTATAAGTGCATTTCCTCTGTGCTATTTAAATAAAGAGATTTAAAACAAAATTGTTATGTAATCCTGCACTATGCCACACCTTAAAAAACAAAAGAGAATGAGAGATTTACAAGCCCCCTGTCAGGGTTTTTTCCCTGTTGTGTTTGCCATGTGCTAATGGCAGCCATTTACTCACCTCTCTTCCTGACTATGGTGCATTGTGGGGGATGCTGCTCATTTCCTGCACTTCCTTTTATGGCCAGACTGGTGTGCATCATCCATGTGAGACAGGATGCAGTCTCAGAATTGTGATGTCATCACTTATTATTTAAAGGGCCTCTGTTCAGTATGCTTTGCCTTTGCGTTGTCTCAGACCTGTTTGTGAGAGTTCCCGTGTATTACCTGGCTGCCTGACGTCCTTCCTGGTTCCTGATCCCTGGCTTGTTCCTGACTCTGCTGTTTTCCTTGTTCCTGATTCCGGCTTGTCTGACTATTCGCTTTGGCTCCTGACTCGGCTCGTTTGACTACCAGCTCTGGTTTTGACTCCTGGCTTGTTATTTGACTTGTGGACTTTTTTAAATTTTTTTCTATTAATAAAGGTGTGATTATTTTTGCACTTCTCGTCTCAGTCTGATTCCTGGCACCCTGACATTACGCAAAGGCCATGAATCCTGATGGGGCTAATAATCCACCTTAACCTGCCATCATTTCCAGGATGGATGAACAGGATAACCACTTGGATCAATTTGCTCTAGCACTGCACATTTGGACCAAGTGTCCCTCAAGTTATGGCTGCTCCTGTTTACGCTGCTGCACCTATGCCTACCAGGAGTATGTCCGGTTCTGCACCTCTACCTCAGCGATATGGAGGCGATCCTATTCAGTGCAGAGGGTTTTTTGAACCAGGTGGGCATTTACTTTGAGATGTTACCTCAGGCGTTTCCCTCTGACAGAGCTAAGGGTGGGATTTCTCATCTCGTTACTCTCTGACACAGCTCTTGCCTGGGCTAATCCCTTGTGGGAGACTAATAAACCTGTGATTTCAAATTACTCTGAATTTGTGGCCTCCTTTTGAAGGGTATTTGATGTTCCGGCTCGCTCCTCCCCTGCTGCTAAACGACATGTCCATTCAGCAAGGTACAAGATATGTTGCTCAGTATGCTATTGAGTTCCGTACGCTTGCCACAGAGGTATGTTGGAACAATGAAGCCCTTGTTACCGCCTTCTTTCATGGGCTCTCTGATGCGATTAAAGACGAAGTTGCTGCCAGCGATTTACCAGAGGATCTCGAGGCATTGGTGTCTTTTTTGATCCTAATTGACATCAGACTCAGAGAGAGGCCCTCTTTCAAGGAGCGCTTGCGGAATCCTCCTGTTCCGTTGTCTCCTACGTGTTCGTTCCCACCCATGCCTCCTGGTCCCGAGTCACCAGGTATTGCTGAGTCGATGCAGCTGGGATTCACGTGTCTCTCCACGGCGGAGAGGGCCTTTAGGAGGAGGGAGGGGCTCTGCCTCTATTGTGGGTTACAGGGCCACCTTTTGAAGTCTTGCCCTACACGGCCGGGAAACGCTCACACCTAAGGTCCTGTCGGGGGCAGACCTTGGGTGGTTTATCCTCGTCCCCGGAACCGCTTAAGGAGAAACCTTTGGTCACGGTTGTCCTTGCCTGGGTGGACTCCTCCATAGTCCCTCAGGCTCTTGTTGACTCCGGGTGCTGCGGGCTATTTCATTGACAGTGCTTTTGTATCAAAGCACTCCATTCCTGTTTTGCCTCGCTCCGTTCCGCTTGCTATTGAGGCCATTGATGGCAGGCCCCTTCAGCCCGCACTCGTTACCTCACGAAACTGCTCCGTTGTTCATGGCTGTTGGGGCTCTCCATTTTGAAACCCTCCAGTTCCAAGTGATAAACTCTCTGCATTTTCCGGTTGTTCTGGGTTATCCCTGGCTCCAAAAGCACAATCCCAGTCTCGACTGGCGCAGGTCCGAAATTTTGTCATGGTCCCCGCAACGTATTTCCACTTGTCTTCAGAAACCAGTTAAAGTCTTGTGCACTTCTTCGGTATCTCAATTGCCAGAGGAGTACCGAGAGTTCCTAGACGTGTTTGACAAGGTGTGTGCCGATACGTTGCCTCCTCACCGGTCTTACGATTGTGTCATAGACATGCAACCCGGAGCCATTCCTCCTCGGGGCCGGGTGTACCCTCTGTCTGTTGCAGAGAATTGTGCTATGGAGGAGTATGTTGCCGATGCTCTGTCGCGGGGGATCATCCGCAAATCCTGCTCTCCTGCAGGGGCTGGCTTCTTCTTTATGAAGAAAAAGGGTGGCGAGTTAAGACCATGTATCGATTATAGGGGTCTTAATCGTCTTACCATTAAGAATGCTTACCCTATTCCGCTTATTACGGAACTCTTTGACCGCCTCAAGGGAGCTACAGTCTTTACTAAACTTGATTTGAGAGGAGCGTACAATCTCGTTAGGATTAATCTTGTAATGCCCTTTGGCCTATGTAATGCTCCTGCTGTTTTTCAGGAATTTATTAATGATGTCCTACGAGATATGTTGCAACAGTGTGTTGTGGTGTACTTACACGACATCCTCATACACTCACCCACACTTGAGGCTCACCGTTCTGATGTTACACGAGTTCTTCAGAGACTACGTGAGAACGGCCTGTTTTGTAAACTCGAGAAATGTGAGTTCCATCAGACTCAAGTAACCTTCCTAGGTTATGTTATCTCCGTTGCAGGGTTCTCCATGGATCCTGACAAGTTATCTGCAGTTCTGCAGTGGCCTCGCCCAGTTGGTCTTCGGTCTATTCAACGTTTTTTGGGGTTCGCCAATTACTATAGAAAGTTTATTAAAAGCTTTTCTTCCTTGGTCAAACCTATCACAGACATGACCCCTAAAGAGAATGATCCACTCCATTGGTCACCTACTGCCATTAATGCCTTTGATAGTCTTAAGACTGCCTTTGCTGCCGCTCCAGTTCTGGCTCATCCTAACCCTGTCCTGCCTTTCGTTCTTGAGGTCAATGCGTCTGAGACTGGAGTAGGTGCCCTCTTGTCTCATCGTCCTACGCCTGACGGTTCCTTGCATCCGTGTGGTTTCTTCTCTAAGAAATTGTCTCCAGCAGAGTGCAATTATGAAATTGGCGACAGGGAATTACTGGCCATAATTTTGGCACTTAAGGAATGGAGGCATCTTCTTGAGGGTACTAGCATGCCAGTGCTCATTCTTACTGACCACAAGAATTTAACTTATCTATCTGAAGCAAAACGTTTGTCGCCCCGACAGGCCAGATGGGCATTATTTTTGTCTTGTTTTAATTATGTGGTCTCCTACCTGCCTGGTAGTAAGAATGTTAGGGCTGATGCCCTCTCTCAACAATTTTCGCCTCTGTCCAAGGAGGAGTCTGTACCTACTCCTGTTATACCTCCTGACCATATTTTAGCTACCATACGTACTAATTTGACTTCTCCCTTTGGGGAGGAGATCCTGGCTGCACAAACCAATGCACCTCCTGAGAAGTGTTTTGTTCCTGAGAATCTTCAAACTAAACTTTTGCACACTTACCACATTCCTAAAGCCGCAGGTCACCCAGGCAAGAACCATATCATTTGGTCTGTCATTCGACAATTCTGGTGGCCAGGTCTTCGTTCTGATGTTGCCTCCTGCTCAGTTTGTGCACAGAATAAGACTCCTCGATGTCTTCCTGTGGGTCTTCTTCAACCTATTGCTAATGGTGAGTGTCCTTGGACACATCTTTCCATGGACTTCATTGTCGAACTCCCTGTTTCCAATGGCAATACTGTTATCCTTATGGTGGTTGACCGTTTTTCTAAAATGTCACATTGCATTCCCTTGATGAAGCTGCCTACCGCTCAGGAGCTTGCTTCAATTTTTGCCCAGGAGGTCTTCCATTTACATGGGTTACCCAAGGAGATAGTGTCAGACCGGGGTTGCCAGTTTGTCTCCAGATTTTGGCGTTCCTTTTGTGCTCAAATGGGGATCCAGCTTTCCTTCTCCTCGGCATATCACCCTCAATCCAATGGGGCTGCGGAACGGTCTAATAAAGCTCTGGAACAGTTCCTCCGTTATGTCTCAGATCACCACAATAATTGGTCTGAACTGTTACCTTAGGCAGAGTTTGCTCGTAATAGTGCTATTAATGCTTCCTCTAAGTTATCCCCTTTCATGGCGAATTATGGGTTTCAACCATCCTTGTTGCCCGATTCATTCATGTCTCATGGTATTCCGGCTTTGGAGGAGCATCTCCGGCAACTCCGTTCCACGTGGGTGCAGATTTAGGATTGCCTTCATCATTCTATGCAGCGCCAAAAATTCCAGGCTGATCGTAGGCGTCTGCCCACACCTTCCTACCAGGTTGGTGAGAGAGTTTGGCTGTCCTCCCGCAACTTGAACCTTCGTGTGCCTTCCAATAAATTGGCACCCCATTATGTTGGTCCTTTTCGAATACTCCGACGGGTTAATCCTGTGGCCTACGCTCTTGACCTTCCTCCTGCTATGCTCATCTCCAATATTTTTCATGTCTCCCTCTTGAAACCATTGGTTTGTAATCGGTTTACCATTGTGTTGCCTCGTCCCCGTCCTATCTTTGTTGACAACCATGAGGAGTATGAGGTCAGCACCATTATTGACTCTCGTATGTCCAGGGGCCGTGTACAGTATTTGGTTCACTGGAGGGGCTACGGTCCAGAGGAGCGTTCTTGGGTTCCCTCCTCTGATGTTCATGCTCCCGCCCTCCTCCGTGCTTTCCATGCCCGTTTCCCCAATAAGCCTTTTGTCCTCCCGCGGGGGAGGGGTCATTGAGGGGAGGGTACTGTCAGGGTTTTTTTCCCTGTTGTGTTTGCCATGTGCTGCTGGCAGCCATTTTACTCACCTCTCTTCCTGACTATGGTGCATTGTGGGGGATGCTGCTCATTTCCTGCACTTCCTTTTATGGCCAGACTGGTGTGCATCATCCATGTGAGACAGGATGCACTCTCAGAATTGTGATGTCATCACTTATTATTTAAAGGGCCTCTGTTCAGTATGCTTTGCCTTTGCGTTGTCTTAGACCCTGTTTGTGAGAGTTCCTGTGTATTACCTGGCTGCCTGACGTCCTTCCTGGTTCCTTATCCCTGGCTTGTTCCTGACTCTGCTGTTTTCCTTGTTCCTGATTCCGGCTCGTCTGACTATTCGCTTTGGCTCCTGACTCGACTCGGCTCGTCTGACTACCAGCTCTGGTTTTGACTCCTGGCTTGTTATTTGACTTGTGGACTTTTTTTTATTTTTTGCTATTAATAAAGGTGTGATTATTTTTGCACTTTTCGTCTCAGTCTGATTCCTGGCACCCTGACACCCCCCCAAGGTCTACTTACTTTCAGTCTCTTCTGATTTATTTGTTTTTTCTCAAAAGTGGTCACGGCCGCACTTTCTATACACAGTGCGGCTGTTTGCCCCAGTGATGTAGCTAGAAGGTAAGTATACCTTTGGGGGGTACATTTCTTAATCGCTTTCGTTTTTTAAGGTGTTGATAGGATAATGTTACATAATTCTGCAAAAAGTGCAGAATTATGTAAAATAATTTTTTACGTTTACTGTCCCTTTAATATGACATAGTTAGATTTTATTATGAAATTGTTTTGTTGATTTTTTAATTTGTAAGTTTTTAAGAGTTTCTTTCAGAGGGAGTAAGTGTTTCCCTTTCTTTAAGAGCTCATTTAATGGGAATATTACCATTTAGCTGTATTCTTGTTGTTTTTTTTCTGCACTTAACTTCTGTATTGTGCAGTTATAGAGCCTTCTGACTCTGTCCCTAAATCTGCTTTAGAAGTTGGGTCATCTGAACACTGTACTACCAGTGTTAAATGTTTATATTGCAAAACAGGCTGGGGGGTTTCCTCTGGCAAACTTATGCAATAAATGTATTAATATTTGAATGCCTTCTGACCAAGCTGGTGCTGCTCTTGCTTCTGCTCCTTCTGTTTGTTCCTTACAGGGGAATCCTACTGTTTGCACCCCTGGGGTCAAGGATTTTAATTGATCCACTGTGTCTGAAATGTTGGCAGTAAGTGTAAAAGGTCAGTTCAGAATTTACCTTCTACTAGCTCTAAGCCTGCTGAGGTTAATGTTTCTAGTTATGAAGCTGCAATGTCCACACTGTGCAATGTCCACAGTGGGGGAGTCTGATGATCAGGGTTCTTCCTCTGATCATGAATCTGAAATATCCTCTTATTCAGCTAAAATTGAGCATATTCATTAACTTTAAAAATAAATTTGCTTACTTTAGAGGTTAAAGATCCTAAAGTAGATGGGGATAAGCCTGTTTATCATTTAGATACTGTTTTTAAACCTGTGGTAAAATCTTCAGATCTATTTCATATCCCTGATGCAGTCTCTGAGATTATTTCCAGAGATTGGGCTAAGACAGGTATTTCTTTTAATACTTCTGCAAGGTTTAAGAAAATATATAATTTACCAGCTTCTAATATTGAGCTTTGGTAAACTATTCCCCTAGTGGATGGGGCCATTTTTACTCTGGCTAAACGTACTACTATACCTTTGGAAGATAGTTCCTCCTTTAAAGACCTTATAGATAGAAAGTTAGAATCCTTCCATAAGAGGGCTTTTCAGCAAGCAGGTTATCTCTTTAGACCAATAGACTAGGAATCACAAACAAGGATGCCTCCTAGCGTAACACTGATGATATGTGAGATTGGTATATACTTATCAAAACATACTCACAAGTGTGGCAAGGCCCAATTGTGCTTAATGGGGCGTACTGGGAACTCTGTGTCCCAGCTCACTGATCCAAAGAGCAGGTGAAATCCTCTTGACTGCTCCTATTGCTCCGAGCTGAATAATTAAAGCTCAGACATCCAAAAATCTAAAACAATAAGATTTTATTTTACAAATTCGTTTTAAAAAACAAAAGTGCACAACATGTACCCTATGTATATTAAAAAACAGTAGCGCAACGCATTTCTCAGCTCTTTTGGCTGTTTCGTTAGGCTTCTGTTAGTTCTCTGGAAGTACTGGCTTTTAAATTAAAGACTATCCAATCACGAAACATTTAGATACCCCACCCACTAATACAGGTGTGTTACCTTAATTACCTCTTCCCTTAAAACCACAACTTATTCTCATAATGTCAGATGTTATGTTAGTTTCATTTGTATACATATTAGCACAAATGTATAATTCACAATCCATCAATGATAACTTAATAAAAAATATATATTCATATAACCATAATAACTGTCAAACAGTCCACATAGATGTTTACAAATCTATTATTCTTCAGATGTAATAATCATGTTCCCCCATCATGTGCTTGATATCGGTCATTAAAAATAACCTTTTTTAATAACCATGATCAAAATTACCAAGAATCTTCTCTTTAGACCAGCAGTTTCTATTGCTAGTTTGGCTGCTGCTTCATCCTTTTGGTCAAATAGTCTTTCTGAGCAGTTTTCTGATGATTATGTTAGTGAAGATTTTTTAAACATTTTGGAGCTGCTCAAATGTGCAACAACTTTATATTGTGGTGCTGATTTTGACAACATTAAGATTAATGCTAAAAATATGTTTTTTTGTCAGTACTTTTTAGAAGGGATTTATGGTTAAAGTCTTGGTCTTCTGATATGGTTTCTAAATCCAAGCTTTTGGGGCATATTTATCGAGCTCCGTACAGAGCTTGATGCCCTGTGTTTCCAGCGAGTCTTCAGGCTTGCCGGAAACAGAAGTTATGAAATAGTGGTCTAAAGAAAAAAGGCTACGCCTTTTTCAGGAGACTTGGTTTCAGTCTTTTCAGGATCCCTGGGTTCTTAATATATTCTCCCAGGGTTATTGAATAGGATTTAGAACAAGGCCTCCCATGGGAAGGTTTTGTTTATGTTCCAATAAATCCTGTACAGGCTCAGGCATTTTTTCAATCACTTTCCAATCTATAATTTATGGGGTGATTGAGTTCCTTTGTTGAAACAGGGAAAGTTTTTTCCCCCCAACATCTTCATGAAGGAGGGAACTTTCAGGCCAGTTCTGGATCTAAAGGCTCTGAACAAATTTCTCAGAGTTCCTGCTTTCAAAATGGAGACTATTCGGGCTATTCTATGTTTTGTTCAGCAAGCTCAGTTTATGTCCACAATAGATTTCAAGGATGTATACCTTCATGTTTTTATTCACAAGGAACATTATCAGCTCGCAGAATATTCTCCAAGGTCCTGGGTACACTTTTGTCTGTGATCAGAGCTCAGGGTATTGCTGTGTTTCCTTACCTGGACGATATCTTGGTTCAAGCTCCATCTTTTCATTTAGCAGAATCTCACACCAGCAGACTGTTGTTGTTCCATCAACAACATGGTTGGAAAATAATTTTTTTCCAATGAGTTTGCTGGTTTTTCAGACAAAGGTTGTTCAAGTAGATTCAGTTTCCATGACACTTTCTTTGACAGGTCTGAGGGGGATGAAGTTGTCTGCCTGTCTAAACCTTCAGTCTCTTTCTTTTCCCTTGGTTTCTCTTTGCATGGAGGTGTTAGGTCTCATGATTGCGGTGTTGGATGCTATTGCTTTCCTTGTTTTCACATGAGGCCTTTTCAGCTTTGTATGCTTCCAAAATGGCTCAGGGTTCATACTCAGCTATCTCAGAGGATACATCTAGACTTTGTGGCTTAATCATCAGCTTATTATGCAGGGGGCATCTTTTGTTCGGGGGGGTCTCAGTGAGCGCAAGGGGTTTGGTTTCTTCAGGAGACAAGGTAACCTATACATTTTTTAGAACTCTGTGCAATTTTCAGAGCCCTTCAGAGTTGGTCTCTATTGAAAAAGGAGTAGTTTCTTTGTTTTCGGAGAGACAATGTCAGAAGAGTGGCTTATGTCAATCATCAAAGGGGAACTCATAGTTATACGAACAAATTGAGGGCTGCACACAGGTTCAAAATATACTGCACAAATTTATTGTTAAAACATGACCATGACAAACAAAGATAAGAGGTAGTCTGATGCGTTTCACGCCCCCTAGTGGCTCTTCATCAGAGACTCAATGAAGGTGTACAAAGTCCATCATTAAATAGGGCACTAATTGCCCTCACATAACAAAATTTAAAGATACATGCAGTCAACAGATTAAAAACAGAAAATGGTACACATCAATAACAGTGCTATCTTAAACTAGTATCCACATTCTATAAATGCTATAGACCAGTATATGGAGTTACTTCACTAGAGTCTGCAATCAATTACACCACTATTATTTTACTATTCACATGGATTATAGCCTAATATCACAATTGCTCAACAAATATCTATTTGATATAACTGAATACTCCATAATAGTGGTACATCAAATGTAAATTAATCTAAACAGATCGATAGTCCACAAGCTATACTCATGACTTGCACAACTATAGGTTATAAGCCTTATATCCCATTAATAAGTTATGTTGTCTATCCCTATATATAACATTCACATATTTATTTATAAATGTATTTATTTATTTGCTAGACACACTAAGGGTATAATATGATATATATAAAGGCTATTTCCAAAAAAGTTAGTGTGAAAACACATACTAATTAATAACCCAACGTTATACATTTAAATTTATACCCCTAATTGTGGATCTATATTATGCAGGACATAATTGCATGATTCCATATTTACTTATAATATATATGACACATATATATACTGTGTGTGTGTATATATATATATATATATATATATATATATATATATATATAATACAGGGATTGGGACAATATTTATGCTTGCTCCATCTAAACAAAATAACTGATGTCCCACTCTTTGTTCAAACCTAGTGGAACCCTCGTTTTTAGTTTAAAAATCCAATAAAGTTCTTTTTTGTCAAGTATCTTATATCTATTGCCCCCTCTAACTGGTGTTTGTGCTAAGTCTATAGCTTTAATCATGAAGTTACCCACATTCGTGAAGTGTACACAATGAAATTTTTGCCATCATTAAAGTGTTCACGTGCTCTCGTACCCAATTGTCGCGTTGTTTTACCGACGTACTGACTATGGCAAATCGAATACTCCAAAAGGTACACCACGAATGTGGATTTACAATTTGCATAAAAATCAATACTGAATGTGCAGTTATCTACTGATGATCTAAACTCTCTACTCACATCAATCATATTGCAGGTCAGACAACCTCTGCTCCCACATTTATGATTGCCTACAGTATTTAACCGGGTTTTCCTGCTCTTTGATCTCACTACCATACTAGGTGCTATTTTTTTAGCTAAGGTTATTGGTTTCTTGGACACAAATTTACAAGATCATACTGTATCTTTCAAAATCTCATCAGTGGCTAATAAGTGTAAGTTCTTTTTGAGTATTTGTACTATTTGTGGGAATTGTTTTGTGTATTCTGTTGTAAATAATATATCCCCTTTCTGTATACCCCTATTCTTATATTTTACATTCCTGTTACTTTCTTGTGACTGTCTTATTTCAATCCTTGCTGTATTTAGTAACTCAGGATCATAACCCCTCTTTTCCAACCTTTTGCACAGTTCCAATGACTGTTCCAAATAGACACCTAGATCTTGAGTATTCCTCCTCAACCTTATCAGTTGACCTCTGGGTATGGCACGGATGAGGTGACGTGGATGGCACGATTTAGCATGCAAGATAGTGTTACCTGCACTAGATTTTCTAAAAGTTTGTGACACAACTACCTTATTCTTTGCATCACCAATCAGTGCCACATCCAGAAAGTCAACACCAAGGTGTTTATATTTCCCTACAAATTTCAAACTCATATCATTTGTTCAGAACCATCATGAGTTCCTCAAACCGTTCTTCGTTAAGGGGCTCATCTATAATCAAAATGACATCATCGATGAACCTCTTATACAATATTATATTGTCCACAAAAGGATTATGTGCATCAAAAATGTGATTAAGTTCCCAATAACCTACATAAAGATTTGCAAATGAAGGGGCATATTTCGCCCCCATTGCCGTTCCTCAACATTGTAGGAAAAATGAACCATCAAATGAAAAGAAATTATGTGTTAGTAGAAACTCCAACACTGAACAAATAAAGGAAATGATATCTGCACTGAAGCTAGTAAATTTGGTTAGAAAGTACCTAACCGCTAGGATCCCATTAGCATGGGGAATAACAGTGTATAATGATACAATATCCGCCACCACCCAGGTATGCCCCTCACTCCATTCCACCTGATCCAGACATTCCAATAAATTATGCAAGTCTCTCAAATAAGAGTGTAAGCCCTTAACTATCAGCTGTAGGATATCATCCATCTACTCGGATACCGGTTCCAAAAGGGAGCCGATGCCCGAGACTATTGGTCTTCCCGGTGGGTTCACTGGGTCCTTATGAATTTTAGGTAAATAATGGAAGAGGGGCACAACTGGGTGTTCAGGAACAAGGTGCCGTATATCTTCCTCACTGAACACTCCTAATTCTACCCCATCATCCAATAAGCTAGACAGCTCCCTTCTAAATAATTTAGTAGGATTTCCTCTTAACAGAATATAGATTTTTGTATCTTGTAACTGGCGTTGTGCTTCTGCAAAATAATCTTTTTTGTTCATCACCACAATGTTACCTCTCTTATTGGAGTTTCTGATTACGATGTCATCATTCCTTTGCAGAAGACACAAGGCTTTTCTCTCCAACACAGTTAAATTAGAAATGTGTCTCTTAGTATTACTCTAATTAACACTCTCTGCTAATTGTACAATCTGCCTCTCCACACTCTTTTGAAATAAATTAAAAGCTTGTCCTCTATACTGGATCGGGTAAAAATCAGATTTACTCTTCCTAGGTTTATGTGGCCTAGTATTTAGCAAAGGGTTATCACTCTCAACATTCAAGGATACCAATGTGTTTAACGCACAAGCATCCTTAAAAGAAATACATTCAATAATTTCACTAGGAATTTGGTCACTATTCATGCAATCTGAGTGCACATCAGAATTCAGGCTAAAAAATCTTTTAAGAGTTAATTTTCTCACAAACTTATTTACATCAAGCAAGGTAGTAAATGGTGAGAAGTTACGGGAAGGTGCAAACCCAATCCCTTACTTAATACACTGATCTGATCTGCACTCAAACTGCACAAAGAAATATTAATCCCACTTAAATCTGGAGTCCCATTTGCATTTAGGCCTTTTTTCTTTGTATTTTTCCTTTTGGATCTCCTGATTCTCCTAAAGGCACCTTCTGTTCCTTTTTTGAGACCTTTGGACACACTACTGGTTCTTCTCCATCTGTATCCTCAGCCGAAGTGACCTGCAGAGAATGGGAAGAAATAGAGGAGACAGAAGAGACAGGAGAAAGAGAAGAAGCTTTCGAAGATTTCAGGGAGTCCTGATCAGTTGTCTCTCCCTCTGTGGATGAAAATACCACTTGTTTGTTCTTTTTCTTATTATAATTCTTCAGAATTGGTTTGGGAACAATTTCCAAATTTTTATCCATTTTATCCCCTGCCTTCTTTTGATTGAATCTGTTTCATCTGTTAGAATTGTATCCCTTATTCCCTTGTTGAAAATTCGGCCAATTATACACTCTGTTAGACTCATAGTCCCTCCTAACACGGCTGAATTTTT
Organism: Bombina bombina; assembly: GCF_027579735.1. Taxonomy (NCBI): domain Eukaryota; kingdom Metazoa; phylum Chordata; class Amphibia; order Anura; family Bombinatoridae; genus Bombina; species Bombina bombina. The sequence continues at coordinate 1,241,111,694 of NC_069500.1, read as the reverse complement.
TTTTATTTTTTTTTTAATTTTGAAAAAAACTTTATTTGTATCAAGTTGCAACATACAGTATTCAAACAAGTTGGTCAAAGTGCAGAAAAAGCATATAAGGACACAGTCCTAATACAGGCAATTACAAAAAACTAAGATTCTGCTGTGTAGATAAAGAGAATGCTCCTGATAGGGTTCAATGTAACTCTCTCTTAAGAGGGAACATTCTGAAATGTCTGTACAACTAGATACGTCTTCCTTTATAACTTTTAACTTTATAAACATAAAACACGTTCAGAATATGATAAAAAGAAAAAGAAATATGTAGAAAATATGAAAAGAGATTATGTGATATGGTAAAAGCAAATTCGAATAATTATAGGTCCTAAAGTTCCAAAAAGGTCTATTGTGGTCTGTGTGTGTCAGGGTTTAGTGGGGGATGTGTGGGGCATCGGCGGGCTCTAAAGAGTGGATATATTCTTCCCAGAGCAGGCGGATGGATAGAAACTCATCTATTTTACCCAATTTTGTATAGTGGTATTGCTCTAGTTCTATGGCCGTAGTTACTCTATTCCGCCAAAACTGAATAGATGGGAGGGTGGACTGCTTCCATTGGTATGGGATATATATCGTTTAGCCGTATTAATCATGATCGCAGTGAGCTTTAATCCCAGCTTACATGTTATTTGTGGGAGGAAGTTGAAGAGGAAAGGCCAGGGAGTAAGGGGTAGGGAAGTCCCTATTACCGATTGTATTTCTGTTCTGATATCTGACCAATATGCCTGTGCCACAGGGCATGTCCACCATAGATGGGCAAAGGTACCGCGCTGCGTACATCCTCTCCAACAGTTGGTATTAGTGTGTGGGAATAGTCTACCCAGTCTATCAGGAGTGTAGTGCCACCTACAGAGGAGTTTTGTGTTCATTTCCGCAATATTCATGGAGGATGCGGAGGAGCTCATGCATTTATATATGATCTTCCACGTTTTGGGTGGTTGCTGTTCATTAAGCTCTTTTTCCCAGCTGCTGGCATGGGATGGGAGGGAACTTGACCGGTCTGTTTGTAGTAATTTGTATGAAATGGAAAGAATGCCCGTGGCCGGGAAGGGTAGATAGCATATGGATTCAAATGGCGTTAAGGGACGGGTCAGGTTTTGTCTTTCTGTGTGTGAGGCGATATAGTGGGTAAGTTGATGGTGGGCTAGCCAGTTTTTGGGGGTGAGTCCCAGTATTTCAGCTACTTCCTCTCTTGGTTTCAACTTGCTATTCTGTAGAAGGGAGTAGTGCGGTATTGCGTGCGATAGAACAGTGTCGACAGTGTGGTGGGAATTAAATTGGAATGGGACTGTGGGGTTATCTATAATGGGTGTCAGAGGGGAGTAGGGTGTAGAGATAGATTTGTGTCTTCTTAGGATTTTTCCCCATACATTAAATGTTTCTCTCACTGTGGTAGGGAGCTCTGGTACCTCTTTGTCTCGTTGTGCTGTAAGCCAACATCTGCCTCATAATTGTCCCTTTCCCGCAAGTGTGTGTTCTAATCCCACCCATTCCTTGTGGCGGCTGTTTTTACACCAGTCAGTTATCCTAGTCATGTAGGTAGCATATCTGTATAGTAGTATATTCGGGACTCTGAGACCTCCCTCTAGTTTAGAACGGTACAGGGTGTGTGTGGCAATCCTAGGGCGCTTATGGCTCCAGATGTAGGAGTTAATGAGTTTTTGTAGGGAGTGGATAATAGAATCATGGATGGGGGTGGGTATTGCCTGTAAGACGTACAATATTTTGGGGAGTATTATCATTTTAATAATGTTCACTCTTCCCAGCCAAGAGATTGGTTTATTGGACCATGAAGATAAAGTAGCTTTAATGAGATTATTCAGAGGGTTGAAGTTTAAGGGAATTATCTCCTGTAGATTTGATGGAACTAAAATTCCAAGATATTTCAGTGCTTTAGGTTGATGTTTAAATTTGTTTGAGTGCAGTATATTTAAGTCTTCGGGGGGTGTGTCTAGACTTATAAATTCCGATTTTGTATTGTTTATGCGGAAGTTAGACAACAATCCATATCTCTGAAACAGAGACATCAGGGGGGGAACAGATGTAGGGAGGTTCGTAAGTGTGAGTATGACATCGTCCGCATATAAGGAGACCTTGTATTCTTTTTGTCCTATAGTAATACCGGAAATTTGGGGGGTGGCCCTAATGTGAGTAGCCAGAATCTCCATTGCCAGGATAAACAGTGTTGGCGAGAGTGGGCATCCCTGCCTAGTGCCGTTGTTTATGTCAAAGGGGCATGATAAGGAATCGTTCAGTTTTATTCTCGCTTTGGGGTTATTATATAGTGCAAAAATCATGTGAATGAAATGATCATCAAATCCAAATTTTCTTAAGGTCTGGGTCAGAAAAGGCCAACTAAGGCGATCAAACGCCTTTTCGGCATCAAGTGAAAGGACTATAGACGGGATATGGTGGGTTTTGGCATAGTCTATGATATTAAGTATTTTAGTGGTGTTATCACGGGCTTCTCTACGTGGGGTAAAGCCTACTTGGTTGGGGTGTATGAGATCTGGGATAATTTTATTTAGTCGGGTGGTCAAAATTTTAGCATATAGTTTAATGTCTAGATTTAACAGTGATATGGGCCGGAAATTAGAGGGTATCGTAGCCGGTTTGCCGGGTTTGGGTAGCACTACCACATGGGCCTCTAGCATTGAAGGTGGGAATTGTGCTCCATCTACTATAGCGTTAAATAATTTCGTCAGATGGGGTGTTATAGTGTCTTTAAACGTTTGGTAGTATTTAGAGGAGAGCCCATCTGGGCCTGGGCTTTTCCCTGGTTTTAGCTCTTGAATTTCAAACATAACTTCCTGCGGGGTGATGTGCGATGTAATGTCTTTCAGTTGTGTGGCATCTATAGATGGGAGTTGACACTCTCGGAGGAATTCATGGGTAGCTTGTGACAGCTGGTCTGCGGAAATCTCAGAGTGGATATCTAACACGGCTGAATTTAACACCTTTTCTTTCCGCTAAGATATTATCTAACATGTTCCTGCATTGTTTTCTTTTGCTCTAGGAACTTCTCATGTTCTGAGATTTTTTTCAATTCAATAGTTCCCTAGCCATGAGTGAAGTATTGCAAATTCTTTCTTGGGCAAAAGTCAAATGTAGTCTAATTTCTGCTGTTCATATTCCTGGAGTGGACAACTGGGAAGTAGATTTTCTCAGTCGTCAGTCCTTGCATCCAGGAGAGTGGTCTCTTCATCTGGATGTGTTCAATCAGATAGTGGATCTATGGGGCCTCCCAGGTAGGTCTGATGGCCTCTCATTTGAACAACAAACTTCACAGGTACTGTGAGAGGTCCAGGGATCCTCAAGCAGGGCTTGTGGATGCTCTGGTAGTTCCATGGTCTTTTTGACTAGCTTTTGTTTTTTTCACCGCTGGTTCTTCATCCCAGGGTGGTTGCCAGGATCAGACTAGAAGAAGCATCAGTGATTCTAATTGCTCTGGCTTGGTCTCACAGAGTTTGGTTGGCAGATCTGGTTCAGATGTCCAGTTGCCCTCCTTGGCCACTTCCTCTGCATCCAAACCTTTGTCTCAAGATACATTTTTCCATCCGTATCTAAAATCTCTAAGCTTTATGGCATGCAGATTGAATGGATAGTTCTTAAGCAGAGAGGGTTCTCTGATTTGGTTATTGAGACTCTAATAAAGGCTCGTAAGCCTGTGACAAGAAAAATGTATTATAGGGTTTGGAGTAATTTTATTTCTTGGTGTTCAGATCACGGTTTTCCTAGGATTTTGCCATTTTTGCAAAATGGTTTAGATAAGGGTTTATTTGCCAGTTCTTTGAAGGGTCAGTTTTTACCACTTTCAGTTCTATTCCACAAGAAGATTGCTAATCTTCCAGATATCCATGGTTTTGTTCAGGCTTTGGCTAGAATTAAGCCTGTAGTTAAACAAATTTCTCCTCCTTGGAATCTAAATTTGGTTTTGCAGGTTTTACAGGAAATAATAATAAAATAAACCAACACCAGAAAAAAACCCAAAATGGGGTCTCATGGACTCCACAGCTTGGGTATAAATTCATAGGAGTAATGGATTGTGGACTCTCATCATATGTATGAAAGAAAACATAATGTATGCTTACCTGATAAATGCATAACAAAATAGTAGAGGAATGTGAATATCTTATGCAATTGAAGTCAAATAAGGACCCTCTCTCACCACCAATAACCATATACATTCTGCTATAGACAGGCCTCAGAATTATTTTAAGCCAGACAAGTTAAGATAAAAAGTGCAAGTTGATGGAGTTTTCAAAGTGGGCTATGGAACAGCAGTGCTGATCTGGGCAGGAAAAACTAAAAATCTTTGGATGTACTATTGAGGTCTTTCTAAAGTAGTACTTGTAGCTCATAGGTAAGAAATACACTACACATAACCCCAGAGAACACTAAGATGCAGTATAGTAGTCAGATATAGTATGGTTAGGCAGAATAAAAGTAATGTACAGTTATATGGGACAAACATTTTACTACAAACCACTGCTCTCCTTTCCGCAGCTATATATATAAAACACGGAAGGGAACTGCACTCTCATACCGGACCGGGTACACATCCCATGACCCTGCAACATGCTCAGCCCTGGGTGCCACTGGCACTCACAGGAAGCTGTGCTGTCCCCAGAGCCACAAGCAGTTAACCCCAGACAGGTCTGGGTGCAAGAACCATAGGGAAAATTACAAAACAAATTAATACAACACACAGAGAAAACCCAGCACTCACTTACAAGCTCTCAGCTAAGATTTAAAAGCAAAAATGGAAAGGTTAGTTACCGCATCTGGCCAAATGGGACAAGCTCAGGTACCACGTCAAGGTCCTCTCCAATACCTGAGACCCTAAAACAGCCACACAATGCAAGCTTTCAAATCCAAACAAACTGAAAACAAGGAAGGGTGCACAGGAATATGTAATTACCCTAGACATATACAAAACACGGAAAGGAAACTGCACTCTCATACCGGACCGGGTACACATCCCATGACCCTGCAACATTCTCAGCCCTGGGTGCCACTGGCACTCACAGGAAGCTGTGCTGTCCCCATAGCCACAAACAGTTAACCCCAGACAGGTCTGGGTGCAAGAACCATAGGGAAAATTACAAAACAAATTAATACAACACACAGAGAAAACCCAGCACTCACTTACAAGCTCTCAGCTAAGATTTAAAAGCAAAAATGGAAAGGTTAGTCACCGCATCTGGCCAAATGGGACAAGCTCAGGTACCACGTCAAGGTCCTTTCCAATACCTGAGACCCTAAAACAGCCACACAATGCAAGCTTTCAAATCCAAACAAACTGAAAACAAGGGAAGGGTGCACAGGAATATGTAACCACCCTAGACATACACAAAACACGGAAGGGAACTGCACTCTCATACCGGACCGGGTACACATCCCATGACCCTGTAACATGCTCAGCCCTGGGTGCAACTGGCACTCACAGGAAGCTGTGCTTTCCCCAGAGCCACAAGCAGTTAACCCCAGACAGGTCTGGGTGCAAGAACCATAGGGAAAATTACAAAACAAATTAATACAACACACAGAGAAAACCCAGCACTCACTTACAAGCTCTCAGCTAAGATTTAAAAGCAAAAATGGAAAGGTTAGTCACCGCATCTGGCCAAATGGGACAAGCTCAGGTACCACGTCAAGGTCCTTTCCAATACCTGAGACCCTAAAACAGCCACACAATGCAAGCTTTCAAATCCAAACAAACTGAAAACAAGGGAAGGGTGCACAGGAATGGTTCTTGCACCCAGACCTGTCTGGGGTTAACTGCTTGTGACTCTGGGGACAGCACAGCTTCCTGTGAGTGCCAGTGGCACCCAGGGCTGAGCATGTTGCAGGGTCATGGGATGTGTACCCGGTCCGGTATGAGAGTTGCAGTACATATTCCTGTGCACCCTTCCCTTGTTTTCAGTTTGTTTGGATTTGAAAGCTTGCATTGTGTGGCTGTTTTAGGGTCTCAGGTATTGGAGAGGACCTTGACGTGGTACCTGAGCTTGTCCCATTTGGCCAGATGCGGTGACTAACCTTTCCATTTTTGCTTTTAAATCTTAGCTGAGAGCTTGTAAGTGAGTGCTGGGTTTTCTCTGTGTGTTGTATTAATTTGTTTTGTAATTTCCCCTATGGTTCTTGCACCCAGACCTGTCTGGGGTTAACTGCTTGTGGCTCTGGGGACAGCACAGCTTCCTGTGAGTGCCAGTGGCACCCAGGGCTGAGCATGTTGCAGGGTCATGGGATGTGTACCCGGTCCGGTATGAGAGTGCAGTTCCCTTCCGTGTTTTGTATATTTCTAGGGTGGTTACATATTCCTGTGCACCCTTCCCTTGTTTTCAGTTTGTTTGGATTTGAAAGCTTGCATTGTGTGGCTGTTTTAGGGTCTCAGGTATTGGAGAGGACCTTGACGTGGTACCTGAGCTTGTCCCATTTGGCCAGATGCGGTGACTAACCTTTCCATTTTTGCTTTTAAATCTTAGCTGAGAGCTTGTAAGTGAGTGCTGGGTTTTCTCTGTGTGTTGTATTAATTTGTTTTGTAATTTCCCCTATGGTTCTTGCACCCAGACCTGTCTGGGGTTAACTGCTTGTGGCTCTGGGGACAGCACAGCTTCCTGTGAGTGCCAGTGGCACCCAGGGCTGAGCATGTTGCAGGGTCATGGGATGTGTACCCGGTCCGGTATGAGAGTGCAGTTCCCTTCCGGTTTTGTATATTTCTAGGGTGGTTACATATTCCTGTGCACCCTTCCCTTGTTTTCAGTTTGTTTGGATTTGAAAGCTTGCATTGTGTGGCTGTTTTAGGGTCTCAGGTATTGGAGAGGACCTTGACGTGGTACCTGAGCTTGTCCCATTTGGCCAGATGCGGTGACTAACCTTTCCATTTTTGCTTTTAAATCTTAGCTGAGAGCTTGTAAGTGAGTGCTGGGTTTTCTCTGTGTGTTGTATTAATTTGTTTTGTAATTTCCCCTATGGTTCTTGCACCCAGACCTGTCTGGGGTTAACTGCTTGTGGCTCTGGGGACAGCACAGCTTCCTGTGAGTGCCAGTGGCACCCAGGGCTGAGCATGTTGCAGGGTCATGGGATGTGTACCCGGTCCGGTATGAGAGTGCAGTTCCCTTCCGTGTTTTGTATATTTCTAGGGTGGTTACATATTCCTGTGCACCCTTCCCTTGTTTTCAGTTTGTTTGGATTTGAAAGCTTGCATTGTGTGGCTGTTTTAGGGTCTCAGGTATTGGAGAGGACCTTGACGTGGTACCTGAGCTTGTCCCATTTGGCCAGATGCGGTGACTAACCTTTCCATTTTTGCTTTTAAATCTTAGCTGAGAGCTTGTAAGTGAGTGCTGGGTTTTCTCTGTGTGTTGTATTAATTTGTTTTGTAATTTCCCCTATGGTTCTTGCACCCAGACCTGTCTGGGGTTAACTGCTTGTGGCTCTGGGGACAGCACAGCTTCCTGTGAGTGCCAGTGGCACCCAGGGCTGAGCATGTTGCAGGGTCATGGGATGTGTACCCGGTCCGGTATGAGAGTGCAGTTCCCTTCCGTGTTTTGTATATTTCTAGGGTGGTTACATATTCCTGTGCACCCTTCCCTTGTTTTTAGTTTGTTTGGATTTGAAAGCTTGCATTGTGTTGCTGTTTTAGGGTCTCAGGTATTGGAGAGGACCTTGACGTGGTACCTGAGCTTGTCCCATTTGGCCAGATGCGGTGACTAACCTTTCCATTTTTGCTTTTAAATCTTAGCTGAGAGCTTGTAAGTGAGTGCTGGGTTTTCTCTGTGTGTTGTATTAATTTGTTTTGTAATTTCCCCTATGGTTCTTGCACCCAGACCTGTCTGGGGTTAACTGCTTGTGGCTCTGGGGACAGCACAGCTTCCTGTGAGTGCCAGTGGCACCCAGGGCTGAGCATGTTGCAGGGTCATGGGATGTGTACCCGGTCCGGTATGAGAGTGCAGTTCCCTTCCGTGTTTTGTATATTTCTAGGGTGGTTAGATATTCCTGTGCACCCTTCCCTTGTTTTCAGTTTGTTTGGATTTGAAAGCTTGCATTGTGTGGCTGTTTTAGGGTCTCAGGTATTGGAGAGGACCTTGACGTGGTACCTGAGCTTGTCCCATTTGGCCAGATGCGGTGACTAACCTTTCCATTTTTGCTTTTAAATCTTAGCTGAGAGCTTGTAAGTGAGTGCTGGGTTTTCTCTGTGTGTTGTATTAATTTGTTTTGTAATTTCCCCTATGGTTCTTGCACCCAGACCTGTCTGGGGTTAACTGCTTGTGGCTCTGGGGACAGCACAGCTTCCTGTGAGTGCCAGTGGCACCCAGGGCTGAGCATGTTGCAGGGTCATGGGATGTGTACCCGGTCCGGTATGAGAGTGCAGTTCCCTTCCGTGTTTTGTATATTTCTAGGGTGGTTACATATTCCTGTGCACCCTTCCCTTGTTTTTAGTTTGTTTGGATTTGAAAGCTTGCATTGTGTTGCTGTTTTAGGGTCTCAGGTATTGGAGAGGACCTTGACGTGGTACCTGAGCTTGTCCCATTTGGCCAGATGCGGTGACTAACCTTTCCATTTTTGCTTTTAAATCTTAGCTGAGAGCTTGTAAGTGAGTGCTGGGTTTTCTCTGTGTGTTGTATTAATTTGTTTTGTAATTTCCCCTATGGTTCTTGCACCCAGACCTGTCTGGGGTTAACTGCTTGTGGCTCTGGGGACAGCACAGCTTCCTGTGAGTGCCAGTGGCACCCAGGGCTGAGCATGTTGCAGGGTCATGGGATGTGTACCCGGTCCGGTATGAGAGTGCAGTTCCCTTCCGTGTTTTGTATATTTCTAGGGTGGTTACATATTCCTGTGCACCCTTCCCTTGTTTTCAGTTTGTTTGGATTTGAAAGCTTGCATTGTGTGGCTGTTTTAGGGTCTCAGGTATTGGAGAGGACCTTGACGTGGTGCCCGAGCTTGTCCCATTTGGCCAAATGCGGTGACTAACCTTTCCATTTTTGCTTTTAAATCTTAGCTGAGAGCTTGTAAGTGAGTGCTGGGTTTTCTCTGTGTGTTGTATTAATTTGTTTTGTAATTTCCCCTATGGTTCTTGCACCCAGACCTGTCTGGGGTTAACTGCTTGTGGCTCTGGGGACAGCACAGCTTCCTGTGAGTGCCAGTGGCACCCAGGGCTGAGCATGTTGCAGGGTCATGGGATGTGTACCCGGTCCGGTATGAGAGTGCAGTTCCCTTACGTGTTTTGTATATTTCTAGGGTGGTTACATATTCCTGTGCACCCTTCCCTTGTTTTCAGTTTGTTTGGATTTGAAAGCTTGCATTGTGTGGCTGTTTTAGGGTCTCAGGTATTGGAGAGGACCTTGACGTGGTACCTGAGCTTGTCCCATTTGGCCAGATGCGGTGACTAACCTTTCCATTTTTGCTTTTAAATCTTAGCTGAGAGCTTGTAAGTGAGTGCTGGGTTTTCTCTGTGTGTTTTATATATATATATATATATATATATATATATATATATATATATATATATATATATATATATATATATATATATATATATATATATATATATATATATATACTGTCATAAAATCCTTAATTATACTTGTTTCTTTTTTTCTTTTAAATTTGTTTTGTTACATTCTTTGTCAGAATTATGGCATGTTAAGAACTTTCACAAGGGCACAAATTACATGTAATGTATATTGTCTTAAAGGGATTGTCTAGTCAAAATTAAACTTTTATGATTCAGATAGGGCATGCAATTTTAAACAACTTTCCAATTTGCTTTGTTCTTTTGGTATTCTTTGTTTAAAGCTAAACATCGGTAGGCTCATATGCTAATTTCTAAGCCGTCGAAGGCCGCCTCTTATCACAGTGTATTTTGACAGTTTTTCACAGCTAGACAGTGCTAGTTAATCTGTGTCATATAGGTAACATTGTGCTCACTCCTGTGGAGTTACTTAGAAGTCAACACTGATTGGCTAAAATGCATGTCTGTCGAAAGAACTGAGATATGGGGGCAGTCTGCAGAGGCTTAGATACAAGGTAATCACAGAGGTAAAAAAATTATTAATATAACAGTGTTGGTTATGCAAAACTGGGGAATGGGTTGTCAGGGTATTGCTGAGTGACATTATATAATTATACATACATTATATAAGATATATATAACATTATCAAGAGATGTACTAAATATGGAGTATATTTATATTAATAGGAAATGAGAATCCAATAAATATATCCAATAAATATATTTGTATAATTAGTTACTACTAGTGATGTCGCGAACCCAAATTTTTAGGTTCGCGACATCACTAGTAGTAACTAATTATACAAATATACAGCGAACGCGAACTTCCCCAAAAGTTGGCGAACCGCCATTGACTTCAATGGGCAGGCGAATTTTAAAACCCACAGGGACTCTTTCTGGCCACAATAGTGATGGAAAAGTTGTTTCAAGGGGACTAACACCTGGACTGTGGCATGCCGGAGGGGCGTCCATGGCAAAACTCCCATGGAAAATTACATAGTTGATGCAGAGTCTGGTTTTAAGCCATAAAGGGCATAAATCACCTAACATTCCTAAATTGTTTGGAATAACGTGCTTTAAAACATCAGGTATGATGTTGTATCGATCAGGTAGTGTAAGGGTTATGCCCGCTTCACAGTGACAGACCAAACTCCTGCAGCGGGTACAACATCATCATCATCACAGCGTACGTCCATGTGTGTAATGCTGCCTGACTGAGACATATCCCTGTTATCTACATCCTCTGGCAATAATGGTTGCGCATCACTCATTTCTTCCAACTGATGTGTAAATAACTTCTCTGACAGATCAAGTGAAGCGGCTGTGGTGCTAGTGTTGGTGGTGGCGGCAGGCGGGCGAGTGGTAACTTGAGAGGTGCCCGGAGCTAAGCTGGAGGAGGATGGTGCGTCAAGGTTCCCGAGCGGAAGCTGTAGAAGATTGGGTGTCCTGTGTTAGCCAGTCAACTATGTCCTCAGAAATGTTCGAGTTCGGGGTACGTGGCCTCTGAACACTGGGCATTATTCTAGGGCCAAAGGGAATCACAGCACCACGAACACGACGGCCCCTACGGGGTGGCCTGCCTCTGCCTGTCATTTTTTTTCCGATTGGTGGTACTATGCGTGCAAGCTACTGTGACAACAGATATGAGTAGCACTGGCAGAAGTTGGCAGAGTAGACGCTGTAGGCCTGACACACACGCTTGCAGACAACTAACTGCTATTCAATCTATTACAGTCAAAAAAAAATTTTTTTTTAAAATGTACACTACTGTTACACCAGATATGAGTTGCACTGTTGTGACACTGTGCCCTGGCAGGCACTGAAACGCACACGTGTGAAGGAAACTGACTGCTATTATTTAACACAGTCAAAAAAAGTGTTGTTTTTTTTAAATCTACACTACTGTTACACCAGATATGAGTTGCACTGGGGTGACACTGTGCCCTGGCAGGCAGGCCCTGAAACGCACACGTGTGAAGGAAACTGACTGCTATTATTTAACACAGTCAAAAAAGTGTTGTTTTTTTATAAATCGACACTTCTGTTACGCCAGATATGAGTTGCACTGGGGTGACACTATGCCCTGGCAGGCAGGCCCTGAAACGCACACGTGTGAAGGAAACTGACTGCTATTATTTAACACAGTCAAAAAAGTGCTGTTTTCTTTAAATCTACACTACTGTTACACCAGATATGAGTTGCACTGGGGTGACACTGTGCCGTGGCAGGCAGGCACTGAAACGCACACGTGTGAAGGAAACTGACTGCTATTATTTAACATAGTCAAAAAGTGTTGTTTTTTTTTTTTTTTAAATCTACACTACTGTTACACCAGATATGAGTTGCACTGGGTGACACTGTGCGCTGGCAGGCAGGCCCTGAAATGCACACGTGTGAAGGAAACTGACTGCTATTATTTAACACAGTCAAAAAAGTGTTGTTTTTTTTAAATCTACACTACTGTTACACCAGATATGAGTTGCACTGGGGTGACACTATGCCCTGGCATGCAGGCCCTGAAACGCACACGTGTGAAGGAAACTGACTGCTATTATTTAACACAGTCAAAAAAGTGTTTTTTTTTTTTTTAAATCTACACTACTGTTACACCAGATATGAGTTGCACTGGGGTGACACTGTGCCCTGGCAGGCAGGCAGGCACTGAAACGCACACGTGTGAAGAAAACTGACTGCTATTATTTAACACAGTCAAAAAAGTGTTTTTTTTTTTTAAATCTACACTACTGTTACACCAGATATGAGTTGCACTGGGGTGACACTGTGCCCTGGCAGGCAGGCACTGAAACGCACACGTGTGAAGGAAAATGACTGCTATTATTTAACACAGTCAAAAAAGTGTTTTTTTTTTTGTTTTTTTTTTAAATCTACACTACTGTTACACCAGATATGAGTTGCACTGGGGTGACACTGTGCCCTGGCAGGCAGGCTCTGAAACGCACACGTGTGAAGGAAACTGACTGCTATTATTTAACAATAAAAGTGTTGTTTTTTTTAAAATCTACACTAGATATGAGTGGTGGCACTGGGCAAGTGGGCACAGTATACGTTGTGAGCCTGACACACACGCTGGCAGGCAGGCAACTGCAATTAGATTACACAGGGGAAAAAAAAGCAGACTGATGTTCTAGCCCTAAAAAGGGCTTTTTGGGGTGCTGTCCTTACAGCAGAGATCAGATGAGTCCTTCAGGACTGTAGTGGACACTGAAAACACTAGCCTAGCCATCAATTTCCCTATTAAATCAGCAGCAGCTACACTGTCCCTCCTCTCACTAAGAATGCAGCTTCCAAATGAATCTAAATGCTGTCCAGGAGGTAGGAGGGTCTGGGAGGGAGTGTCTGCTGCTGATTGGCTGGAATGTGTCTTCTGACTGTGAGGTACAGGGTCAAAGTATTACTCAATGATGACGAATAGGGGGCGGATCGAACATTGCATATGTTCGGCCGCCGCCGCGGTGAACTATTCGCGACATCACTAGTTACTACATAGTTCACTTCCAATTACATGTATGATATAAGATGGTGACTGGGAAATGCAATATATATACACCAGTATATTAAATATAATGATAATATCATACTGAAAGTATTAAATTAAAATCCTTTTAATTCCCCTCATAAAAATGTGACTTTTAAATACATCTCTTAAAATATTAAGTAGAATTATATTGAGACAAACACTGAATATATGTTGATTATATGTAAACAGATATGCAATTAGAAATATGTCTAATACTAAATCAATATACGCATGTTTGGTATTGAAATACACATGCTCAGCCAAACTAAATAATACCATATCAAATTGACCAAATAGTTTATTGAGCTATAAAATATGAGTGTATTAAATAGACATTTTTATATATATATATATATATATATATATATATATATATATATATATATATATATATATATATATATATATATATATATATATATATATATATATATATATCCCTATATATCCCTGTAATTGAGAAACAGAATATTTAAAAAATATACATGTCTCATTCCCATTCCTGTTTTTCTTCCCTGATGGGCTAAAACCAGTACTAAAGCCAAAAGGTTTGGCTGTTAAGAAAGTGGCATTACCAGTAAGATAATGAGAGAAAAGGGCGTAACCAGATCAAATTGGAATGATTAGAGAATGAAAGAGTGACTTATGACTGATATAGGCTTTCACTCTATGCAAGAGGGGACAGTCTCACCAGAGGCGTAACTAGAAACCACAGGGCCCAGGTGCAAGAATCTAAGAAGGGCCACCCCATCGCCCCTCCCCCCTCCAAAAAAGGGTGAATTTAATACATATCATTTTTTTTTACATTACACAGAAAAAAAATGTAAATCAGATTACATGTCTGCAAAAGGAGGTACCCTGTGCCCACAGTCTGTGAGATGGTCTGACCCCCTATTACTGTGTATATATATATATATATATATATATATATATATATATATATATATATATATATATATATATATATATATATATATATATGTATATGTATATATATATATAGAAGTATTTTCTATAAGAAAAAACTAAGGGGACGCGCTGTAGTGTTGTTAGAAATTGTGTTGATGTGAATGAAATTCCTCTGGTATCGTGTGAGTTGAACCGTGACAGATAAGTATGTGAGAGTAGAGGTGTATATGTGTATATGATTGAGTGAAATCTTGTTAATCAAAGGAGAATGTGTGACTTGTTACAAACCATAAGACTTGAAACAATTGTGATACATAAGCAAAAAAATCATGAAACAATTGTGATACCTAAACAAAAAATCAGTTGGAATATTGCAAAGAACTAAAGACTTGCAACAAAATATGTGAACAGTTGAATTTGATTAAACTCAAAAAACTGAAAAGTCCAATATGTGATAAGTGTTCAGAGATAAAAAGTCCAAATTCAATGTAAAGGATATATAAAGAACAAAAGTTCAAAGGATCAAAACAAATGGCTTGCTCCGCTTGAATCCAAGGTGTGATGAATCAGGAAATCTAGGAGGATAGAAAAACAAGGGGCGCCAACATAGTGTGAATCAGTTTGGAAAACTGGAAAACAGGAGTTATAATAAAATCTACTCACAAGTGGAGTGGCACCTAGAACCAACTGGGTGCATACAGGCAGGCTGACATTCAGGACCAGCAGTCAGTACGCTGGGGGTCTCACCCGGGAGACCTGTGGGTGGGTCAGATGAGGTAGATGGAGTCGCTGTGTATCGTCTGGTGAGCCGGAACGCCACTATGGAAGTCCAAAAGGCTGTGTTGTTTATCCCAAAGGTAGCTGCTCACACGATCAGCCTTATTTCCAAACGATTTTCCAATGTCAGTGTATGGAACAAAGGGATAAAAACCAAACTGGGTATAACCACTGCAAACAGTAGTAATATTAAAAAGGCACAGAAAACCGGTTCTGTCTAAAAACAGGTATTTAATTGCTACGCGTTTCTCAGTCCGTAAAGGACCGTTTCCTCAGGCATATACAAAGGTGTTCAACAGGCTACCATTTATACCTGACAGTGACCCGGAATCAAAATGTGGAGGTCATCTCCAAAGAATTGACAATAAAATGTTAAAAAACAAAAATACAATAAAAAATGGAACATGTATCAAAATTGTGTTTGAGCAGCAATCAGATAATATATTCATATCATGAAAAAACAAAAAACAAAAAGAACAAACATAAAAACAGCATGTATTTGCATTGATGAGTAACACCTGTGATAGTGTTTCTGAAAAAAAAAAAAAAAAGCTAAACCTGTGTATGTATCCTATCCTATAGATAAACATGTTGTCACCTCAAAAGACTATTGGGTTATATGAAAATAAGATCCCAATGGTGACTATTGTTTAGTGTGCAAAACAAATCTGTATATAATCAATAAAGAATATATATAAACTAGAAAAAATATATATATGTTTTCCTCTGGGTTGGACTCGAACCCTTGACCTTGTGTATGCTAGGCTTTTACTGATCTAAAAGAGCTATTCAGATATGACAACAAATGAGATTGATATCACTCATAATATACCAAACAATAGTAGATAATATGGATGTATTAGAAATATGAGTTTGCAGAAAACATTGTTCTTGTAAAGAGCCCTCATATCTTATATTCTAGAAAACAAAAATAAGATGGTTATGGTCTATAGATTCTAGATAGAACAAGAAAAATGGTCTTTTATGTATCTAGATAATGATTTAAGGAACGCTATCTCAAACTAGAGGTCCCAAATATAAATTAAATATCTATGTAAATGTTGAAGGTGTTGGATGATGATTAAATGAAAGAATATAGCAATCCTTGTTTGGAGAGATATAAATACGCTATATGCTAGCTGTTGTAATACTGGTAAAAAAGTGATGTAAAAATGGTAAAAAATGGTTCATGGAAAAAACCTATTGAGAAATATTAGAAAATTGTATATATTAAAAAAACTAATGATATACTGCTAAAAAATGTGTATATATATATATATATATATATAATTTTTTTAGCAGTATATCATTAGTTTTTTTTAATATATACAATTTTCTAATATTTCTCAATAGGTTTTTTCCATGAACCATTTTTTACCATTTTTACATCACTTTTTTACCAGTATTACAACAGCTAGCATATAGCGTATTTATATCTCTCCAAACAAGGATTGCTATATTCTTTCATTTAATCATCATCCAACACCTTCAACATTTACATAGATATTTAATTTATATTTGGGACCGCTAGTTTGAGATAGCGTTCCTTAAATCATTATCTAGATACATAAAAGACCATTTTTCTTGTTCTATCTAGAATCTATAGACCATAACCATCTTATTTTTGTTTTCTAGAATATAAGATATGAGGGCTCTTTACAAGAACAATGTTTTCTGCAAACTCATATTTCTAATACATCCATATTATCTACTATTGTTTGGTATATTATGAGTGATATCAATCTCATTTGTTGTCATATCTGAATAGCTCTTTTAGATCAGTAAAAGCCTAGCATACACAAGGTCAAGGGTTCGAGTCCAACCCAGAGGAAAACATATATATATATTTTTTAGTTTATATATATTCTTTATTGATTATATACAGATTTGTTTTGCACACTAAACAATAGTCACCATTGGGATCTTATTTTCATATAACCCAATAGTCTTTTGAGGTGACAACATGTTTATCTATAGGATAGGATACATACACAGGTTTAGCTTTTTTTTTTTTTTTTTCAGAAACACTATCACAGGTGTTACTCATCAATGCAAATACATGCTGTTTTTATGTTTGTTCTTTTTGTTTTTTGTTTTTTCATGATATGAATATATTATCTGATTGCTGCTCAAACACAATTTTGATACATGTTCCATTTTTTATTGTATTTTTGTTTTTTAACATTTTATTGTCAATTCTTTGGAGATGACCTCCACATTTTGATTCCGGGTCACTGTCAGGTATAAATGGTAGCCTGTTGAACACCTTTGTATATGCCTGAGGAAACGGTCCTTTACGGACTGAGAAACGCGTAGTAATTAAATACTTGTTTTTAGACAGACCCGGTTTTCTGTGCCTTTTTAATATTACCACAGTTTGCAGTGGTTATACCCAGTTTGGTTTTTATCCCTTTGTTCCATACACTGATATTGGAAACTCGTTTGGAAACAAGGCTGATCGTGTGAGCAGCTACCCTTTTGGGATAAACAACACAGCCCTTTGGACTTCCACAGTGGCGATCCGGCTCACCAGACGACACACAGCCGACTCCATCTACCTCATCTGACCCACCCACAGGTCTCCCTGGTGAGACCCCCAGCGTACTGACTGCTGGTCCTGAATGTCAGCCTGCCTGTATGCACCCAGTTGGTTCTAGGTGCCACTCCACTTGTGAGTAGATTTTATTATAACTACTGTTTTCCAGTTTTCCAAACTGATTCACACTATGTTGGCGCCCCTTGTTTTTCTATCCTTTTATTTATTTATATATATATATATATATATATATATATATATATATATATATATATATATATATATATATATATATATAGTGACACTGTTTAACCCCCCCAGTACTGTATATAGTAAGTTAGTGACACAGTCTGTAATCTGCCGGTGAGATGGCTGGCCTGACCCTACCCGCCCAGTACTTTATAAAGTGACCACAGTAGTCAGTGACATGGTCCACCCCCCCATACTGTATATAGTGGTACTGTATAGTGACACTGTTTACCTCCTGCCCCCCCCCATGCTGTAGTAACAAGGTCTGTAATTTGCTGATTCCACAAACATACACACACACACACACATACATGCATAAATACACACACAGTCACATACATACACACACATAAACACCAATGGGTAAAACAGAAACACTAACCCCTGTAGTCATGTCACACTCACATGATATCAGTGCAGGCAGTGGTAGGTTAACGTTTTTTTATAGGTTAACTCAATTTTTTTATTTTGTGATTCAGATAGAGCATGCAATTTTAAGCAACTTTCTAATTTACTCCTATTATCAATTTTTCTTCGTTCTCTTGCTATCTTTATTTGAAAAAGAAGGCATCTAAGCTTTTTTTTGGTTCAGAATTCTGGATAGCACTTTTTTATTGGTGGATGAATTTATCCACCAATCAGCAAGGACAACCCAGGTTGTTCATCAAAAATGGTTCTGCAGCTAAACTTACATTCTTGCATTTCAAATGAAGATACCAAGAGAATGAAGAAAATTTGATAATAGGATTAAATTAGAAAGTTGCTTAAAATGTCATGCTCTATCTGAATCACGAAAGAAAACATTTGTGTTCAGTGTCCCTTTAAGTTAAGATTTCATTGTGAGATTTGAACATAGGTGAATACAAACGTTGTTAAATAAGCTATGTATATTGAATTGATTAAACTGTCTGGCTATTTATAAATTATTTTTGTATAATTCATGTGTGATATTTAATAAGCGATTCATTTTGAGTTGAGGTTAATTTATAGAAATATTGTGTCCATAATACTGAGGTACCTTTAATTCATTCTGAGTTAAGGTTAATTTATAGAAGTGTTTGTCCATTCATGGGATTATAGACATAAATATTTGGTCATAATTAATACATTATTTTCTGCATAAATATAATCAATGTGTTTATAGAGATTAATTGATCAGAACTCAGGAATTCATTTAATTTGAGATTAAATATTGTTTTTTAATAATAATTTTATTGTCAAGTTTATAGATATCTCAATAGTGCTATTTTAGCGTATACTACAGAGGTTTGATATTACACTGGAGTGTACTGATAGAATTTCTACTATATTAATTGGAGGTATTGCTGACAATAATTTTGCTATTGTTTATTAATTATTAATATTCATTATTCCATTAATCAAAAATATTGTTACGTAAATATATAACACGTTGGAGGTTACTGCTGAGATAGAATTAAATAATATTTTAGCCAAGGATATATAGGACGTTAATAAAGGGATTATCTATCTTTTTAAACAATAACATCTGGAGTAGACTGTACCTTCAAGATTAATATTCAGGTAATTGTTTTAAAGTTAATATATCTGAGATATGTAAACAGAGAAGCCCATAATGCTGAAAAGCAATGAAATATAATGAAACCAAACATAATATTAACAGTTTAATCCATATGGTACAAAAGAACAGCTATTTGGCATAATCAGTGCTGAGTTCACACCTTACTTTGTGGTGACCAGTCATCTTAACAGTCAATGACTTCATCGAGCATGGGAGTGAACTACAGTAATGTGAATGGCGCTATTATCTATATCCATTTTCATACAGTTCTGTCTATAACAAGAGAATTAGTGGACTTTACTTTAAGTAGCCACTGCAGACTCTACTATACAGTGCTCCCTGTTCATCTGCACTTTGCCAAACATATAATCATTATATTATTTTATATTGTAACAGTGCTCTGAGCTAAACAATTATTATGTTGTAGGCTAAGCATATATTTTTTTTTTAATCCATGTAATAGAAAAAAAATCATATTGGCATAAAAAAAGCAAACAACTTTGCAAATTTGCAAGTTTTCCCCTTCCAAAAACTATTTAAAGGGACACTGTACCCAAAAAATTTCTTTCGTGATTCAGATTGAGCATGAAATTTTAAGCAACTTTCTAATTTACTCCTATTATGAAATTTTCTTCATTCTCTTGGTATCTTTATTTGAAATGCAAGAATATAAGTTTAGATGCCGGCCCATTTTTGGTTAACATCCTGGGTTGTCCTTGCTGATTGGTGGATAAATTCATCCACCAATAAAAAAGTGCTGTCCAGAGTACTGAAACCAAAAAAAAAGCTTAGATGCCTTCTTTTTAAAAAAAATGATAGCAAGAGAACGAAGAAAAATTGATAATAGGAGTAAATTAGAAAGTTGCTTAAAATTGCATGCTCTTTCTGAATTACAAAAGAAAAAATTTGGGTACAGTGTCCCTTTAATGCTTAAATCTGAGTATATGTAGCATATAACAGGGTCAGGGAGGGGAATATATTTATTCTAAAATCAACACTATTAATAATATACAGTAAACCTTATACAATGTATAATGCGTCTGATTCTAACAGAAATGCTTACTCAGGACAATTGAGTAAGATTATTTCTAAAGCTATTGGTACAGCTTTGTAGGGCACATTGTGGTGACAGCTTGCATTAAATTAATGACAAATATCTAACTTTAAAACTACACATGTTTTAGCTTTTAATGCAAGGCCTAAATTGAAATCTCAGACAGGTGATTACTGCATTTTGGCTTCCTCAGTGAGAGAGCCATTAAGTTTACAAAGCTGTTCCAAGAGCCATATTTGCAGAATAAAATTGGTTCTGTCTCAGAGAAGAGTGGCCCAAGTTTTAATTAAATTTGGATGAGATGATGGATGTTATTCTTTAATCGTAGAATATGTGCTACATTAACAAGGATGTCTGCTGTATTCCCATCTGCAGCCACACAAAGATGAATATCTGCTAATTTCTATACATGAAATATTATAAATATGAATTAAATTTGTTTTTGTGTTTACAATGTGTGCCAACTGGTGAGTCTTGGTAAGTAGGCTCAAATGTTTTTAAACATGGTCATTGATCATTGGAATAAAATATTCCAGCCTTGATATATAAATGATATATTTTCTTAAATGCTTTTTAAGTAATGTGTTCAGAATAGCTCTATCATAATGATGTCTGTGTTTAGAATAGATTTGGGAGAAAACATTAGATATGCTAATATGATGTGCATATGTACCCAGAATCCCCTACTGCAGATGCAACATTTTGGGCCCAGTTCTGAAAACCTTGCGAGCATGGAAAGAAATCACTAGCCTAATTTACTAAGCATTATACTGTAAAGTAAAGGCCTCTCATTTACATAAAGACGGGTGGAACTACCATTGGTGCAACAGGTGGAGTGTCACCAGGTCCCAAATGCTGGGGGGCTTCACAGCAGACAATCTATACATGGGAGTGTGCAGAATTTATGCAATCCTAATGCAGGGAAGCCTTTTATTAGTGCAGATTACAGGTCTGTCAGTCCATTAATCCATCTGCCATTACACAGAACAGCATGTACAGTACATTATTTCTATTACTTTCTACTAAGTTACCCTGGGGGGCTCAAAAAAAATGTTTTTGCACCGGGGCCCTCTATTGAGTAAGTCTGCTACTGCATAAAGAATATTTGTGAACTCCCCTTAATGAGATACACAGTAGCCAAGATTAAAATTGCTTTTAAAATAATCTCTGGGGGACATTGTATAGAATCTTGTGAGACCAGAGAGCTATAGAAAATTTGTCTCTTTATAATGAAGATTTTTCTGTGAAAACAAGTCTTCTAGACTGTCTCCATGTGCAAGTATGGTATGAAATTGTTAATTATATTCAGCCTTAAAAATTTTCTTTTTTTTTAATTATGGTAAAGGCATTGGTGCCCAAAACTGCATGTAACACTGCGGGCCAGAGCCAGGAGGGGAATGGGAAAGCACAATTTACTCT
Organism: Bombina bombina; assembly: GCF_027579735.1. Taxonomy (NCBI): domain Eukaryota; kingdom Metazoa; phylum Chordata; class Amphibia; order Anura; family Bombinatoridae; genus Bombina; species Bombina bombina. Next base: position 1,241,090,125 of record NC_069500.1, on the reverse strand, counting down.
CTAATACATAAAACACAAATAATACAGCTATATGTTAATGTCCTTACAAAAAAAACATCAATTCACCTTACCAAACAAAACATCATTTTTATTATTTTTTTCTTTCATTTATTTTCTTTACTTTAAAAAATGTTCACTACATTCTCAAAAGTCTGCTGGGAACAAACAAGAAATGTTCTTAAAAATGGAGAATAGTGATGTCTGAAGCAAATCCCTTTACAAATATTAGTACATTTGAAGGCCTCTTGTGGAATGTTATGTTCCTTAAAGGGATACTAAACCCATTTGCAATGTTAAGCAACTTTCTAATTTGCTCTTATTATCAATGTTTCTTCATTCTCTTGGTATCTTTATTTGAAAAAGCAGTAATGTAAGTATAGGAGCCGGCCCATTTTTGGTTCCGACCCTGGATAGCACTTGCTGATTGGTGACTACATTTAGCCACCAATCAGCAAGCGATACCCAGGTGCTGAACCAAAGATGGACCGGCTCATAAGCGTATATTCCTGCTTTTTCAAAGAAAGATACTAAGAGAACAAAAAAAATGTTATAATAGGAGTAAATTAGAAAGTTGCTTAAAATTGCCTGCTCTATCTGAATCACAAAAGGAAAAATGTTGGTTCAGGATCCCTTTAATGTGTCTTCCTTTATATATATATATATATATATATTATTTTACTCACTTAAATTGAATCTTTAGCGTTTTTAGCGCTGTTAATTAACGGTGACAGATTTTAAGTTTAGTGCCATATGCCATGTTGGCGATTAAAAGGACGGTAATCACCTTGAAATTACAAGACATTTCTGTTTTGTTGCTATAGAATAAAATATCATCCAAGTCTAAACACATTTTCTTTGTACTCTTGGTATCTTTTGTTGAAAAGCAGAGTCTTACACCCAGGAGAGTGCAAGTGTCTGGAGTACTATTTGGCAGTGGTTTTGCAAGAATATTGTCCATTTTCAAGAGCACTAGATTACAGCACTATTTCCTGCTATATAGTGCTCCAGACACCTACCTACAAATCCATAGTAGAAGTAAACTGGAAACTTTGTTTTTATTGTATGCTCTGTCTCAATCACTAAATACAGTTTTAGGATTTCATATTTAATAATGTTTCCTTCTTTCTTTCTTTTTAAATAAATGTGATGATGTAGGGGATTTGTGTGTATGTGAGTATGTAGATAGATAGATAGATAGATAGATAGATAGATAGATAGATAGATAGATAGATAGAGATTGATAGATAGATAGATAGATAGATAGATAGATAGAGATTGATAGATAGATAGAGATAGATAGATAGAGATAGATAGATATTGATAGATAGATAGATAGAGATAGATAGATAGATAGATAGATAGATAGATAGATAGAGATTGATAGATAGATAGAGATTGATAGATAGATAGATAGATAGATAGATAGATAGATAGAGATAGATAGAAAGATAGAGATAGATAGAAAGATAGAGATTGATAGATATAGATATATATATATATAGATAGGTAGAGCTAGAGATAGATAGATATATATGAGAAAAGGTTATGATGTCAGCATTCTCCAGTATTTCCCAGCAAGGGTTAGTACAATTCCCTGTGTTTAAATTATATGCAGGCAATCGGTGCAAGGGGATAGTTAAAAAGTAAATAGTTAATAGAAAAAGACTATCCTATCCAGCACTCACTAGCCCCAATCGTATAATAAATGGATTTAACCGCTAAGTAAGTATACAATTGACACAGTAATGATAATGAATAATGTAAATCACAACAAATATAAAGAAAATGTTTAACATCATTGCATTTATTGTTAACAGTCAAAAAGCGGCTATAAATATACATTCAGTAACCCCTTATTTGTAAACCATACTGCACTACGGGAATTAAATAAAAGAGAGCTCTCATAAAAAAGAGAAAAAATATAAAAAGTTAATAATGAAAAATAAGTATAAAGAGATCCCAAATTAATTCCAGCAAGGTAAATAAAGTTCCGAACTGGTACTCGTCAGGAAAGTTCTCCTCTATGAAAAGCACAATTGGGCTAAAAGAAGCTACTCCCAGGTGGTAACGGACCATAGAACTAGCCACTGAGCTGTTTGTTCCTGGCAGAAGAACATCCATAAGAATCAGACTAACAGAATGAATGTAATATTAGATTTCATTGGTAACCATTACATTTTCGTGCACTCAGATTTGCACTGCACAAAGCTGTTGAAGTAATTAATCTAAAATCTATGGTTAGATTGCAATTGGAGCACTACTGGTAGTTCAGGGTGCGCTATTAATATTTTTGTACCATTCTACTATTAGCGTGTAAATTAGTATTACAAGTCCAAGGTAAAGAAAAATTACCAAAGAATGTTTAGTGCAGCCAACAAAACTTTTTTGGTGCACTATACTTTCAATGGATATTATTATTATTGATATTAGCCATTCTAATACTTTTGCTAGATTGAATCTTAGCAGATCCATTTAAGTGACTTACTTAATATCCAAGGTATGGTTTTATTACCGACCAGTGGTTATAAATATTTCACTTTATAAACCCTTTATATATGTATATGTGTATTTAGTCTCCCTATGGGAAAAAGAGGAAACCAGACGTGGACTCCTTGCTCAGTGTGCTTTGAGGAATATGGCTACACCTCATGAAGGCCAAAACGATCATCTGGGGTTGCTGTGTTCCTTGTTCAGAGAGGAATTGCCTGGTATTTCGGCGCTGGACTGACCGTAATGGGCGGGATCAGACTAATATGCTACAGGAAAGTTCTTCTCTGTGAAAAGCATTACTGGGCTAAAAGAAGCTGCACCCAGATGGTAAATCGCCATAGAACAGGCTAACAATACTATTGAGCCAGTTGTTCATTCCTGTGAGTGTGCGTCTCTCTGTGTGTATTTAGTCTCCCTGTGAGATAAAGGGGAAACCAGACGTGGACTCCTTGCTCAGTGTGCTTAGAGGAATATGGCTACACCTCACTGACGAGGCCCAATGAAGGCCGAAACGATCGTCTGGGGTTGCTGTGTTCCTTGTTCAGAGAGGAATTGCCTGATATTTCGGTGCTGGACTGACCGTAATGGGCGGGTTCAGACTGATATGCTACAGGAAAGTTCTTCCCTGTGAAAAACATTACTGGGCTAAAAGAAGCTGCACCCAGGTGGTAAATCGCCATACAACAGGCTAACAATAGTATTGAGCCAGTTGTTCGTTCCTGTGAGTGTGCTTCTCTCTCTGTGTATTTAGTCTCCCTATGGGAAAAAGTGGAAACCAGATGTGGACTCCTTGCTCAGTGTGCTTAGAGGAATATGGCCACACCTCACTGATGAGGCCCAATGAAGGCCGAAACGATTGTCTGGGGTTGCTATGGTCCTTGTTCAGAGAGGAATTGCCTGGTATTTTGGCGCTGGACTGACCGTAATGGGCGGGATCAGACTGATATGCTGCAGGAAAGTTCTTCTCTGTGAAAAGCATTCCTGGGCTAAAAGAAGCTGCACCCAGGTGGTAAATCACCATAGAACAGGCTAACAATAGTATTGAGCCAGTTGTTCGTTTCTGTGAGTGTGCTTCTCTCTGTGTGTATTTAGTCTCCCTATGGGATAAAGGGGAAACCAGACGTGGACTCCTTGCCTAGTGTGCTTAGAGGAATATGACTACACCTCACTGACGAGGCCCAATGAAGGCCGAAACGATTGTCTGGGGTTCCTGTGTTCCTGGTTCAGAGAGGAATTGCCTGGTATTTCGGCGCTGGACTGACCGTAATGGGCGGGATCAGACTGTTATGCTGCAGGAAAGTTCTTCTCTGTGAAAAGCATTACTGGGCTAAAAGAAGCTGCACCCAGGTGGTAAATCACCATAGAACAGGCTAACAATAGTATTGAGCCAGTTGTTCGTTCCTGTGAGTGTGCTTCTCTCTGTGTGTATTTAGTCTCTCTATGGGAAAAAGGGGAAACCAGACGTGGACTCCTTGCTCAGTGTGCTTAGAGGAATATGGCTACACCTCACTGACAAGGCCCAATGAAGGCCGAAACAATGGTCTGGGGTTGCTGTGTTCCTTGTTCATAGAGGAATTGCCTGGTATTTTGGCGCTGGACTGACCGTAATGGGCGGGATCAGACTGATATGCTACAGGAAAGTTCCTCTCTGTGAAAAGCATTACTGGGCTAAAATAAGCTGCACCCAGGTGGTAAATCACCATAGAACAGGCTAACAATAGTATTAAGCCAGTTGTTTGTTCCTGTGAGTGAGCTTCTCTCTGTGTGTGTGTGTGTATATATATATATATATATATATATATATATACATACACACACACAGTACCCTCCACTAACCCTTGGCAAATATGAGCAAAGAAGGCTGTGAAAATTTTACTTTATTGTTTAACCATTTGATCTGTTGTTAAAACATTTTTACACAGAATACTCTGGCCTCGTTGATATCAAACAATTGCAAACACAACACAGGTTTATCTAATAAAAACAAACTTTGTTAAAATATGTATGGCACAATTATTGGTACCCCTATGAATTTATATGAGAAAAATATATTTTAAGTATATTCCTATTGATATTTTACATTATTAGTACACCTGGGTGACTAGGAACAGGAAATTTAACCATGATTTCCTATTTCACAGATGTATAAATATGAGGTAACACATAGGCCAAATTCCCTCAGTCATTCGTCACAATGGGTAAGACCACAGAATGTAGCTGTGATGTGTAGCAAAAGGTTGTTGAGCTTCACAAAATGGGAAGTGGCTATAAGAAAATAGCTAAAGCATTGGAAATGCCAATTTCCACCACCAGGGCAATAATTATGATGTTCCAGTCAACTGCATATGTTATGAATCAACCTGGAAGAGGACGTGTGTCTATATTGTCTGAACTCACTGTGAAGAAGATGGTTTGAGTTGCCAAAATACCTCCAAGGATAACAGCTGCAGAATTGCAGAATTTAGTTAAATTGAAGTCAGAAAGTCTCCAAAATCACAATCCGACATCATCTACATCACCACAAGTTGCCGTATTCATAGACCCTATCTTGTAACACCTTGCCACACTTAGTATAGGTCTCTGATTACAAATCAATTATTTGCATCTGTTTTGTTTTCATTTTAACCCATTAACTTATGGAATGGAAATGGATGTTGCTTACTTTATTTTCAGGAGGCTGACTATTTCGCACTTACCCTAACTTTTACTAGAAGATGTAAAGATTGTGACACATACATTTTATATAAATACTTTTAAAAGTAAAATATCTAATTAAAGATACACTGTAAAGTTTTAGTAGAAGCATATATTCAAAATATAGAATTTAGTGTTGCATAATATAATGGTTACTTAGAAGTTACTTATATATCATAAGACCGTATTTAACACGACTGTCTACAACTGTCATGACCTATATTATTTTACACAAGTCATATTTACTAGATTATACTTGATATTTATCATATATTCATATTCATTTATATTTTTAGAATACATGCGTCATCTATTTAAAGAACAAATGGTACTAGATATACATCTTTTTTAACAGGAGCGTATCCATCTTATGAATTTATGTAGTCATGTTCATTCATATATATATACTTATTCCCAGAAATTTACAATATCAAATTCGGAATTATAGCCTAGAGGAACTTGAGTTTTAAGTCTGAATATCCAGTAGACTTCTTGTCTACCTAAGATTTGGGATTTATCGCTTCCTCTAATAGGGGTCTTAATCGCCTCTATTATGTTCCACTTAAAGGAACCAACTACCTGGTTGTGTTCATAAATAAAATGTCTGCTCAGAGCTGAACATGGGACATTATTTTTCATATCTCCTAGGTGTTCTCTTATGCGTGTTCTTGCTTCACTCGTAGTGAGACCTACGTATTGACCCTTACATAATATGCATTCAACCAGATATATGACAAAGCTAAAGCTACAGTTCACACATCCCTGTACATCAAAGGTTTCCCCTGTCGTATGTGATCTAAAAGTCTTAGTTACATTGTGGTGCTCACATGCTTTGCAGGGATTGCTGCCACATCTATAGCTACCATTATGTTTTAACCAAGAGCTACCAGAGTTAGTTGTTTTTTTGTTTCTTAGCATGCTAGGTGAAATATGTTTGCAAGCGTATTATTCTTTGAATAGACAAATTTACATCCATTGCTTGGGAGATACTTTTTCACAATGCTACAGATGTCATTGTACTGGTTTGAGTACTTAGTGATGAACATTGGTCTTGTATCTATTCTTTTTTTCACTTTATTTTTTAACAAATCTTCCCGTTTACATTTGTCAATTTCATCTTTGTTTTTTTGTATCACTCTTTTCTGATAGCCTCTGTTGATCAAATGTTTAGCCAAATCTATACTTTCCTTCTGATAGTCAATATCTTTTGAGCAGTTTATCTTCCTCCGCATCATCTGCCCTTTTATTCCTTTTATTTATCCCTTGAACACATGTTTAGGGTGACTGCTGGTTGCATAAAGCAAAGCATTTCCTGCAATAGGTTTACGATATAAATGTGAGCTAACACATTTATCAGTAGTCTCCCCAATCAGTGTGATATCAAGGAAATTAATTTTCTCCTTATGCTATTCTTTAGTGAATTTAAGATCCAGGGAGTTGGTATTGAGAAATTCTACAAATGTATTTGCTTCGATTTCACTAGCACCCCAGATCATTATAAGATCATCAATAAATCTTTTATATTGGATGATACATTTCTGAAATGGGTTGTCATCATTATAAATATAGTTTACCTCAAACCAGCCCATAACTAGATTTGCATATGAGGGCGCAAAACGCGCCACCATCGCTGTCCCTTGTTTTTGTACATATTAATCATTTTCAAAGCTAAAGCTATTATGTTCAAGAAGGAACTTAATTACTTTAAGGATATACAATTTAAAGTCTGTATTTAGACTGATATCTCTGCTAAGATAGTATTCTACTGCTTGTAGGCCAATAGAATGGGGTATAGAGGAATATAAAGATATAGCATCTATTGTTAGCCATCTAAAGCTTTCATTCCATTCATGTTCCTTAAATATATTAAGTGTATGTGTGGTGTCTCTTACATAGCTATTGAGAGCATAAACGTAAGGCTGTAAAATATCATCCACCCATTCAGACAAATGTTCAAGTATGGAGCCATTCCCTGAAACGATAGGTCTTACTTTAATATCTGTTAGACCTTTGTGTGTTTTGGATAGATGATAGAACACAGCAGTCCTAGGATGTTCCACATATAGGTATTCAAATGTGTGTGCATCTATAAAACCACATCTTTGGTGTCTTCTAATTGTCTTTCGGCCTCAGTTACATACCATGCTTTATCGCAAACAACAACACTATTACCCTTATCTGCTCTTTTGATGACGATGTTTTCGTTATTCTCTAGCGTTTTAAGAGCATCTTTCTCTTTTCTAGTCAAATTGTTTGTTTTCTTTTCACTAGACATTTTTCCACTCAGAGCTGTAAGGTCTTCAACTATTCTTTTTTGGAACAGCTCTAGCTGCTTACCCCTGGACTGTATAGGGTAAAAATTGGATTTACATCTAAAACCTATCGCCTAGATTTAGAGTTCTGCGTTAGCCGTCAAAACCAGCGTTAGGGGGTCCTAACGCTGGTTTTGTCCTACCGCTGGTATTTAGAGTCTTGTAGGTAAGGGTCTAACGCTCACTTTCCAGCCGCGACTTTTCCATACCGCAGATCCCCTTACGTCAATTGCGTATCCTATCTTTTCAATGGGATCTTTCTAACGCCGGTATTTAGAGTCTTGGCTGAAGTGAGCGTTAGACTCCAGCCGCAGAAAAAAGCCAGGAGTTAAGAGCTTTCTGGGCTAACGCCAGTTCATAAAGCTCTTAACTACTGTGCTCTAAAGTACACTAACACCCATAAACTACCTATGCACCCCTAAACCGAGGCCCCCACACATCGCCGACACTCTATTAAATTTTTTTAACCCCTAATCTGCCGACCGCACACCGCCGCAACCTACATTATCCCTATGTACCCCTAATCTGCTGCCCCTAACATCGCCGACCCCTATATAATATTTATTACCCCCTAATCTGCCCCCCCAACGTCGCCGCTACCTACCTACAATTATTAACCCCTAATCTGCCGACCGGACCTCACCGCTACTATAATAAATGTATTAACCCCTAATCCGCCTCACTCCCGCCTCGCAAACCCTATAATAAATAGTATTAACCCCTAATCTGCCCTCCCTAACATCGCTGACACCTAACTTCAAGTATTAACCCCTAATCTGCCGACCGGACCTCGCCGCTACTCTAATAAATGTATTAACCCCTAAAGCTAAGTCTAACCCTAACCCTAACACCCCCCTAAGTTAAATATAATTTAAATCTAACGAAATAAAATAAATCTTATTAAAGAAATTATTCCTATTTAAAGCTAAATACTTACCTGTAAAATAAACCCTAATATAGCTACAATATAAATAATAATTATATTGTAGCTATTTTAGGATTAATATTTATTTTACAGGCAACTTTGTATTTATTTTAACCAGGTACAATAGCTATTAAATAGTTAATAACTATTTAATAGTTACCTTGTTAAAATAATTACAAAATTACCTGTAAAATAAATCCTAACCTAAGTTACAATTAAACCTAACACTACACTATCAATAAATTAATTAAATAAACTATCTACAATTATCTACAATTAAATCAACTAAACTAAATTACAAAAAACAACAACACTAAATTACAAAAAAAACAAACACTAAATTAAAAAATATAAAAAAGATTACAAGAATTTTAAACTAATTACACCTACTCTAAGCCCCCTAAAAAAATAACAAAGCCCCCCAAAATAAAAAAATGCCCTACCCTATTCTAAAATAAATATTTTACAGCTCTTTTACCTTACCAGCCTTAAAAGGGGCATGCCCCAAAGAATTCTGCTCTTTTGCCTGTAAAAAAACATACAATACCCCCCCCCAACATTACAACCCACCACCCACATACCCCTAATCTAACCCAAACACCCCTTAAAAAACCTAACACTAAGCCCCTGAAGATCTTCCTACCTTGTCTTCACCACGCCGGGTATCACCAATCCGTCCAGAAGAGGGCCCGAAGTCTTCATCCTATCCGGCAAGAAGAGGAGATCCGGACCGGCAAACATCTTCATCCAAGCGGCATCTTCTATCTTCTTCCATCCGGTGCTGAGTGGGACCATCTTGAAGCAGCCGACGCGGATCCATCCTCTTCTAACGACGTCCTAAGTCCGAATGAAGGTTCCTTTAAATGACGTCATCCAAGATGGCGTCCCTCGAATTCCGATCAGCCAATAGAATGCGAGCTCAATTTGATTGAACTTAAATCTGATTGGCTGATTCAATCAGCTTTCAGATTTTTCCTACCTTAATTCCGATTGGCTGATAGAATCCTATCAGCCAATCGGAATTCGAGGGACGCCATCTTGGATGACGTCATTTAAAGGAACCTTCATTCAGACTTAGGACGTCATTAGAAGATGATGGATCCGCGTAGGCTGCTTCAAGATGGTCCCGCTCCGCGCCGGATGGAAGAAGATAAAAGATGCCGCTTGGATGAAGATGTTTGCCGGTCCGGATCTCCTCTTCTTGCCGGATAGGATGAAGACTTCGGACCCTCTTCTGGACGGATCGGTGATACCCGGCGTGGTGAAAACAAGGTAGGAAGATCTTCAGGGGCTTAGTGTTAGGTTTTTTTAAGGGGGGTTTGGGTTAGATTAGGGGTATGTGGGTGGTGGGTTGTAATGTTGGGGGGGGAGTATTGTATGTTTATTTAAATGCAAAAGAGCTGTTTTCTTTGGGGCATGCCCCGCAAAAGGCCCTTTTAAGGGCTGGTAAGGTAAAAGAGCTGTTAAATTTTTATTCTAGAATAGGGTAGGGCATTTTTTTTATTTTGGGGGGCTTTGTTATTTTTTTAGGGGGCTTAGAGTAGGTGTAATTAGTTTAAAATTCTTGTAATTTTTTTTTGTAATTTAGTGTTTGTTTTTGTAATTTAGTTTAGTTGATTTAATTGTAGATAAGTGTAGGTAGTTTATTTAATTAATTTATTGATAGTGTAGTGTTAGGTTTAATTGTAACTTAGGTTAGGATTTATTTACAGGTAATTTTTGTAAGTATTTTAACTAGGTAGCTATTAAATAGTTATTAACTATTTAATAGCTATTGTACCTAGTTAAAATAAATACAAAGTTGCCTGTAAAATAAATATTAATCCTAAAATAGCTACAATATAATTATTATTTATATTGTAGCTATATTAGGGTTTATTTTACAGGTAAGTATTTAGCTTTAAATAGGATTAATTTATTTAATAAGAATTATTTTATTTTGTTAGAATAAAATTATATTTAACTTAGGGGGGTGTTAGGGTTAGGGTTAGACTTAGCTTTAGGGGTTAATACATTTATTAGAGTAGCGGTGAGGTCTGGTCGGCAGATTAGGGGTTTATAATTGTAAGTAGGTGGCGGCGACGTTGGGGGCGGCAGATTAGGGGTTAATAAACATAATATAGGGGTCGGCGGTGTTAGGGGCAGCAGGTTAGGGGTACATAGGGATAACGTAGGTTGCAGCGGTGTACGGAGCGGCAGATTAGGGGTTAAAAATAATATGCAGGGGTCAGCGATAGCGGGGGCGGCAGATTAGGGGTTAATAAGTGTAAGGCTAGGGGTGTTTAGACTCGGGGTACATGTTAGGGTGTTAGGTGCAGACTTAGGAAGTGTTTCCCCATAGGAAACAATGGGGCTGCGTTAGGAGCTGAATGGTGCTTTTTTGCAGGTGTTTTTTTCAGCTCAAACTGCCCCATTGTTTCCTATGGGGGAATCGTGCACAAGCATGTTTTTGAAGCTGGTCGCGTCCGTAAGCAACGCTGGTATTGAGAGTTGCAGTGGCGGTAAATATGCCTGTACGCTCCCTTTTTGGAGCCTAACGCAGCCCTTCAGAGAACTCTAAATACCAGCGTTGTTTAAAAGGTGCGGGGGGGGGGGGACATGCGTAGCTAACGCACCCCTTTGGCCGCAAAACTTAACATCTAGGCGTAAGTGTTTAGTTTTTTATTTTCATCACTTGTTTCTAGATTCTCACCTTCAGCTAAAAGCTGTTCCAAATCATTACAAGCACAAACATCCTGAAAATATAAATCAGTAATTCTATTTGCATTGCTCTTTATTGTTTGATCTATATCTACGTCTAAAGGTGAATTATCTCCAAAGAAATGCTTCCTTAGAGTTAAAGACCTTACAAATTTGTTTATATCCAAAATCGTCTGAAAGACACCGAAGTGCCTTGAGGGGCAGAAGTTAAGCCCATAATTTAGAACTTTCTTTTCTGTCTCGCTCAGACAATATGTAGATATATTAATAACTGAATTTACACATATTTCCAATTGTTCTTGTTCTCTCTCAGGGAGTATCTCTTTTGTTTTTTCTCTATATTTTTCTGCTCTTTCAGTATGGTTAGTTGACCTCCTCCTTTTGGAGCATCTGTGCCCTCTTGAAAAACCTCAGTCTGCCCCTTTTTATTGTCCTTAACAAGAGTGCTTCCCTTCGGTCTAGCACCCTGATCTAAAAAAGTTTTAAAAGTTTCAAGAAAAAAGCCTCAACTCTTATCCAAAAACAAACTCAAGCGTCTTCAGTTTGCCAGACACTACTGGAACTTCAAATGAGATCGGGAGCTATGGTCAAGTGAAACCAAAATAGAGCTTTTTGGCATAAACACCAGAAGTGGGTTTGGTGCACACAAAGAGGTAGCCATATAGAAAGTATCTCATGTCCACAGTTAAATATGGTGGTGGCTCTTTAATGTTTTGGGGCTGTTTTTCTTCCTGAGGACTTGGTCATTTTGTTAGGCTACATGGCATCATGGACCCTATCAAATATCAACAGAATGAAAACCTCTGCCAGAAAGCTTAAAATGGGCTGTGGTTGGATCTTCCAGCAGGACAATGATCGAAAAAAAAAAAAATCCATCTAAATCAACACAAAAATGGTTTACTGACCACAAAATCAAGGTCCTGCCATGGCCACCCCAGTCCCCTGTGGGGTGAACTGAAGAGGAGAGTCCACCAGTGTCGACCTCAAAATTTGAAGGTTCTCGGTAGATTCTGTATGGAGGAATGGTCTCAGATCCCTTGCTATGTATTCTCCAGCCTCATCAGGCATTCTAGGAAAAGACTCAGATATGTTATCTTTGCAACGGGAGGTAGCACAAAGCATTGACTAAAAGGGTGCCAATAATTGTGCCACAAATTTTAACAAAGATTTATTTATTTTTCTTGATAAACCTGTGTTGTGTTTGCAAGTGTTTGATTTCCATGAGAGCAAAGTATTTTTGATTTTATTGAACAAAAGATAAAAAAGTTAAACAATAAAGGCAATTTTTCACAGATTTCTTTGCTCATATTTTCCAAGGGTTCCAATATTAGTGGAGGGCAGTGTATATATATATATATATATATATATATATATATATATATATATATATATATATGTATACACAAATGCACTATATACACTATATGGTCAACAGTATGTGGACTCCCCAACTAATAATTGATTTCAGGTGTTTCAGCCACACTCATTGCTAACAAGTGCATAATATCCAGAACATAGCCATAAAATGTTTATAGACAAACATTGGAAGTACAACAGGTTGTCTTAAACAGCTCAGCCACTATTGTCATACGATGCCACCTTTGCCACAAATCAGTTCATGAAGTGCTATTATTGTGAAGTGAAAGCATCTAGGAGCATCAACAGCACAGCCACAAAGTAGTAGACCACACAAATTCACAGAGTGAGTTTCCCCAGTGCTGAAGTGCCTAGTGTGTAAAATATGTCTATCATCTGCTCCATCATTAACTACAGAGTTCAAACTATCTCTGTAAGCAACATCAGCACAAGAACTGGGTGTTGAGACCTTAATAAAATAGGTTTACATGACCAAGCAGCTGAACACAAACCCTCATATCAACATGCGCCATCTTGGTGTGGTGGATGCCAGGAGAACACTACCTACCAGAATGTATAGCACTTAATGTAAAATTTGGTGGAAATGCTCTCAGGTTACCCACTCTATGAGTTTTGTGGTCTACTACTTTATGGCTGGGCTGTTGTTGCTCCTAGATGCGGATCTACTTCACAATAATAGCACTTAAAGTTAACCAGGGCAGATGTAGTAGGACAGAAATTTCACAAACTGAATTGTGGCAAAGGTGGCTTCCTATGACAGTGCCACATTTAAAGTCAGTGAGCTCCTTATACTCCCAATGCCTGGCTATTACAGTATATTTCATGGCTATATGCTGGATTTTATGCACCGGATAGAAATGTATGTGGCTGAAACATGAAACACCTGAACTTAATAATGAGTAGGGTTGTTCACATAATTTTGGCCATATATAAAACACAGAGGTGGTCTGCACTGCCCATCAAACTGAGTGAAGTAGGTACATATTCCACAACAATGGCAAAACTTAAAGCTAGGTTTACATCCAGTGACTCAAGGAAAAGCCTGGTTACCAAGTCCAATAGGTAAAGATCATATATAAATATCAGACAATCCTCACATGATAGCCAGCACTCAGAAACCACAGATAGGTTTAAGGCAAACATAAAGACATCTTATACCACTGGCAAACCTCATATTAACCAGAAACAGTACATTTGTTCTTATACTTGTTGGACAAGTCACACAGATAAGCTGTGTACAGATATAAACATAAAAAGTAAAAATAAAACATAATAAAGAGCATTAAATGAACCTTGGATGCAAAAATATATTTACATTTTAAATAGTGCTTTTTCATAACCGTATTAGATGGGTTTTTTTGTGTGATATTCCTTTAATCCATACTCATGCGCTCTGTATAGCGCCTTTTTCTTGTGGAGACTTGCCCCTCTCCAGCAATATTAGCATTGGTAGCTGCCCAGTGTTGGATATAGTTTTTGTTCCAACTAAGAAAGGAGGGAGGAGACAGAACTACCCCTCAAACACTACCCCTCAAAATTTGAGCAGAGACTTGTGAGTTATATACAGAAGTATCCAAAACACAAGAATTACCTTAATATGCCACTCCCAAAGACAGTCCTGTGTACTCAAGAGGGCAGTACTGGTGCATATTCAACAAAATAATACAAGACGAAAAAGATGTATTTGTTTTTGGATTATTTGATTTTCTTGCGTGATATCTCTTATCTTGGTACACCTCTGAGGTATTTATATATTTGTATTAAAAGTTATTTTACTATATGCTACTGATTACCCACTCGTTTGGTTAGGTTTGTTGGGGAGTACCTTATGTCACAAGTGTGCTAAAGGGATGCATCTTTTTTTTCTTTTCATTTTGTATTATATAATTTGATTTATATGTAAGTATTAAAGGTAATGCACTTAATGCTATATTACATTAAAACATGCTTGTTCTTATAACTTCTATAACAAAGTACAATATCAAGCGATAATTTGCTTTTTCCTGGTAATTCTCCAGCAGAGGGCGACAGCTACCTTGTAAAATGTTTCCCACTCTCATTTCTTACTGAATTATACAGAACAGCTGTCCCTCCATTTTAACTGTTGTTTTTCTCTTGAGAAATATGTTTATAGAAAATATCTAAAAAAAAAAAATAATAAGAAAAAAAATTCCCAGGGCTTAAGGCAAATATAATTTTGGGTTCCAGCATAGTAATAATTTTCTTTAATATCAGTCATTATCAAATGTATACATGTTTTTTGTATTATTTTTATTTTATTCTTTATAATTTTTCCAATTGGAAAATATGTTACAGTGTACTTTTTATAGTGCATGTTATCACATAATATTTATTGTATTTATTTTTGCTTTTTAACATCCTGGACAGAACTTTATTAGGTAAGTTAGGGGTAGTTCTAGGGTTCTGAAATAAGCACCCTCTTTCTGATGGTCCAATTATAAAAGCTTTGCTAGGTAAGACAAGGTTTTTCACACTGACACTTGCAGGGAATTCTATAAAAATGGGTCTCTCCCTGCGGATTGTGAGATGTTCCCCTTAGAAAGTAACATAGTTTGCTTTAAAAGGAAACCGCTGGGGAGAGGGAAGATATCAGGGAGCAGGGGCACAGCCAATAGTCCTGCAGACAATACAATTCAGATTATTCTGCTTTTATTGTATAGTATGGAACAGTCACTTCTATTTTTGTGTATATGTTTTTCTCTATCAGGGCAAAAAGCATTTGGCGCATGGGTGTCCGCAGACATTTTTCCAGAGGGGGCAACCCCCCCAAAAAAATACACCCCAAGCATCGTAATATCAGTGGCAACATGTGAAGTGTGTTATGCATATCTTCATCCAGACACACAAAGATACAAACAAGGGGGACACAGGCCCTTTGTAATTTCCCTAAACAAAACACATAAATGGACTGCCCTCTCAAACCGGAAAAGGTCCACATCCCATGCCACTGCAAAACTCACAGCCCTGGGTGCTCACCAGCACTCACAGACAGCTGTACAGCTCCCAGCAACTCAGATAGTTAACCCTAGGCCAGCCTGGGTGCAAAGCCCATGCAGAAAATTACAAAAAAATAATAACACAACACATATAAGTCTGGCACTCTCTTATAAGCACACAGCTAGAAGCATAAGGTTTATTTTAAAAGCAAAATTGAAGAGTAAGGTTTAATCTAGCTGTGTGCTTGCAAAAATGTGCTTGACTTTTTACCTGAAGCAAAATTCCAAGGTGGGGGGCAAGAACAAAATATAAATGTAATTGAAACTTGTTCAGAAGCTTACAGGATCTACTATAGCCTCTCAATTTTCAGAGTTAAATTGCCTTTACGTCACAGAAAACAAGCATTTTGTGGAATTGTCATTTTCTGGGAACTCTGCCCACTGTCTATCCCAAGCTCCCTAGGGCCTTACAAAAGTACCCGGTTGCCAAATTACTGTTTAGCCACGCCCATGACACACCCAACCCACACAACTCCCACTTATCCCCGCCCACTATCCATCTGACTCTGCCCCTGAGGTGACTTCATCCACATTAACAGTGACTTTCTGACCAAGGCACCAAATTCCCCATGCCAGAAAGTCTTTAAAAAATGTTGGAAGGTACCTACTCTTTGATTTTTGTGAAAAATGGGAAAAACATTCATTTGAACATGCTATGCAACATTTGCATACAGTATATGCAAACATTACATAGCGTATTTAAATGAATGCTTTCACATTTTTCAATAAAAATTTAAAGAGCATGTGCATATTGTGACCTGTCAGTTTAACATTTATTATGTCAGGTATGAAATATACAAACACCCAATAAATAAAGGCTCATACATGTTTTATCTGTGTTATATCTCTACATGCAAACTTTAAAACCAAAAAGGAATTGTACTAAAGTGACATTAGTCAACACCTTGAGTTATTTTTATAAAATATGTACTTATGAATAATTAAACAACTGTCACTATTTATTTTGCCCCCTTTTCATGAATCTTAGCTCTGAAAATTGAGGATTTTGTCATTCTCATAACTTGATATGCACCCTGCTGTGTTATCAAAGCTAACCCTGCTACACATCTGCCCCTAATTGGGGTTATGAGATAACAATGCATTTTATGCTAAATTTATGACAGTGCCTAGCCTTGTTGTCTGTGGACAAAAGCCAAGATTGTCTCCTCAAATAAGGCAAATAGTGTGTGGAGTTTGGTTATTGAAAAATAATTGCAGTAAAAAAAAATATGTTAATATGATTTAAAAATGTTAAATCTTGGCTGATATTACTATTTTTATTCTATAGCAACACAACAGAAATGTCTTGTAATTACAAACACCTAGATTACGATCCGTTCTGCAAAATTGAGAGCAGTAGTTATGAGTTTTACACTACAAAACTGTTACACAAAACTCATAACTAAACTGTTACAAAGTACACTAACACCCATATACTGCCTATTAACCCCTAAACCGAGGCCCTCCTGCATCGCAAACACTAAATTAAACTTATTAACCCCTAATCTGCCGCTCTCAACATCGCTACCACTAATAAAATGTATTAACCCCTATTCTGCCACTCCCCGACATCGCCACCACTATAATAAAGTTATTAACCCCTAAACCTCTGGCCTCCCACGTCACCGCCACTAAATAAACTTATTAACCCCTAAACCGCCTGCCCCCCACATCGCAAAAAACTAAATTAAACTATTAACCTCTAAAACCTAACAACCCCCTATCTTTAAATTAAAATTACAATTTCCCTATCTTAAAATAAATAAAAACATACCTGTGAAATTAAAAAAAAACTAAGTTTAAACTAACAATTAACCTAACATAACTATTATACTAAAATTAAAATAACTACAAATTAAAATTAAACTAAATTACACATTAAAAAAACCTAACACTAAAAAAATGAATTCTAAAATTACAAAAAATAAAAAATACTAAATTACAAAAAATAACAAACACTAAATTACAAAAAATAACAAATGAAATTATCCAAAATAAAAACAATTACACCTAATCTAATAGCCATATAAAAATAAAAAAGCCTCCCCAAATAAAAAAAAACCCCTACAATAAACTACCAATAGCCCTTAAAATGGCCTTTTGTAGGGCATTGCCCTAAAGAAATCAGCTCTTTTCCATGTAAAAAAAATACAAAGACCCCCCCAACAGTAAAACCCACCACCCAACCAACCCCCCAAATTAAAAAAACCCTCTAACAAAAACCTAAGCTACCCATTGCCCTGAAAAGGGCATTTGTATGGGCATTGCCCTTAAAAGGGTATTTAGCTCTTTTGCATTGCCCTGAAAAGGGCATTTAGCTCTTTTAAAAAAAGCCCACAACCATAAAAAGTTAAAAAAAATTAACACTAACCCCCAACGACACACTTACAGTTTTTGAAGTCCGGACATCCAGGCAGCGAGAAGTCTTCATCGAAATGACGAGGTCTTCATCCATCCATCCAGGCGGTGTCTTCTATCTTCATCCAGACGGCATCTTCTATCTTCATCCCAGGGGAGTCTTCTATCTACATCTTGGCGGAGCGGGTCAATCCTTCAAGACATCTGGCACGGAGTGTCCTCTTCATACGGTCGCCGCAAAACACTGAATCTTCAATGCAAGGGAGCCTTTTTAAAATGGCGTCCCTTGCATTCCTATTGGCTGATTTGATTTTTGAAATTCAAATCAGCCAATAGGATGAGAGCTACTGAAATCCTATTGGCTGTTTAAATCAGCTAATAGGATAAGAGCTACTGAAATTCTATTGGCTGATTTGAATAGCCAATAGAATTTCAGTAGCTCCCATCCTAGTGGCGGCGATATAGGGAGCGGCAGATTAGGGGTTAATAACTTTATTTAGGCTTGGGGTTTATGTTAGGGTGTTAGGTTTAAACATAACTTTTTTTTCCTCATAGACATCAATGGGTTTGCGTTATGGTGATCAGCATTCCGCGCTTCATATGTTAGTTTTTTTTCTAACACACTCTCCCCATTGATGTCTATGGGGAAAGCGTACATGAGCACCTATTCTCAGCCCTTGGATTTTGTGTGGTATGGAGCTCATCACCACCATATCGCACGCAAAAGGAGGCTTTTAAAAAATGACAGCGCTATGGAGGGTTTTTTGCACCCTCTATAGCGCAAAACTTGTAATCTAGGTGATAGTGTTTACTGACAAACTCAAATGCATTTCTAATAGTCACTGTATAATTAACTATATACACATTATTATATACACAGTATTATATACACATTATTATATACACATTATTATATACACAGTATTATATACACCGTATTATATACACATTATTATATACACCTTATTATATACACACTATTATATACACAGTATTATATACAACTTATTATATACACATTATTATATACACATTGTTATATACACATTATTATTTACACATTATTATATACACAGTATTATATACACCTTATTATATACACATTATTATATACACATTGTTATATACACAATATTAAATACACATTATTATATACACATTGTTATATACACAATATTAAATACACATTATTATATACACATTATTATATACACATTGTTATATACACAATATTATATACTCATTGTTATATGCACAATATTAAATACACATTATTATATACACAATATTATATACACATTATTATATACACCTTATTATATACACAGTATTATATACACCTTATTATATACACCTTATTATATACACAATATTATATACACAATATTAAATACACATTATTATATACACAATATTATATACACCTTATTATATACACATTATTATATACACAATATTATATACACCTTATTATATACACATTATTATATACACATTGTTATATACACTATATTAAATACACATTATTATATACTACACAATATTATATACACAATATTATATACACATTATTATATACACATTATTATATACACAATATTATATACACCGTATTATATACACATTGTTATATACACAATATTAAATACACATTATTATATACACATTATTATATACACATTATTATATACACCTTATTATATACACATTGTTATATACACAATATTAAATACACATTATTATATACAAATTATTATATACACAATATTATATACACCTTATTATATACACATTATTATATACACATTATTATATATACCTTATTATATACACAGTATTATATACACATTGTTATATACACAATATTAAATACACATTATTATATACACAGTATTATATACACATTGTTATATACACAATATTATATACTCATTGTTATATGCACAATATTAAATACACATTATTATCTACACAATATTATATACACCTTATTATATACATTATTATATACACATTGTTATATAAGCAATATTAAATACACATTATTATATACACATTATTATATACACAATATTAAATACACATTATTATATACACATTGTTATATACACATTATTATATACACAATATTAAATACACATTATTATATACACATTGTTATATACACATTGTTATATACACATTATTATATACACCTTATTATATACACATTATTATATACACATTATTATATACACAATATTAAATACACAATATTAAATACACATTATTATATACACATTGTTATATACACATTGTTATATACACATTGTTATATACACATTATTATATACACAATATTAAATACACAGTATTATATACACCTTATTATATACACATTGTTATATACACATTGTTATATACACATTATTATATACACATTGTTATATACACAATATTAAATGCACATTATTATATACACATTATTATATACACATTGTTATATACACATTATTATATACACATTGTTATATACACAATATTAAATACACATTATTATATACACATTGTTATATACACATTGTTATATACACATTATTATATACACATTGTTATATACACAATATTAAATGCACATTATTATATACACATTATTATATACACATTATTATATACACATGCTTGAGCTTATATGTTATAGAATACTGTGCAACAAATCCAATCACTATAACAAAACAATATATATCAAATGCTTTACATAAACCAATTATACATGTGTTCTACCAATGCTGCACTTTATCATTTGGAAGCACTAGCTGATTATTTCACCATGTTTCACTTTTCTTATGCATGAGAGAATCACACAAAAGTATAGCAGTATGTGTATTGTCTGTGTAGTATTATTTGTTTAGTTTAGTTGAGATTATTTAAGTTATTTTATTAATAAACCAAAATCCCAACATTGTGGTACATACATGTGTGCTGGAATCTTCACCAGCTTACGGAAGATAATTAAAATGATCATTTCAACTGAGATTACTTTACTTTTATATATTTGGCAATGTATGTTGCTTCATCTTATTGTCTTATTAAGGCTGCCTTTTAACTCACCCTGCATGGTGTGCAGATGATATATTGTATATTATAGTAGTATTGTACCCTTTGTTGGTTATAACTAAAATGTAAACAAAACAAAAAAGAAATCACACAAAATCTTTTGAGGCTTTTTTGAGAATGAAATGGTAATGTAGGAGTCACACAAGAACCTTGTGGCTATAGGTAAACAGCTTCTTGCCTTTCTAAAGTTCTTTGAGAGATCTCACAGTACTGATAATAAGTCTTCTTGTGCCTGAGCGAAGAGCTTTAGAGACTCAAGCCCCCTTAGTCTGCCAGCAACAATTTCAACATCTCTGAGATCTTTGAGGGTCCTTATAGGATTTACAAAAATGTTATTAATATTAAAAACCTTAAAGTTTTAAGGTCCCTTTAAGATTGTATATGTCCTGTGTGTATAGGGGTGTATTTAGGAACAAAGTCTAACATATTTTTCTTATTTTGTGATATTTGCTATAAAAAAAATCTCATAATGGAGCAAGCGCACATGGATTTTCCTTAAAAGGACATTAAACACTTTGAGATGGTAATAAAAAGATAAATTATATATATATATATATATATATATATATACACACAGTATTTCTTTTGACCCCATTTTCCTGTACTGAAATTGTGAGCTTTTCAGTTCCTGTTAGAAATGGAAGTGCAGAACACTTTTATATTCCCCACAGCCATTGGCTGCCTACTCTAGTGACCTATTTATATCTGTCCCTAATTGGTCAAAGCAGAGAAGGTAACTTAAGTTACAATATGGCATCCCCCATTGTTTTATAGACACTTAAACGTT